>NC_134484.1:131154924-131482424 GCF_040206685.1 Ascaphus truei | reverse complement strand
ACAGGGGGAAGAAGAGGAAAGGCCGCGCGACCGAGCACCACCACCACTGCCCCGCTCGCCCCCCCGCGACAATCTCCCGCCCTGCGCGGACAGCCACGGGACCGTGGGGAAGCGGAGACCAAGGAGGTAAGGGGGGAACACCCCCGCTACCATCTAAAGCCCTCGCGGGGATTGCGGGAAGCCGAGAAGTGGCGCGGGAAGCCGGGGAGAGAAGGGGGGGAACACCTTTACCCCGAGCGGGAAGCCGGGGTAAGCGAGTAGAGAAGGGGGAACACCCCCACTACCATCACCCGCCACGCGCGGGTATCGCGGGAAGCCAGGAAGTGGCGTGGGAAGCTTGGGAGAAAAGGGGGGGAACACCCCCACTACCATAACCCGCCACGCGCGGGTATCGCGGGAAGCCGGGAAGTGGAGCGGGAAGCCGGGGAGAGAAGGAGGGGGAACACCTTTGCCCCGAGCGGGAAGCCGGGGTAAGCGAGTAGAGAAGGGGGAACACCCTCGCTACCATCTCCAGCCACGCATGGGTATCTGGGGGGGGGGAAGTAGGGAGTAAGGGGGAACTGCAGGAGGCAGGGAAGGAGCAGAGGGGATGGAGAATTGGAGAGTACTTACTCTCCAACAGATCTCCGGATCTTCCAGATCTTCCAGATCTTCATTGGGGGCGGGCTCATATAGAGCCTGGCCGCGCGCCCACAAGCCTGGGAGCGCGCGCCAATCAGCTGTCAGGTAGGGGGACTTTTTTTTTTTTCATGCAGCGCGAGCAGGGAAAATTCAGCGCGAGCAGGGAAAATTTAAAAAAACAAACACGTGTGCTGCTTGGGCCAATATTTACTCGCCCGGAGGTTAAATCCACTCGCCCCGGGCGTGTAAATGTATAGGATTGTCGAACACATATATATATATATATATACAATCTATAGCAAATGTAAATATACTGTATGCCCATTTGCCCATTTCAGCCCATTGCTCAAAGCTGTGACCATGCAGCAAGCTTAAGCCTATAGGGAACCATGTATAAAATGGTTTTTGAAGCAAAAAGTGGCACTGTGTGCTCATTTGCATGTCATTTCCCACAATCCCTTGCTGCAGTGGAAGTGCTGTGTGCTGGGTGATAATGGTGAAAGGCGGGGTTGCAGACCTGCCTAAGACATGCAAATGGGCATACAGTATATTTACATTTGCTATATGCTTTGCTGTGGAGGGCTTTTGTCACTTTTTTTTACTCACCATAACTTAACTCAGTATTATATATATATATATATATATATATATATATATATATATATATATATATATATATATATATAATCAAAAAATAAATAGATGATACCGTTCTGTGGCTAACGAAATGCTTTTATTTGTGCGAGCTTTCGAGATACACTGATCTCTTCTTCCGGCGATGTTACAATGAATGAAGCAAAAGGTATACTTAAAAACAGTGTCTCTTGGAATGTTATCTGTGCTGTTCCTTCCCCCGGTGTGGATGTGTTTTATGGCTAGAGGTGTCAAAAGGTTACTGAAAGCAAGTGAAGAAAGAGTGTGTATGTGTATCAGTTGAATACAGTTTTTCACACTGATACACATACACACTCTTTCTTCACTTGCTTTCAGTAACCTTTTGAAACCTCTAGCCATAAAACACATCCACACCGGGGGAAGGAACAGCACAGATAACATTCCAAGAGACACTGTTTTTAAGTATACCTTTTGCTTCATTCATTGTAACATCGCCGGAAGAAGAGATCAGTGTATCTCGAAAGCTCGCACAAATAAAAGCATTTCGTTAGCCACAGAACGGTATAATCTATTTATTTTTTGATTATTGAAGCTCGGCTAACACGGTACTGATACCTCTACATGTGTGTATATATATATATATATATATATATATATATATATATATATATATATATATATATATATAGCAAATGGAAATATAACTGTATGCTCATTTGCATGTCTTAGGCAGGTCTGCAACCCCGCCTTCCACCATTATCGCCCAGCACACAGCACTTCCACTGCACTAAGGGATTCTGGGAAATGACATGCAAATGAGCACACAGTGCCACTTTTTGCTTCAAAACAATTTTAAATATGGTTCCCTATAGGCTTAAGATTGCTGCATGGTTTACTGGCTATGCATCTTAACCCTGGCTGTGCTTAAAGCTGTGACCATGCAGCAAGCTTAAGCCTATAGGGAACCATGTTTAAAATGGTTTTGAAGGAAAAAGTGGCACTGGGTGCTCATTTGCATGTCATTTCCCAGAATCCCTTGCTGCAGTGGGTGTGCTGTGGGCTGTGTGCTGTGTGATAATGGTGAAAGGCGGGGTTGCAGACCTGCCTAAGACATGCAAATGAGCATACAGTTATACTGTATTTCCATGTGCTATATGCTTTGCTGTGGAGTGTTTTTGTCACTTTTTTTACTCAACATAACTTAACTAAGTATATGTAGCCCTCTTACCCCCACCCTAAGTGAGATTGAGGTGGGTAGGTGTATCTGACTACTTATCAGTGTGGTGCTGTACCTGTTTGGCAACCAGGAGGGCTGAGCCTCTGCCACGGGGAACCTGGGGTGAATTACTCTTAATACTACTATATGGTGCAGCGCCTCCACCTGCGATGGCTCCTAGCAGAGTGGGAGTTGTTCCTCGCAGGACACATACAAATGAACACATACACTGGGTGTGAAATAGCAAAAGGCTTTACTGAACATAACATATATCTTACACACTTATACTCTAACTCTCATATAACCTTAGTGGCTCGGCCACTCTCATCAGGAGTAACGTCTCCGTCCCCTCACCGCGTGCCCCACACACCGTGTCCATGTATGATACTATTAGTATAGGCTCAGTGTTCCTAAAGAGTTTAGCCTAAGGCGGGATCAGCGCCTGTTGACCGGTGTTGGTGCACTTGTTGTTATAGTACCTTCCGGTCACGGCGGTGACCGGTATCTCTTCGCAAAGGGTCAGGTGAATCAGCGGTCTGCCTCCTGGGTCTCAATGTCCAGCCGTCTGGTCCCAGACGACTCACCAGCAAGCCTGCTCCGCACGCTCGTCCCTTTGTCCCTAGCTGTCTACACAGTAAGGGTGATGTCCGCTACCACTATGGGCGTCCCTGCAGCACAGCAACCTTCGGTGACTTCAGGGAACACTCCTAGGGGCCTGCGGGGAAGAACTGTCCTATGCAGGCGGGTCCCTTACCCCCTGCACCCACTCTACCTCTCCCTTCACCTCCCGGATCCCCTCTAACTAACTCAACCTAACCTGCAGCAGACACACTGCACTCACACAGTACATGCAGCAACCGCACTGCACTCAACCACTGTGCCTACTTGTCAGCGCACACAGCACTGACAGCCGTGACACTGACAAGACTACACACTTCACACACTGCTAAGGGCAGGGTCCCTAACCTAGGTGCCGTCCCTTAGTACTACCCCCTACTCTGGTGGGGATTGGGGCCTGCCTGGGATCTGGGGAAATACCTTACCTGGTGTAGGAGCCACTTGCTCCATACACCCTTCCTTCCCCTTCCTGCTCCCAGCTCCAACTGACAACGTGGTCCCCGCAACATTGTAGCCTTCCTCCACAGGAGAAGCTGCAAAACCCTATTTGCTGGCTGGCTGCATGTGATGTGGGTGAAAGGGCAATCCCCAGAGGCTGCTGGGAATTGTAGTCCACTCAGGACCTCTGTAGCATTGGGACCGCGTGCGCTATCTTTACTGTGCACGCGCGATCCTGTAATGGCTACCGCGGTGGTAAGGGGGCTAGGGGGAAGCCTGCTACATATATATATATATATATATTTATTTATTTGTGGGTATATATGTGTGTGTGTAGAGTGTATTGCTTGTGTGTGTGTGAGTATAAAGAGTGTGTGTATGTATGTATAAATAGTGTGTTTGTGTGTGTATATGTGGAACAGATATTCCCCCACCCTCTCGGAGATGTCACTGTTACCTGTACTCTCGCTGTGCTGTACCTGTGAGGCTTACAGGATTGCCGAGTGTCCACTGATGTTAGTGGGGAACACAGGACAGGCTTTCAGGATATTCTTGTCTCTTTCTGGGTGCAGCGCCTCCATTCCCCGCAGGCCCCAGCAGAGCTGAGTGCAGTCCCTGCACGAAAACCATCTTGCACTCCCCCTGATAAACTGCAATCACAGGCAGGAGTATAAAACAGCAACTGGTCTTTATTGAGTACAGCAACAATGCATTTTCTCTGGTCCCTGGAATCAACCCCAAGGGCTTGAGGTCCTAAAGGTCTATCCTTTGCTCCCTTACTCCCTGGTGGAATAAGGTTGCGCTTATAGTGACAGCGATGCGATGTCGCTGCAAAACAAATGTATTTCCGGCGTCGTGTGCGCTTATAGTATATGCAAAGTCAATTTGATTTTTCCAGGGTGACGTCGCCGTTACTATAAGCGCAGCCTAAGGGGTAACAGCTCCCACTCCCTTGCGGGAGGGGATAGAACAATGACACACTCCTTTGAGGGGAGAGGGTAGAACTCACTAACTCCCAACTGCCCACTCCCAACAGTTACCAGGGATGGGGCTTCAGGTCTCAGCACTGTGTGGGCGGCAACTAGGCCTTAGGCTACGGTCCCGCTGCATGCGCACAGCGCTGCACCACGATCTGCGTTTTGCAAGCAGCTTTTTTTAGGTGCGAGGGGGGGGCGTGGCCAAAACTGGTCGGGTGGGCGCGGAGACATGACGGGGGAGGGAGGCACCGCCATGCCAGGGGGTTGGGGGGGGGGGCACGGCCATGAACTTTTGCAGAACACGCAGAAATGTTGCTCGGCTCCAACAACAAAAAAATTGTTTAATTTAGCAATAGAAAGTCCAACACAAGTGCTGTATATTTCCCTTGCAGAGATAGAGCTGCGCAGAGCATCGCCTAATTTGATTGATTTAGAATTCTGCTATACCTAATTTAATTATTGATAAAGAGCCCTGCAGGATTTAATTATTCATATGGATGCCCTGCTGAGCGCTATTTGCTGCCTTGTGCTCCTCTAACCTTGCTTAGCAACTCCTAATCAAATGACTTAGGGCTGTTCTATAGAGGGTGCGCTTGCTGCGCCGCGCGTGCAGAAGTTATAGTTGGCTGAGGTTAGTCAGCCTTTCTATAATGGTGCCGCGCGCGCAAGGCAGGGAGAGTGGAACCGGCCGACAGGGGGGAAGATGAGGAAAATAAAGATTTTGCGCTGCTACCGCCGCTGAAATGTATGTGTGTGTGTGTGTGTATGTTCAATGTTAATAAATAATTTATTCCAACGTATTTATTTATTTATTATAAACGTAACACACACACACACACACACACACACATACATATACATACACGCAGTACCTCACTGTGTCGCTGACACCTGTAGCCAGGTCTCCCCAGCCTGTCAGTGCCCCCCTCACCTAGCTGCCGATCGCGGGGGCCGCCGCGTCCAATGGCGGCTCTGTCCGGCGATGGCAGGGGAGAGGGCGGTCAGGTCCCGGCTCGGGGGTTGCCGGGGACGCGTGCGGCCGGTTGCCAAGGCCGCACGCGCGTCACAGGGCTCCCGGCGCTCCCGGAGCCGGGTGGTAAGGGCGCCGCCATTGCCCAGATTCTCGAGCATGCGCAGTGGTTGTGCATGCGCAAGGAAGGCCCGAGAGCCAGGGAGAATTAGCGCGAGGGGGAGAACAGCCCAGGAAAGGTTGAGGCAGCCCCAGACAGCTTGCGCAGGCGCAGGAGAGGGAAGAAAAAGCCCGCGAAGCCCTAGCCATTCAGTGAAGGCTCTGAGCAGGGACTACAGATCCCAGGGGCCTCTGCGTGCCCCACGTGATGCCAAGGAGCCAATAGGGCTTAGGAAGTCTCAGAAGGCAAGTGGATACAATTCGCGCGCTGAGCCCACGCTAGTCAGTCAGAGACAGGAGCAGCCCAGGGAAGGAGGTAGGGTACGGGAGTCAGGGACTCCCTGTACTAGGCCAGCACCCCCAGGGCCCGAGATAGCTAAGTACCCCTTTATAGTGAGTGTTGCCAGGGACAGCCCTCAGGTTAGGGACCCTGTCACTTGCATTAGTGGGAGCTGGGGAACAGAAGGGAAGAAAGGCAGCAGCGGACTTAGTGTTATGTTGCAGGGTGTTGCTACATGCGCTGATAGTTATCAGTTAAGTGAGTTGGAGTCAGGGAGCTGTGAGGTAGGAAGGGTGCGGGGAGCGAGTGCAGCTCCTGCACCCATATAGGTACCCACACCCCCAGGTAGGGCCCAACTCCCCACTAGGTTAGTGGGTAAGTGCTGAGGGAGGCCCAAGATAGGGACGCTGCCCTTAGTGTAGTGCTGCCTTGTCAGAGTCACAGCTGTCAGTGCTGTGAGGTCTGACAGGCAGGCACCTTGTTGCGCAGCACGTTGGCTGCCAGCATCCAGTGAGCTACAGCTTGCTGCTGTAGGCGCTGGGACCCGTTAAGTAATAGTGAGGCTGAGGGGACTTGGGTAGTTCGGGAGGAGGTAGTGCGGGTGCAGGGGGTCAAGGACCCCTGCATAAGATAGGCTACCCCTATAGGCCCCTAGGAGTTTCCCCCAAAGCCATTTCAGGTTGCTGTGCTGTAGGGACGGCCTATAGTATAGCGCGTGTTCTTTAGTGCTGTAGGGACAGTTCCTATGTTAGGGATCCAGTCACAATAGGGTAAATTAGATAGGGACACAGCGGACGCTGCGGTTCCTGCTAAGAGGTTCGGATCCAAGTTGGGGTCCTCAGAGACTGTTTCCAGGGTGGGATCGCCCTCGGCGGTCCGCGTGCAAGGAGGCCGGTCGGGAATCAGATGACATCATCCTACGACTGATCCTTTTCGAAGCCGTTGGGGATCCGAGCACGAGAGTGCTCGGCAGGTACTATCTAATACACAAGTGCACCAACGGGCCCTTAGTTAATAGTGACTGCGCAGTCACCCACGATCTCTGCAAGAGTGCGGGACATTGGGTGGGGATTCTCGGGACACTGGGTGGGACCACCTGGTGTTAGGGAAGCGTCCGGCGCGACGCAGTAAGTGTCTCCTCTAGAGAGGGACACAGGTTATTAAGGTATTGATGTGATATGGATGTCTTGCATGTTAGTAAAAGGTTATGATTAATATACTTGCTGTGTATGGTATTATTGATTGTCCTGCGAGGAACCACTCCCCCTCTGGTGGGAGCCATCACAGGTGGAGGCGCTGCATCGTTGTAAGTGAGTACCCTAGTATAAATGCCCCAGGTTCCCCGTGGCGGAAGCTCAGCCCTCCTGTGAGCCAACAGGTAATGCACCACACCTATGGTAACATTGTATGTTCCCTTGCACCCCACACTATATCTGCGATTGGGGGGGGGGAATACCCGTTACACACCATACACACAAAAAGTGTGCGGCACGTGCACAGCCGCACACACTATATTACAGGCCTAATGCAGAGGTCAGCAGTGTATTGTGTGGCTGCTTAGCTGCCACACAATGTGAGTGCACATTACTTCGGCTCTTTGCGGTACAGCGCCTTTAAATCTTGACAAGTTTTTGTGTGTGTATCCACCCCCTCACCTGTTCATGCCAGGCTGCCGGCGATCTCCCCTCTTCATTGGCTCCCTGGTGCACCATGTGACCGCGTCGCCGCACGGGAACACAATCTTGTTGTAACCCCTGCTGGCTGACGCGTCACAGCACGAAGAGGGCCAGGAAGCGAGGACCGGGCCTGCTAGGGAGGAGGTAGGGGGCTGGTGAGAGGCGTTCACGCGGCACCGGCTGCAGCAGGGGCCTAGTCTCACTACAACAGGGCGTAGATTTAACTTTAACACTGCCTACACTGGTACCCGGGCTTATGTGTTAGGCAGGGCAGATTAGTAGCCAAGGGGATACATGGCTACATATGTCTAGTGTGTGTGTGCTGTGCCTGTCAGCAATAGCAGGGGTTGCTGGGATTTGTAGTCACTGGGGCCTTCCCTTCTGATTGCTTGTGGTTGATTGGCATCCACACCCGACCTACAACTCCCAGCAGCCAACAAACAGCAATGATGTCACTTTCGGTTATGCACAGACACTCACTTCCATTTATATTTTCGTGACAGTTTTCAGTTTTTTTCCCTATGAGATTTTTGTGGATGGCACTGCCACGAAAGAAGTTTCACTTAAAAAAATCCACAGAAATATAAAATGTATGTAACACCTGTTTCCCCCCTCCTCTGGGAACTACACTGGTTACTGCTTCTGTGTGGTGCTGAAGCCTACCTGTGGTGTCAGGAGAAGATGAGCTGCGCGATGGTATGGGCAATGGGACAGGCTTTAGGGACATATTTCTTACTCACCCATGGTACAGCGCCTCCAGCCGTGATAGAAAAGCTAATCCGAAAGACCCAGGGTTTTGTGTGTTACCATGCAAGGGAAGGGGCAGGAAAATTATTAAGCTAAGCAGAGCTGACCAGGCTATACAAACCAAGTTTAGGCAGTCCCATGGGTACTACTTCCCGTATGTTCCTGAGCCTATCATGCAGGACATAGACGACAACCGGCGCGAATGGTTAAGGTTGGCTGTTATTGATTATTTGCAGCATAAGACCAGTCACAAAGAGTTCATCACTGAAACCCTGATATGTTCCATCATGGGGGAGTGGATGATAGGGACGTGCACATTTAAAGACCGAGTAGAGGTACGCCAAGAAGCAGGGGTATGCAAAGTTTATTCAGTTTGGGTTGAAGACTTTGATGGGCGGCCTGTTAAGAAGCCGGACCCAAGATATTACCTTTGAATGAGAGTTAGAATATTGTTATGTGTTCCTACCATCACTGATGTCAGTGGAGGGTGCATTATTAATTATGTGATGTAATTTTCTGTCATTCTGCAGGTCTCCAGGATGACAGACAGTGCTCTAAATTCGGACCCAAGCGGGGTCATTGGGGTTGTTCACCCAGGGGAGGATGTAACAGGGTATGTCCAGCTGTATCTGTTTCTCCCCACATAGTGTATCTGCAATGTAAGTCCTGTTAAGATCCAGGCATTAGCAGGTTAAATCTGTGGGCCGTTGACCCCCCCTTCCTGCTTCCCCAGAAAGTGAAGGAAGGTAGGTGGTGTCTCATGGACTTTGTACAGCCCCTTGTAGGTGGGTACAGTCCATGAGCCCGCCCCTTCCAGAAGTTTCTAAGGGGGAGTAGGCTAAAGTTAGAAAAGAGTTCCTCTTAGCTCCTCAAGGAGTGAGAAGGTAGAAGAGTTCCCCTCTGCACCTCATGGTGTGAGGAGATGGAAGGAGAGTCTTCATCTCCACCTTGGAGAGAGAGGATGAGTTCTTGCCCCTTGCTCCTCCTGGAGTAAGGAGGGTGAGTGTGTCCCTCTCTGATCCCTAGCTAGGGTGATGGATGGTGGGAACTGTGAGTCTTCCCCATTGGGGGGTAAGCTTGTTCACTTGGGCTGGCTAGCCTAAGACCACCTGGAACAGAGAAGTGGCGAGACAAAGCACCGTCCAGAAGTCCTGGGACGTATGTAGAAGCCAAAGCTGATGAAGATGCTGTGTGATGCCCTGAATAAAGCTGCTTGTTCACCCAGACCTCTGCGTAGTTGTCAGTTACTGGGCAGGAGGGAGAAATCTGCAGTGATGGGAATTGATATCTCACATCCTGGGATCCTATCGCGGCTGGAGGCGCTGTACCTTGAGTGAGTAAAGGAATATGTCCCTAAAGCCTGTCCCATTGGCCATACCTTCGCGCAGCTCAGCTTCTCCTGACAACACAGGTATGCTTCAGCACCACACAGAAGCAGTAGCCAGTGTATTTCCCAGAGGAGGGGGGGGGAAACAGGGTTACATGTAATAAACATTTTTACAATTCTTATTTCTCTAGGAAAAGTAATTGCCGTACTTTATAAGTGTCATGATGCTCAGTATTTGCATCGCAAGTGAAATAATGGTATAGCGATGTCCAGAAAAGTGAATCTTGATTATTCTGTTTATGTTAATAAAAAAATGACATCTAGATTTTTTAATCGTGCTTCAGAAATGCCTAGTTGTTATAATCACTGTAGTCATTCTATTTTACACTCTTAACACCGACACTCTATTTTAGTGATGCATTTCATGGGCTTCTTTATTTTCGTAAGATAAAATGCGGAAATAAAGCAGGGCATACTGCATTCAATGCAAATTGTGTAGACAATAGTGGTGGCATGTGCTGTTTTACTTTCCATGGGTATTTGTCAAGCAAATACATGTTAATTTTTTTTGTTTACTTGGCTACTGCAGGTCATATATCGCTCTCAGCAACAAAGACATAGCCAGACCGTTCTTAAGATGGCTGCTGTCTGGATACTGTCATTTCTTCTGTACAGCCCAGCCATTCTTTTTTGGGAATATGTGGATGGTGCTAATTCCATTTCTGACGGCCTCTGTGTCCCTGGATATTATTATAACTTGTACTTTCTTCTTGGAGCATCAGCCTTTGATTTCATTCTTCCCCTGATGAGCATTTCATTTTTTAACCTAAGCATCTACTGGAACATTAAAAGACGGAGCAGAAAGAAAAGAAAGATGATCACATCTTCCATTCTTCATACGACAGATGAAAAAGAAATACCAATGAGACCATATATCATATCAGGCAATAATGTTCTTGATGGAAAAGAGGACTTTAAAACACCTACAGTTAAGAGGTTTAATAGACTTTTGTTACTAAAGCAATGCTTTGGCAAGAATAGCACCCTTTCTTCTTCACAAAGTAAGCAGGTACTCAGAAGTAACATCCATATCATTAAACTCTCCCGGGACAAGAAAGTTGCAAAGTCACTTACAATTCTGGTTTGTATCTTTGGCGTTTGTTGGGCTCCATACACATTTCTTCAATATATCCGTGCAGCCTGTAATGATTATTGTATTGATGCTTTCGGGTACTGGTATGAATTGGTAAGCTGGTTGCTGTGGATTAATTCATCTGTTAACCCTGTTATATACCCCTTGTGCCACAAAAGTTTCAGAAAAGCTCTCATGAAAGTGTGCACATGCAGAAACACATGATTTTTACTCAACATTTTCATAGAAATATATTAAACAAACATCCAATTTTTTTATGCTCAAATAATCCAAAAAGTTGGGAACCTTATTGATGAAATTCTGTAATTCTCAATATGTATGTATGTCTTTATTTATATAGTGCTATTAATGTGCATAGCGCATTGCAGCAGTAATATGGAACATGCAATGGTTCCAATACTATTTTTTTTATTGTTTTGGGGGGAATTAATCATTCAATTCCCTACTGTATTTATACAATCTCAATAAATATGAATGAAATGTAAACCAAATATCCAGGACCTAACTTTAACTCTATACTGTATATCAGCGGTGCGCAAACCGGGGGGCGCGCCCCCCTGGGGGGGCGCAAGATTGTTTAGGGGGGGCGCAGGAAGCAGCGGCAATTTTGCCAGGAGCAGATGAAAAAAAGCCGTCTGCAGCTGCAATTTTTCTTTTGGCCATTAGGTGGCGCTGTGCTACACAGCAGCATCTCCCTGCTTCCTGCATCAGCGTGTGTGACACGGGGAGAGGGGGTGAGTGAGACTGGCACATGGGGGAGTGAGACTGGCACATGGGGGAGTGAGACTGGCACATGGGGGAGTGAGACTGGCACATGGGGGAGTGAGACTGGCACATGGGGGAGTGAGACTGGCACATGGGGGAGTGAGACTGGCACATGGGGGGGGAGTGAGACTGGGACATGGGGGGGGAGTGAGACTGGGACATGGGGGGGGGAGTGAGACTGGGACATGGGGGGGGAGTGAGACTGGGACATGGGGGGGAGTGAGACTGGGACATGGGGGGGGGGAGACTGGGACATGGGGGGGTGAAACTGGGACATGGGGGGGTGAGACTGGGACATGGGGGGGTGAGACTGGGACATGGGGGGTGAGACTGGGACATGGGGGGTGAGACTGGGACATGGGGGGAGGGAGACTGGGACATGGGGGGGGAGACTGGGACATGGGGGGGGTGAGACTGGCACATGGGGGGGGGGAGACTGGCACATGGGGGAGTGAGACTGGGATATGGGGGAGGGAGACTGGGACATGGGGGAGTGAGACTGGGACATGGGGGAGTGAGACTGGGACATGTGGGAGTGAGACTGGGACATGGGGGAGTGAGACTGGGACATGGGGGAGTGAGACTGGGACATGGGGGAGTGAGACTGGGACATGGGGGGGTGACACTGTGACATGGGGGGGTGACACTGGAACATGGGGGGTGAGACTGGGACATGGGGGGTGAGACTGGGACATGGGAGGCTTAGACTGGGACATGGGGAGAGGGGGGGAGTGAGACTGGGACATGGGGGTGAGACTGGGACATGGGGGGTGGGAGTGTGAGACTGGGACATGGGGAGGGAGTGTGAGACTGGGACATGGGGAGGGAGTGTGAGACTGGGACATGGGGAGGGAGTGTGAGACTGGATCATGGGGAGGGAGTGTGAGACTGGGACATGGGGGAGTGAGTGAGAGACTGGGACATGGGGGAGTGAGTGAGAGACTGGGACATGGGGGAGTGAGTGAGAGACTGGGACATGGGGAAGTGAGTGTGAGACTGGGGCATGGGGAGGGTGTGAGTGACATGAGGGGGGTGAGAGTGTGTGATGGGGAGGGGGGTGAGAGTGCGTTTGACATGGGGAGGGGGGTGAAAGAGCTACATGGGGATGGGGATGAGAGAGACACTAGCAGGAGGGGGAGTGTGAGAGAGACACCGGGTGGAGGGAGAAACAATAGCTGGTTGGAGAGTGCAAGAGAGACACTGGGGGGAGGGAGAGGCAATGGCTGGAAGGAGAGTGAGAGACACTAGAGGGAGGGAGAAAGAGAGAGACACATAGGGGGAGGGAAAGAGATTGGGGGGAGACACTGAGGGGAGGGATAGAGAGGGACTGGAGGGGAGTGAGAAATACAGGGAGTTGGAGAGACTGGAAGAGGAGTGTGAGACTGGAAGAGGGGAGAGAGTGAGAGACAATGGGGGAGGGAGAAAGAGACACACTGGGGGGAGGGAAAGAGAGTGGGAGGGGGAGTGAGGGGGAGACACTGAGGGGAGGAATAGAGAGGGACTGAGAAATATAGAGAGAGGGAGAGACTGGAAGAGGGGAGAGAAGTCCTGAGAGGTTCTAATGTGGCGGGAAGAGAGAGATTAATAATACTGCAGAAATGGGGACGCTATTAGACAAATATCATAATAGTTATGTAATTTGTGTTATAAATACTTTTTTTGTAGACGCGTGGCGGGGGCGTTAAAAAGCTGGTTCACCCTCAATGGCTGAACCAGCTCACGTGCACTGACATCATGTGATTTTGATTACGTCAGGCAGGGGGGGCCCGAGAAATTTCATGGATGAAAAGGGGGGCTCGGCATAAAAAGTTTGCTCACCCCTGCTGTATATGACTCGATTGTTGATACATTTACTGATTTGTTGAAAGGCCTCTAAGCAGTGTTCTAATTAAAATTAAATCATATGCCAGAATGTTAATATGGGACTTCATGCTTGTCTTCTAATGATAACTAACATTAGATATTGAATGGATTATGGAATGTGGCTAGACTACAGGTACAAATCAATCACATTTTTAATACTTTCAAGATTAGTGTGAAATATGTTATCGCAGAAGAAACAATAACTATTGGTTGTGGAATTAGAGTAATTTATTATCGGTGACACGTATACTGTACACTGCAGTAAATCTTTTATATTCAGTCACATTAGGCTCATTACTAGTTCCCTGTAGCGCTCCAGAGAAATACATCTTCTTGGCCAGGTGCTGCTATCTACTACACTTATTCCGTCCCCTATTGTCTCTGTAAATCTCTCAACACACCAATTAGATTATACATTCTTTGGTCCGTGGATTCTTATTCCTATTGTCTGCATTTACGTTTGTTGCACTTATTGTATTATAATTCCCTGTATTCTATTGTTTAGTTTGCAAAGCAATGCATAGAAATGCAGTATATACTTTTTCCAGTGCAATATATTATGTTTAGGTCTCTTACTTACATTAAGAATGTGTGTGTGTGTGTGTGTGTGTGTGTGTGTGTGTGTGTGTGTGTGTGTGTGTGTGTGTGTGTGTGTGTGTGTGTGTGTGTGTTTATATTTGAATAAATGTTAACGTGTTGAAGTTTTATTTACATTTATTTTATAAAAATAATACATTGTAATTAATAAAAGAATTTGTGGCTCAAACATTGTATTATTTTTTTTTTAGCTTATTGATCCATTGTGGTGTTAACTAGCAGGGTTTTAAAGCACTCCAATGAATACAGGTACACCAAATCCGCTGCCCTTAGGCACTTGCTTGTGCCCGTTGCCTGTGTCTGCCGCCCTGCATCTCCTTCACAATCCAGCATCAAATGACGCCGTCGATGTCACCAATGTAATGGCGCACAGTCTTGCGTTACCATGCTAACAGGGCATCATCATGTCACGGTTGCCATGGCAACAAGCCACTGCTTGACGTCTGCGGTGTCATTTGATGCTCGATTTTGCAGTGGAAACAGGGCGGCAGAACGAAGGCGGCCGGAACAGATGAGTAAGGGCTTTGCCATTAGGTCTGATTGGCCAGAGAACGCAGCAAATGCTAATGGAGGCGGACATTTTTGCCGCCCCAAAATGTTGCTGCCTTCGGCCCGGGCCTAATGGGAAATCTGACACTGGGGGCACCGCTAATTTCTAAAATGACCATACTACACAATAAAAGGAAAAGCCATGGTCTTTATTGCAGCATGTCTGGCTGACAACAAAATGCTCCAATGTTTCTTTTACCAAATAGATCCTTTATAAAGGATACAGATAGTCAGTTACAGACATACCCCGCATTAACGTACGCAACGGGTCCAGAGCATGTATGTAAAGCGAAAATGTACTTCAAGTGAAGCACTACCTTTTTTCCCACTTCGGTAGAGGTAGGGAGCCGGTATTGCTGTTCCGGGAGTGCCTGTGTCCTACTCACAAGCGCATGCGCGAGCTGCCATTTTCCAATTGGGCGAGGGGAATCAGCGCGTCACACATCTATGGCGGTCTGCAGGGCTGAATAAGTGTCCGTACTTGCGAAGTGAGTGTACGGACACAGTGGAATGGTGCTACTGGTTCAATAAAATCCTCAATGGCGAAGTCCTATCAAGGGATTTGCTAGAAGCCTCAATTATAGTTATCCCAAAAGAAGGAAAAGACCCCACACTATGTCCTAGCTACAGACCTATTTAATTGATAAACACAGACATAAAACTGTTCGCAAAAATACTAGCGACTAGACTAAATGAGGTCCTAAATTTGTTGATCCACCAGACCAAGTGGGGTTCACTCCATAGAGGCAAGCCTCAGACAATAACCGCAGGATTATTAGCATTATTCACAACAGCAACACGAACCAACGCCCCACACTGGTACTTGGACTCGATGCTGAAAAGGCATTAGATAGGGTGGCTTGGCCTTTTATGTTCCGAGTGCTCAGAGACGTGGGCCTACATGAAAATTTCATTAACGGTATAACAGTGTTATACTCCAACCCAAAAGCCACAGTCCGCACCTCGGGCCACACCTCAACACCCTTTGAGATCTCCAATGGTACCAGGCAGGGATGTCCGTTGTCCCCCCTTCTGTTTGCTATTTGCATAGAAGTATTGACCACAAGAATAAGATCAAAGCCAGAGATACAAGGTGTCCCTATAGGTGACAAAGTTTACAAGCTACCCCTATTCGCAGACGACATTTTACTTTCCCTGACCAACCCAGAGTCATCCCTAAGAACCCTGTTTGACACACTAGACGAATTCGGTAAATTATCAAATTTTAAAGTCAATCATACTAAATCAGAGGCTTTAAGCTTCTTTATTCCCAAAGAAACAGAGAACACCCTGAAAAAATTATTTCCCATAAAGTGGAAGTCAGATAAGATACCTAGGAGTGTTTATTACACAAACGTACGAGGAGATTTACGGCGCAAACTATCCAAATTGAATCAAAATTTTGAAGAAAGACCTACTGAATTGGTCGGGACAGCAGATTTCCTGGTCAGGCAGGATCATATCAGTCAAAATGAACCTACTACCAAGAATATTGTACCTTTTTGAAGTACTACCAGTAACAGTCCCAGCATATGTGATTAAGGAGGGAGATAGCCAAATTTATTTGGAATGGCAGGAAACCCAGAATTAAGAAAAAGTTAATAGTGCTCCCTCTGACCCTGGGAGGCTTGGGACAGCCAGACATAGCTAAATACTATGAAGCAGCCAGGCTGAGCTCGCTAATCTACTGGTCCGTGACTCCAGGTACAAAACCATGGGTAGATATAGAGAGATCGGAATCCCGGCTGTTGGATATGGCAGCCCTTCTATGGGTAAAGAGGGAAAGTAGGACAACGAATTACAAAGACCATCCAGTTCTTGCACACTCTATAAATATCTGGGACAAAATCTGCAAATACAAGCAGATTTCATCTATCCCCTCGCCCCTGACACCGTTTAGATCTAACCCGGAGTTCACCCCAGCACATCAATCAAAGGTCTTTAAAAGATGGGACGAAATAGGGCTATCCTCCATTGGAGATATGCAAAAGGGAGGCAGGATAAAGTCGTTCCCTGAACTAAAAGAAGAATATGGTATCCCAGATATACAAATACTCCAGTATATGCAGCTTAGACACTATGTATCGTCGCTACATCCAAGAGAAACTTGGTTTAGACCCCACACCAACTTTGAGAGTCTATATCAGCGGGGTGAATATCACAAAGGAACGATTGCTCAATTTTACCAGGTCCTAATAAGTCAGTACAGGGGGCAAACAAATAAAAATATCTCAGACTGGGGGAGGGACTTAGACAACCCTATAGCAGACGACGATTGGGAGGAAATTTACGAAAGAATAGCTAGAGCCTCCCGATGCTAAGCGGTCAGGGAAACAAACCTGAACATTCTTCACAGGTGGTATTATACACCTGCACGCCTTCATTCTTTCTTCCCATTAACCTCCCCCATGTGCTGGCGAAACTGTGGACAATTGGGCACGTTCAAGCATATATGGTGGTCATGCCCCCAGATTATTCTCTTTGGGGGAGGATCAGAAGACTAATAAAAGGGGTGTTGGTGATGGATCTGACCTGGGACATGGAAACTGTGCTCCTATTAAAAACTATAGAGGGCCTTGATAGGAAAGTAGACCATTTGACGATACAAATCCTGTAGGCAGCTAAGGCAATGATAGCAAAACACTGGAAACAGAATGATTCCCCACCTATCACAACAGTAATACACAAAATAAATCATGTCATGACTATGGAGAGGCTCACTAGTTTAATCCACGACAGATTCAACAGTTTTCTGACAACTTGGGACCCGTGGGCAACCTATGTATGGCAAAATCCAAACTTGACTTAGACTACGTGCCTTGAGATGACTATTATCTATATTAACCAAACTGCCTAAACTGTATATGTACCTGTGATAAATGAAGTGTGCGTTTATATAAGTGACTGTCTGCTCCCTGCGTGGAAACCGCTGTGGATGTTTCCCTATGCCCTCCCCACCTATCCTACCCTTTTTATTTTATGTACCCCGCCTTCCCTCTCCCTTCCCCTTCCTTTGAAAATAATAAAACACAAGTTGAAAAAAAAAACATGAAGCCATAAATAATAACATGTATCTCACTATGTAGAATACTGCCTGCTAACTACCTTGATCTTGAGGACACTCCACAAGATGCCACATCTTTGCTACTACTATTCTTGACTCAGGTGCGGGAGGAAATTTCATGGACCTTGAATCTGCCAAAGATAAACTTGATTTTGTCCGGGCCCAAATATTCTCCTGTGAAGATGGAAGTAGTTGACGGTTCTCCATTCAGCTCTATTCCTGTTATCCATGAAACTGGTGGTTTAACCATCAAAGTGTAGCCAGGCATCAAGAAGAGATTTCATTCAATCTCATTCCTTCACCTCATTTTCCAGTTATGCTGGGTATTCCCTGGCTGGTGGTCCATAATCCTCAAATCAACTGGAAAACCAGAACTGTCACTTTTCCTTCAGAGCATTGTGAACTTTGTTGTCTGCCTTCAAAAAGCCCACCAAATAGGATGGCAATGTGCAGAATTTCTTCGACCCATTCTGGTACGCAGCCACCACAGTTTCAAGAATTTCAGGACTTAAGCGAAAAGATAAATGCAGATAAGCTTTCTCCACACCGATCATTTGACTGTTCTATTGAATTGTTGTCAGATGCTGCCACCCCCTTCAGAAGAATATACTCCTTCTCTGAACCGGAGCTGCAAAGGCTGAGAAAAAAACTATAAGGGAACCTTTCTAAAGACTTCATCCGACCCTCTCCCTTTCCTGCTGTAGCCGCTCTGTTCTTTTTTTGTATAAAAAGATGGATCCTGACACCCCTGCATCCAATTCCGGTAGCTGAAGAACATCACAATTAAAAATAGGTATCCACTACCTTTGATTCTAGAACGCCTGGAAAGATTACGATATTTCAAGGCCTATACTAAGCTTGACCTGCGGGAATATTATAATCTAGTTCGTATCTGACCAGGAAAACTGCTTGCCAAGGCCACTATGGACATTATGAATAATTAGTCATGTAAAGCTCCAGCCACATTTCAATATTTCCAAAACTATGCTCTTCGAGACCTCCTGACCAGTCCATGGCTGCTAACAGTATCTTAACAATGTCCTGATTTTCTCGGATAAACTGCTGGATCATTGAAAACAGTCTGTATAGTCCTCGAAAGTCTATGTAGACATCAATTGTGTTTGAGTGATCACCGTAATCTAATTCAGCCTTAGAGTGACTAAAGTATCTGTCTTTACCTTTGCCCCTCTCCACATCCATCTGAGCACTGAGCTTCAATTCATAGTAAAAGTTGATGCTTTCGACTCTGCCATTGGAGCTATCCTTTCTCAAAGGATTGGACCTCCATTACTCTTGTGCGTTTTATTCATATCAAATGTCCACAGTGAAAATGAACTATTATATTGAGAATAAGGAAGTCTAGGCCATCAAGGCTGCCTTTTCTGAGTGGTGACACCTACTAGAAGGGGCTACTCACCCAGTCCACGGATCTCCTCTCCCGCATTACCTGAGCCTACCCCCATGAGCCACTCCTATACCTATGTAACGGGTATTCCACCCCACCCAATCTCATATGTAGTGTGGGTGAGTAGAACATGTAGTGTTACCGGTGTGGTGCGTATACCTGCAGGCTCACAGGAGGTCTGAGCCTCCGCTAATGAGAGCCTGGGGTGAATCCTCTGGAACGGATCTTCGTTTACAGCGCCTCCACCTATGTAGGATTCTATGGACGTGTAGAATGACCCTACATAGGAACCCAATCAGAAACCACACACACAGTGATTATAATAACTAAGGGCTTTACTACGAACATAGAGAATATCATAATCATTTACATAACCTCATAACCTGTGTCCCTCTCACGAGGAGACACTACCCGTGACGTCTCGCAGGACGTTTCCCCAACACTAGGTGATCCCACCCAGTGTCCAGTGAAACCCCCACACCCAATGTCCCGTACTCCTACGGAGATAGTCAATGGGTGACTGCGCAGTCACTAAAACCTCTAGGCCTGTTGGTGCACATGTGATGACATAATACCTGCCGAGCACTCCGGTGCTCGGGTCAGCAACAAGCTTCTAAAAGGATCAGTCGAGCGATGCCTCCTTCTGATCCTCCACTGCACTCCTTGTACGTGGACCGCTCGAGCGGTCCCACTCCGGAACAGTCTCTGTGGACCCCATCGTGGGTCCAACCGCTTCACGGGAACAACGATATTTCTCTGTGTCCCTACCTACATAAGGGACACGTGCTGCACTATAGGCCGTCCCTATAATACAGCAACCTATGGTGGCTTGGGATACTCCTATGGGCCTAAAGGGTCAGGACCTGTCCCACTCCCCTAACTACCCACATCCCTAAGCCTCACTAACTCTAACAGCCAACGTGCTGCTAAACAAGGTGCCTGCCTGTCAGACCTCACAGCAATGCCCGCTGTGACTCTGACAGTGCAGCACTCTAAACTAGGGCCGCGTCCCTCTCTAGGATCTCCCTAACCAATTACCCACTAGTAACTGACTTCTAACTACTGGAGTGACAGGGTCCCTGGCAACACTCCTATCTTAGGGTAACATCAGAGCTATCTTGGACAAGGGGGTGCTGGCCTAATACAGGGGAGTCCCTCTCTCCTGCACCCTACCTCCTTCCCTCTCTGTTCCTTCCTCTGACTTCTTCCTAACAGCCTGCAGCAGACACACAGCTCTCACCGTCCGCCTGCAGACTTTCACACACGCTGCACACACTGCGCCCAGCACATGCAACGTCAACACTCAACACCCTGGAACCCGCAGTAAATACCCACTGCTCACACTGTGCCTATTTGCCAGTGCGCACAGCACTACCCGCTGTGGCACTGCCAAACCTGCACCTTACACACACTAAGGGTGACCTCCCTATCTAGGGCCGTCCCTTTTCAGTTACCCACTAACCATGTGGGGAGTTGGGGCCTACCTGGAGGGTGAGGGTACCTATCTGGATGCAGGAGCTGCACTCACTCCCTGCATCCTTCCTTCCCCTTCAGCTCCGCTGCTCCAACTGACGTGACCAAAGCCCGGGAAATGTATCTATTCTCCCGGGCTGAGAATCCTCCAGCCCTATTGGCCGCTATGAGGCACCTGGTGCCTGTCTCCCTATGCCTCCTGGGAATTGTAGTCCCGAGGACCCTACAATAACATTGGGGCCACGTGCGCTCCTCCCCTCTGCCTACACTAACTCCTAATGGCCGCCGCAACCCTTCCTGAGCTGTCCCTACTCTCGCGCGACTCTTCTCTGCCTCTCGCAGCCTCCCTGCGCATGCGCGAGCTAACTGGGCCGCCGGGGACCTACTGCGCAGGCGCGACTTGAA
Organism: Ascaphus truei; assembly: GCF_040206685.1. Taxonomy (NCBI): domain Eukaryota; kingdom Metazoa; phylum Chordata; class Amphibia; order Anura; family Ascaphidae; genus Ascaphus; species Ascaphus truei. The sequence goes on along the minus strand of NC_134484.1, from coordinate 131,461,506 downwards.
GCGCAATGGCGGCGCCATGCTCTGCGGCCGCCGGGACCTTAGAGATGCGATCGCGGCCTTAGCAACGGCCCGATCGCGTCCCCGGCAACCAGCCGCAGGCAGGAGAAGCCACGCTGCTCCCTGCTTCAGCCCCCACCCTTGGAAGCAGCTGTCGGGTCCGTCGCTAGCTCCGGCGGCACCCGCGATCGTGCTGCACCAAGGGAGGGGGGTCTCAAGGAGCTGCTGGAGACTAGGGTTACACTCTCCCCCTGGTGGAAATTCCAACGTCCTCGCTTGGAGAACGCCATATCCTGACATAAGGTTTATATAATTAAAATGCATGGCACAGAACATACAACACATGTCGAATTTGCACTTCAGGTTACATTGCACTTCACACCAATTAATACCCGAGACTGGCTGAGACCATGTGTGGGGTGCCCCGAACTGAACATGTTGGGGTACCTCACTTTTGCGTCCGTGAGCCTCCCCCAGAAAAATTTCTTGGAGAGCCCACTCTAAAGCGACAGCAACTGGCTCTTCGCTACTTCCTCCCCCTGGTGGAAGGAGTAGCACAATGTCTCTGAAGCAGACCTTTCCCGCGGTCCACTACTTGAGGAATGGGGCGCTCCTTTTTGGGCTTGAAGGAGGCAGCTTCCCCTGAATCTCTCTCCACACAGTCTTTGTCTCCATATTTTTGCGAGGCTTCCACTGAGAAGCGAGCACTGGACAATGTCTCGGTTTCACCTGGCAGGGGGGAAAAAGTAGACACCTTACCCCTGCAGTGATTCATGGTGGCCAACAGGTCCTCGGGGACGCTGTCAGTTCCCACCTTGGTGGTATCGGGACCTGTCCCCAACTCTTCTGGGACAGTCCACTCACTGACTCGAACTTCGGGAGCGTTGGATCCCAGTCCTGGGACCACTTGTGTCGGAGCACACGGGCTCACACTCCGCTCAGGAACCGTAGCTTTCGCCTTCTTCACGGCCACCTCCATCGGAGTCTGTGGGGAACAAGGGGGTTCCTTACCACTCGGCTGGCTGACGATGGGCTTCCCTTCTTCCGGAAGGATCGGCGGTAGACACTGGTCCACTCTCTCCTCTGGACAGCTACCTTCTAGTGAGGACACCTCCACCAGGACGCGATGCTGAGGGGAGCCCTTCGCCCTGGCGACCAGACTTAAGGAGCCATCGTGCTCCGCGGTCACCTGGAGGCTCACCCCCGACACCCCTGGGGCAGTGAACTCACCCTTGTCGTCTGTAGGTACGGGTCCCATGCCTAGGACCGATGGTACCTCTGTAGTAGGTCGGACTGACCATCGTAGGGCACACGGGCCCACAGCAGGGTCCGCAACATCGGAATACACCTCTTCCAGGGTACACGGACCCACAGCAGACTCTGTATCCTCTGCATCACCGCTGGGGTGGTTCGCCGGTAGGCGCATCGCCACCGATGGGACTTCCACCTTTTCCCCGGAAGATATCAGGATCGAATCCTCCGCAAGGTAGTCACCAGATTCTTCTGAAATACAGCCAGTGGTTGTGGGTACGAAGCTGGCGTGCTCCGGTACCTCCACTGCGGTCGCGCTCTTCTCCGCCAAGGGTTCACTTAGCTCCTTAGCTGGCTCTGTAGGCTGGGGTACAATAGGCATCAAGAAAATTGCACCGCAGCAATCACATCTGGGCTCCCACGCCAGTGCTCCCCTAGAACAGTGACAGGTGGGGCTAAAGCACTGTGTACACGGCTCCCCATCTACCTCGGTGATCCTGAAGTCTAGTGGCACTTGGGACATGACGGCTCCCTCGTCATAAGCTTCTTGCAAGCAGGGGCACAGTAGCATAAGGAGATCTATTCCTGGCGATCGCCAGGGCACATACACATTAGGGTGTATCCCCTGACAGTCTATCTCATCCGCATGCATCATCTCATCCTCAAAGATCAGAGTGTCTATCACAGCGTCCACGTATGATTGAAGATAACCGTGCTTGCTCCCCCTGGTGGAATCTAAAGGAAGGGCACTTTTTACAAGGGAGTGGTTTTCGCTCTGCACTGAGTCACTCACATGACAGGGGAGGGGTTCTGACTTTCGCGCCAAACCCGGACAGATTGTTGCGATATCTGTCTGTGCAGGCATGCAGTCAGCAGCACGTGCGCTCTCCTGATTTGGCGGGAGACGCCATTTTGCTGGGTCGGCATAGACTAGGGGGTACCCTTCTGAGGGGCCCCCGGGCATTAACAGTGCAGATGGTGCCTCTGCCAGGCATATATCCTCAGTGTGAGTCACTACAAACAGAATGGTTTTCCATGTGGACGTGGAATCTTGTTCCTCCTCTAAGACACATGCCCACGGCCACCCAGGAACTTTACACATATACTCCCGGACTTTAACAGCGGGTATAATAGCGGGAATGCCTCCTACCGCCACTACCTGGCCAGGTTCCATATACTGTCTCAAAGCCCAGGCAAGGACCTCGTCTCCGGACTTTACAAACATAGCGACAAAAATAGGAACGGGACAATTTAGAAAAAATGGACAGGGCACCCCAGGTGTATCTCAGCAGCGCCTCCAAATGTAACGGTTTTTGTGAACCGGCCTGACCCACCCAATCTCACATTGGCCCCTGTGGTCTAACCGGCCCCCATTACAGTGTGGTAGTGTCTGGTGGTGCACCTGTTGGCAACAGGACTCCTGAGTCTCCCGCATGATGGTCTGTGGGGAGGACCCGTCCAGACAGGCAGCTGAGATAGTGTGCTGAGTCTCACCTAGTTCCAGTGCAGCGCCTCCACCTCATCAGGGTCCCTGCGTCCGCATGGGGATGATCCTGTTGAGGAACTCCTTCGTGGTGCTCCTCTCTGTACATTCACTCCACACATGTACACGAGAGGGTTTGTGATTGAGAACATCTTTATTGCCTGAGTGGGCCAGCTGCCCCTCGCAGTAGATTTCTAGCCACTCATGTTCAGTCAGTGCCTCCCTTTAAAAGGTGTAGTTCTCCTTTGAATATTTGGGATTCCCTATCCCCGCAGGGATCACTGCCCTGTGCCAGGTCCCTGGACACAGTCTCCTCTTCAGTTACTATAACATAACCAGAACTTTCCAGCAACTCAGACTAAGACTAGAACTTGAACTCCTCCTCCTCTCAGCTTAACTTGTACTAGCACTAGAACTCCTGCCAGAACTAACTTTTAGACACAGTGCTGTGCCTTATGTACACTCTGGAAGCTGACACACCTCTGACATCACTAACCATGGAGTCAGAGCATGTGACCACTCCCATCCATACACAGGGCACCCCACCAGGGTGTGAGGGCAAACCTCCATAATTACTGCTGGCATGCACACAACTTACCAGGCCTTACTGTCAGCAGGAGAGATGACTGTAGCCATTTTACATGACCGCTACACCTACAAGTTCATGGGGTCCATCTCCATCGATTTCATTTTGGAGTTGCCCTCTTCCAGGGAAAATAATATGGTCCTGGTGGTAGTGGACTGTCTCCCAAAGATGAGCCATTTTGTCCTTTGTACAGGTCTTTCTACTTCAGATTAGATGACGAGCTGGTCATTCAGGAAATCTTCCATCTCCACTGGTTCCTGGAGAAAGACATATCGAACATGGGGGTCCAATTCACCTCCAAGTTCTGAGAGGGCATTTTGCACCACCTTGGCAATCAAGTTAAGCTTGATCTCTACTTTCCATCCCGGTCCAAATGAGAGTACCAAACAGACTCTGGAACAGTAACTGTAATGCTTCTTAATCTACCTCTGGGATGATTGGATAGAATCTATGCCCATTGTGGATTTCTCATACAATAACACCCACCACAGTTCTACTCGGGAAAGCCCCTTTTATGCCAAGTATTGGGCAATCCAGCCTTTGTTCTGAGCCTGCCAGTTCACTGTCCCGTTCCCACCATCTCTGAGAGACTCTCTGTTTTGAAAAAGATCCAAGACCAAGTCGAGGTGATGCTTCGGGAAGCTCAAGAATGGTTCAGAAGATGTCGGTGGAAGAGGAATGTATTATTGTTTTGTTGGAAGAAGATTGTCTTCATTTTCATTCTTTATTATTTCTCTCTATTTTCTACTGTAATACTTTTTTTTATCATTTATAATTAAGTTTTAGTTATCTGAAGTTTTTTTTTTTAGCATTAAAACCAGGTATGGTAATAAGGGGTGGGTTACGTTGAATTTAGGTTAATGACACCACCTATCGTTTCTTCAAAGTACTACGACAGCCATAAAACTCCATTTTGCAGCCGAACCATGCTAAGAAATTCCGGGGAATTGCACTTGGCTTAGAGCGGTCACAGAAACAGTCAGTCTTACTACATCAGAAGCCACTTTTGGTTGGGAAAACTCAGGTACAGTATTCCCAATTTTATTGTTGTAAAACTTGCACTTTAAACCATGCACAGATGTAGCAGACGTTATTACCCACATTAACGCAGGCTAACACACAAAATAATACAATAAATAAAATGTGTGTTATATCTGCAGCCATTGTTTTTAATAGCAATACTGTTAAATAATGCGCCAGCGTTTTAATCTATTACATCGTGGTAACTGGTGCTACCGTACATCTGTAGCTGAACTGATGTTTCCAGCAGAACATGGGTAAGGTAAGGCCATGTATCCAGGTGCCATGTAGGATAATGGACATTTGTATTGTTAAAAATGTAACAATGGTATGTGGATAAACACTGTACTGTACAAATAATAATTGAAGTGAAATCAAAGTTACTTACATGTCACTGCAAATGTGACACAGGATTCCTCAAAATAATTACAATTAAGTATGCTAATGAAAAGGGCCATGGGGAAGATAATGAAAAGAGCCATGGGAAAGAAATGGTGCACAAGACACTGGGAGAAGAGTAAATTAGACACTTAAATCCAACAGGGAAAACAGCTGTGAGAAGTCGCTTTATTTTAGTTGTGCTGAAGTTGGTCAAATTAGATTATAACTTTTGGAAGAAAAAATTGTCTGAAAAATTCCTATGTTTGCCTTTGATCTTGCTGTAAAAATATAAACACATAATGTGCAATTTTGTGATGGAATAGATTTTAGTGTGTGAGCAAATTGGATTTATTAAAGTATAAATTAAGGATACTAAATATAGATACAGGACAAACTCCTCCTTCAAGACTCCTATAAAAGGCACTGATACAAGGCACTGATACAAGGCACGGCATGTGACTAATTGCAGTGATAAACATCACCAATCTTAGAACCAACCTTATTTCTGGGTTTCATAGTTTTGGTGGACACAAAAAAGACACAGAAGATGTTACGTTCGTTGACTTCAAATCATTTTAACATACATTTTCTAAAAATACGCTTAGTGAACTGATGTTTCAGTCGTATGAGTCAACTGTAAATAATCACCATTGTTCAATTGTTTCAGTTTTTCAACCTGCAAATTTTTGTACTGGAGGACTTTTTATTTTATTATATTTAGAATGCAAACTTTAATTAACATGACTAATGGAGATTTGTCTGTTGCTATTGAGGATGGTGGTCTGGAAATGCAGTTTTCAGAAGGTATAAAAGTCTTGGTAATTGTGCTCATATCGTTATTAATTTTACTCACCGTTCTGGGCAACAGTCTTGTTATTTTAGCTTTCATTGTGGACAAGAGACTCAGAAACCAGGGTAACTTCTTTCTTCTTAACCTGTCTATTTGTGACTTTTTCATAGGTAAGTTTTTGTTACAGTCGTCATTAAAATATCTTTTATCTAGTGTTAAATGTACATTATACAGTATAGTCTTACTAATTTTATAAATGGGGTGTTTCTATAAAGTGACTATCTGAATGAAGGTCCTGTTCCTAGCTTTATTTTGGGTAGCTTATTATGAAGCACAACACTAATTATTCTAACTGTATTTAAACATGTGAAATAAGCCCAACAACGTATTAGTGCTTTTTGGTGTATACTTCTTGCATTGTGGAGGCTATGTAAAAACACTAATTTCTTGAAATGAAAACATTTTAGTAACAAATAAAGTTCACACGTGCCACACAACACATGAAAATCATTTTTAGAAATTGGCATATCAAGGCGCATACATTTGTTACTCTTCCGTATATAAAAGTAATATATGCAGCAATTTCGAATGAGTTAGCTGCAATGTTCATTCCAAAAACTGAAAATAACATAATTTTTATTTTTCTATCTCCAACCTTTCCAGGTGCATTCAGCCTCCCACTGTATGTACCATATTTGCTGACTGGGAAGTGGGTACTTGGAAGATTTCTCTGCAAACTATGGTTAATTGCGGATTACACGATGTGCACTGCCTCTGCATTTAATGTTGCACTTATCAGTTATGACAGATTCCTTTCTGTCACTATGGCTGTAAGTATGCCTCTCTTTTTTCTCTGTTTATTTTTGCTTTGTGATCTCCAGGTACAGAATATGATACCACATTACTGTTCGCTTAGTGGAGACGTAATCTCTTGTGTGTCTACTTCAGGGAAGAGTACATGTGTGCATACAGAATTTGGAATGGATCTAAATGAGCTAAATATCAGTACATTAGGATATTAGGTAAATTATTAAAATGTATTACCGTTATGCCTTCTTGAGTTTCACAATCAGGTCATATCAATTGTTTTCTTTTTACAAAATTTAAAAAAAAAAATGTAAATCTTTACATAACCTTTATTATAGATTGCATCAAAGTTTGTATGTTGAGGCTTTCCCTTTTCTATTTTGTCTGTGGAAAAATATTAGTGCAGACAGCTTTATTAACAAGTTTATTACATTTAAAGTTTAATGTGAGTATTTTCAAATTTCATAATGCTTTGGTTCATAAGACTTTGAGTCATAAGCACTCATATTTGTGATGTAGAAAGAGAAATGCTTTGTTAGAGATTAACAAATCTGTTCAAGCAGTTTTGTTTGTAATTTAATTATTGGAAGGAACGCTAATAGCCCATGCAAAAATCCTTTGCACAAATAGGTACATCTGCTCAAATAAAGTATCTTGCACACTATTACCATGTACATGTCAAGCAACAGTAATCCTTACAGTGATCCCTGAGAGACCGTAAAAGGTGTGTTAGTAAGAAATCTACGCTTCCTTAGTGTCAAACAATGTTGTACCTATTTCAAATGATTAATCTTTTCCTCATAGGGAGATTATGTCTAAGGAAACTACTATTGCATATTTGAGTGACCACAGTCAAAAATTGTCCTGGTCAGTGGATGTTAGAAAGATGACTTAGATTCACGAGATTATAACATCAGGTCCCATGATGCATCTGTTTCAAATCAAATCCTTTCATTAACAGACAGTTTTCCAACCATTTCTATCTTGCCTGTGTTCCAAATAAAAGTAGAATCCTTGTTGAAGCAGCAGGGAGTGAAAAGGAGAAAGAAAACGAAGAGAACACGGGTAGAAAGAAAAGTGTCCAGAAAATAAATAAGAAAGAAAATGGTGATGGGAGAGCAAAAGGTGTATACTACGTGATAGAGAAAAAGTCAGAAACACAAGGGAGAGAGGCAATTGAAGAAGAAAGAACAGAAGAAAAAAAATTGCAGTGTAGGAGGGAGATAAAACAGCAAGTGAGAGAATGGGAGAGCAGTATAAAAATTAGGACTATCAAGGGAGAGAGAGAAAGGTAATGGGCAGAGGATGAGATTAAGGATATGTGAAGAATAGGTATAAGGGTTTGTAGGCAAAGCAAAAATAGAGAGTGAGCAGAATGGTTCAGAGAATGAAGGAAGCAGAAGAGAAATAATTATAGGAAGCAGAAGAGAAAAAGGGGGATATGAAAGGTGGAGAACAATGGCAAACACCAAAAGGAGGGAGTATGAAGTAGTTTGTGTATTAGTCTGGGGTTAAATAAATTTATACTGCGAGTATCTATTTATGAATGAGACAGGGCTTCGATAATAAAAGTGTACTCTTGGGGTCTTGGAAAATGTATTGCAAAGGAAGAGCAATGTCCGTTAGATAAGATGTACAGTATGTATTTATTTATAAAATGTTTTACCAGGAAGTAATAAAGACATTGAGAGTTACTTCTCGTTTTCCAGTATGTCCTGAGCATAGAGTTAAGATGACAAATAATACATGGTTACAAATACAGTTACATAAGTGAACAGGTATACATTATATACAAGACATTGCATGCACAGTTAGAGATAATATATATTATAGGCATACTGTATGTAAAAGTTACAGACCAGATTAAAATGTGAGACAGCTTTAGTTGTTAATTGTTGTGAACATCAGCTTGTGTTGGCATTTCATTAAGCACTTTATACAGCATTAGATACAGTATAACATGCAATAGAGGTGCTACTGCCACTTTGTTATCATCAGAAGTTGCATTACAGATTGTAATTCATGTGTTACTGTACGGCATGTCATCAAATGACAGGCTTTAACAATGTTTTAAGTCAATATCACGAGTCATATTTATTTGCTGCTATTAACTTTGGTCAAAATAATAAACTTAAGTTAGATGGTACTGTATAACTTTCTTACTTGCAGGACAGGGGAATTGTAAGTTGAAGTTCACTGGTAGGGTATAAACACGTGCAACGTTTGCAGAAAAAGAAAAATATTTAACAAAACAAATTTAAAGTCATTTACCCATCTTTAGTAAGTTACAAATTATATTTGCAAGAAAGAGAAGAATTCAATGGTTGTATCTATTAGAAAATATAAAGGTGAATTTGTGAGGCGGTGCATCTGCTATGCGGGAGAGAATTAACCGGACTGCAGACTAAAGGCACAAAACACTATTTATTCGCACATAAAAAAGCAAGGGGTAAAAAAAGCCCTGTTACACGTTTCACGCAGACACCTTTGCTTTGTCAAAGAAACGCGTAAGAGGGCTTTTTTATGCACCGCCTCACAACTTCACCTTCACATTGACCTGATTCTGGCTGGAGCATGCTGACAGTTCAAGAGGATCCACTCAACAACGGAGTAAGTAAAAATCTTCAATACAAAGTATCACTCTTGTTTTACTATAAACGTGTACCACTATGCCATTATGTTACAGAGTTTTCAATTGAATATATACAATCTTTCAAAGTTAATTCAGCAGCAACTTTGGCTGACATTGTGGGATATCTCCTCTAATACTTGAATATACTGTCTGGGATTTGTTTATATGTTGAGAGTTTTTCATAAATGTATATGGACTTTTTTTTAGTGAAGCATTACTTGGGATTTTCACTCCCACTTTCTCTATTTGAAAATGTAGACAATGTTTTAATGCTTTAATTATAGAGGTAAATAAGGATTTTAATCAGTTAGTGTTAGGACCTGCGATATTATGGTCATGCCTTGAAAGTGGCTCGCAGGCTTATACCCTTTGGCCAAAGGGTTAACTAAATTACTCTTTTTTTTAGAGAGAGAAATATAGGTATTTCACTGTGTATTTTTGTCATATTGGATGTTACTATGGACTTTTTTGTTTCTTGTTTTATACAATGTTTTAAGTTTGTCATATTTATTTGCTGCTATTAACTTAGAGTTGGTCAAAAATAATAAACTCAAGTTAGATAGTACTGTATAATGTTCTTATTTGCAGGACAGGGGAACTGTAAGTTGAAGTTCACTGGTAGGGTATTGACACATGCAAAGTTCGCAGAACAAGTGAAAATAGGCAATTGTTTTTGCAAAGCAGACTTGAAGACATTTGTTCAAGTGGAATCACAGGAGCAATTATAATGCAATTTTACCAAAATTGCACTGTAATCTGGCGATACTATTTGTATTTGTACGTATTCCCGATGAATGGGAACAAATGTTTACATTCTACGATTTCAACTAAGTTATGTGTGCAAGTTGTTGCTATTAAAAAAGGTAGAAAGGCTTATTATAGTGATATAATAACAAACTTTTACTAACCTAGGAATTTAGTATATTAAAATAAAGCAGTCAAGGTGGTATAGGCCACTATGGCAGTGAAGATCTTAAATTATTCTTATTCTTTCCAAATATTTGAAGATTTGTGTTGTGCCATGTTCTCAGTGGCTTCATTACAAAAATTAAAGTTGCAATAAAATATAGTTTTTGCTTTTTTGTTTGTTTTGTTTTTACTCTCATTAATGATGTTGGACAAAAAAAGGTTGGACATCTTTTTAGATGGGAAAGGTATACAGGGATATACCAAATAAGTATACATGGGAAGGATGTTGATCCAGGGATTAATCCGATTGCCAATTCTTGGAGTCAGGAAGGAATTAATTTTTCCCCTTAATGGGGTTTTTTGTTTGCCTTCCTCTGGATCAATAAGTAAGTATAGATATAGAATAAAGTATCTGTTGTCTAAATTTAGCATAGGTTGAACTTGATGGACGTACGTCTTTTTTCAACCTCATCTACTATGTAACTATGTAACTATGTAACTGTGTTTCTAATAATGCCTGAATGGCTTGAGAAACAATCAAGGTTTTATATACACTACTTGTTATCCATAGCCATTTGTACACTGGTTTTATTTAAATATATTGTTTTCATTCTTGTTACATTATAGCATATTGCAAACACTATTCTATAAATTATTAATATTTGCGCTGTCGTTCTTAGTTTTGAAAAAAAATTATATTTTGGCCACAATTAATCTGTTATGTTAAAAGGAGGATAGATTGGATATTAAAAGAATCATACTTTTTATCTCTTTGGCCAGGTGTTATATCGCTCTCAAGAAAAAAGACATAGTCAGACAGTTCTTAAGATGGCTGCAGTCTGGATACTGTCATTCCTTGTGTATGGCCCAGCCATTCTTTTCTGGGAAAGTTTTGTTGGTGAAAATAACTTTCCCGAAAGCTCCTGTATCCCAGGATTTTATTACACCTGGTATTTTATTTTTGGAGCGTCAGCACTTGATTTTGCTCTTCCACTTATAAGCATTTCATTTTTTAATTTGAGCATTTACTGGAGCATTCAAAAACGCAGCAGAAAGAAAAGACAGTCTTCAATTACTCCTCCTTCAGAAGAAAAGGAAACAACTGTGAGACCGTACATCATAGCAACTAATATTGTTCAAGCTCTACCACAAATAGATGGGAAAGAGGACATTAAATCACCTGTAAGGAAAAGGGTTAACATTGTTCTTTCTCTCAGAGAATGCTTTGGCAGTAACATTACGTCTTCTCCACAAACTGGCGGAACACATATTAAGAGGGATGTTAATATTATTAAACTCTCAAGGGACAAGAAAGTTGCGAAATCTCTAGCGATTCTGGTTTCTATTTTTGGCATTTGTTGGGCTCCCTTCTCACTTTTTGCCATTATCCGTGCTGCCTGTCACAATGATTGCACTAATTCTTTCTGGTATAAAGCGACACCCTGGTTGTTATGGATTAATTCAACAATTAACCCTATCCTGTACCCCTTGTGCCACGAAAGTTTTAGAAAGGCTTTTATCAAAATATTTTTACAAATTTGCATGAAGAAGTTTACAATGTAAATGGTCATTTTTATGTATTAGATTGATGCTTTTCCTCCAATGGCTAGCAATGTGCTGAAAACAGAATCATGTTAGACAGGTCACCCTATATGGTCAAATCCATGGAAGAGGTATTGGAGAGTTTATTTAAAAAAACATGTAATGTTTATTAAGAAGATATTTGCAACAGTTACATTCCCGAATAAAAAAAAACAAAGGAGTAGTAAAAGCAAAGCTCTACTATCTGAATGTTGAAGAGATATTTTTCCTTTCGTAGACCTAGATGCACTAAACTCTATTAAGCTTCTTAACGTGATATAAGAGTATCAGAGATAAATACTTGCAGATTAGCAATAATCAATCAATTGCTAATTTGGATGCCGACACATCCAGTCCACTAAGTGTTTAGTAGAAGGAGTCATTCCATTGTAGTGTAACTACACTGTAGTGTAAAGCTTCACAATTAAAAATCCAAGTAGTTTTTTTTCTAATTTCATAACTTTATTACTGCACTAAAAGCCCAGACTGTTACAATGTGATGTTGGAAAAAAAAAAAAACATACTGTATGCACTACTCGTTACTACACGGGATGCATGTCATATTAGCCAGGCATATAGGCCACACACCCTAATCAAAATTCATATTTTTCACATACCAGTGTTCCACTGAAATATATTGATACAAACAAAGCGAGGACGACCTAGAGGTGAAATGTTAAAACAATAGTAAGTGTTGGCTCTAAACCCAGGCCCACTACCACCACCGACACCAACACCAGCTGCCTGTTACTGCTGCCTGTGCCAACAAGCACACGATTAAGTCATCACCATCATCAAATCCTTCCTGTCACAGTTTTAAAAAAGCAATTAGTGCTGGACAAGTTCTGTCATTTATGTTACTAAACTCTTAAGAGCTGTTAAAATAGTCAGATGTGTCGCAAATGCAATCATAGGGACTTAATGACTTTGAGGAGCAGGGGGGTGTACTATATGATTCAACCGTTTAACTACCATTTACCTGTATTATGAATGAGGATTCTGGTTATGATGTGGATGTTGCTAATGCTGTTAAAGACTGTGATTTAAGTGGCACTGGTGGTGGTGGTGGTGCTTCCTTGGGCAATGGGGATGGATATGATTGTGTCTCAGATGAAAGTTATGATACTGTAATTGTTCTTCACAATTGTGAAAATATAGATTAAATGACCAGTAAAGCAATCAATACAAGTGGTAATGATAATATTAACAAGTATCTTGTGCATCTCCTGGTTTATATAAATAGTGGTTACTATCAGTTACGAAACCAATTGATATTTAAAGGGCTAGACATATCTGATCTTGGCATAGCAATAGATTTTTGAGGACTCAATCCAATATTTGTTATATTAATGTGTAATCACTCTTTATCAAAGGAAATCCCCTTGATGTACAATTATAATACAATGTATGAAAATGCACTAAATATAACAAAAATAATAATAATTTAAATTACAAATGTGTATCACAGTTTGCCCCCCCACCCCCAATCGCAGATGGGGACCATGTGTGGAAATACACGTGTGTAACCGTGTGTGGTGCATTACCTGATAGGCTCACAGAAGGCCTGAACCTCCGCCGCTGGGAGCCTGGGGTTACCTGATTATTCGGATACAGCGCCTCCACCTGTAAGGGTTCCCAACAGGGTGGGATGGTCCTCTTACAGGAACAATAATAATAATAATAATGCACGCACACAACATATGCTAGCAACCGTTTTACTATAACTAATAACCTTGGTACTTTGTACCACAAAGTAATATGCATATAACCATACGTATAGAAGTTCACCACCCCACACATCAACATAGGTGTCCCCCAAAGTACCTGGGTGCTGGGCACCAATTCCCTGATGTCCCTTATGTCCAAGCTTACTAATGTGTTGGAGATAGCGCTATCCCGTGGAGTGTTAGTGCACTACTATAGGTACCTGCCCGGGGCTCCGGCACCCGGGTACAGCAAGATAACAGAATTGAATCCGCCTGATCCGACGTGCCGTCCACCTACGCGTGGGGTGAATTCCGGCGTGGATAATATCACCGTACACCGTACCTATACCTTGGGGCTGGTCCGTCTCCAGCCCCCAGTCCGCAGTCACTGCGTGGCAGGGTCCTCCGTGAAGATTGTCTCTATCTAGAGGGAGTCTGATCCCAGACCCAGTGATAAGGCAGCGCAGAAGATGAGTGGTTCCTTGGTCTAATCAAATAGCTAAAGGGGCAGATTCCTTGCTTAAGGCCTGTCCCTGAAGTACCACAAGCTGGAGCAAGGATAATAGTTATCTGGGACTTAGGGGGTAACTAGGCCTAGTGCCAGGGGCTACTGCTCCCTGCACACACACCCTAACTCACCCAGCCTATGCCTCTTGGGAGTTGTAGTCTCCGCAGAGTCTATTAGTTATTGCCCCCGCGTGCGCGATCAGAACTGCGCATGCGCAACTCTGTAATGGCCACCGCAACTCCCGATAGCATCTGCGCATGCGCGACCACAGCGCATACACGCGCATATCCAAAATGGGGGCCCCCACTAGCCAAGTGCGCCACAAGCGACCGGCTCACCTCACTAGCCGCCCGACACCTGCAACCCCCCCCCCCCCCGCAGGAGGTAAGGGCCATGGAAGCGCCAAGGGGAACCGGGCTACAAATGCAATCATTCATAGGGACAATTCTAACTATGAAAACCCTAAACTCATTGAAATATATACAAACACCATCTCCAAAATGCATCCCAATGTCAAACTTAATATACATAAACAATAATAGAATCATTTCATAATACAAGCCAGTAAACACACACAGAAATATGAAGCCCAATGAATGATATATTACCAATATAAAACGAGGAGAGAGTAGGGGGCTACCCCATACTAGGGGAAACTACACTATTGTACTAGTGCCCTAATGTTCATTCAGTCCTCCAGGGGTGAGGGTCACCATTTGGAAGATCCAAAAGGTTTCCTCTCTACACAGGGGTTTTAACTTAATCACTCCCAATATATGAGGTGGGACTGTGGAATATGTTCCAAAACCATTATTGACATACTACTGGGATCTTTCTGTTGACAATGAGAGAAATATCTTGGTACCCCATGTTTTTGGCGCCCATTAAAATGTCTCTCATGTGTTCTGGGAATCTCCATTTAATTGGAGTGTTGTATGTCCTATATATTGAAGGCCCCAGGCACAACCCAACAGAAAACCACATACGTGGTCTTGCAGATTATAAAACCCCTTCCTTTATAATGACTTTTATTATTATGGGAAATTCTTTCATTTTTCATTAATAAAGGAACATGTAGTGCATCGGATGTAGCCACATTTAAAATTGCCATACAGTTTTGAACTTTCTTAAATCTTCTAAAGTGGCTTCAACATACAAGGAGCTAAAATATTCTTTATGTTTAACAAATGGATGAGATGGTAGCTGATCAATAATATTTAGTAATTAAAGATGTATTTTTTTGCAGATGCACATTAGACAGTTTCCCATAGGTTTCGTTTTTCTGTTGCACTCTTGTTTCTTTGTTCCCTCAAACATAACAAAAGAATGCAACAGAAACATGAAACCTATGAGAAACCTATTTGGAAAAAACAACATCTTTTATTACCAAATATAATCGATCAGCTTTTAAAATACAAAAAGTCTTGTCTAAACAAAGGGGGATTTTGACCTCTGATCCATTACTAAAGAATAGTCTACCATCTCATCCATTTGTTATATTTTAAAAGGCCAAAAATATACCATGTAGGTCTTCATTTAGGACGGAGTTCGGGGTGGGAGAAGGAGTGTATAAAGTTGTACCTCAAGGTTCGGTACTGGGACCACTGCTTTGTAACTTCTTTATTCATGACCTTGTGGTAGGCATAGAGAGCAAAGTCTTTCTATGCTCTATGGGGTAGATCAATAGAAGTCTGTCATGAAGTGACGTGACGGCGTAACGACAATGCCACAATGCATTTCGTACTACATCGAATAAGATTGTA
The DNA here is from genome assembly GCF_040206685.1 of Ascaphus truei. Classification (NCBI taxonomy): domain Eukaryota; kingdom Metazoa; phylum Chordata; class Amphibia; order Anura; family Ascaphidae; genus Ascaphus; species Ascaphus truei. Next base: position 131,446,092 of record NC_134484.1, on the reverse strand, counting down.
TAATCAGAGCAGGGTGTAATTTCTCTCCAGAAGGACTTGGATAGACTGGAAACTTGAGCAGGTAAATGGCAAATGAGGTTTAATACAGATAAATGTAAGGTTATGCATTTTAGAAACAAGAATAAACAGGCAACTTACAAATGAAATGGGGATAAATTAGGAGAATCCTTGATGGAGAAGGATTTTGGAGTGCTGGTAGACAGCAAGCTTAGCAATAGTGCCCAATGTCATGCAGTAGCTGCAAAAGCAAATAAGATCTTATCTTGCTGTAGCCTTGTCCTCCCTTTAGTTCTCCTCACATCCGCTGCAGGCAGGTAGCCGGTAAGGGCGCCACCATTTTGTTTGTGCGCTCACATGCGCAAAAAAGGTTAATGCATGCAGAGGTTCATCAGCCCCAGGGGCTGCACAACACATGAACCAGTACAGCCAATAGGGCTGCTAGAATCTCCTAATGGGAGATTGGAACTTTGGGTGTGCTTGAAATTTGAGCTGACAGGAGAGTGGCAGTTAGAGCGGGGACAAGGAAGGAGTAAGTTATATGTGCAGATGTCAGTGGCATCTGCACTAGGCCAGATACCCCCTATTATGCCACGACTCCCACATAGTTTGTGGCTGCGATAGGGACTTACCCCTCAGATAGAGACCCTGCCCTGCTTAGCAATATTAGTGTTAGGGACACAGGGAGACGCCGCACGGTGGCTGCGGCCTGTGGTCCAGGACACAGATCGCCCTACATTAATAAAGACATTGTTTACGGTGGTACAATCCATGAGGGACCCCATAAACATAGAGGCGGAGTCTTCATTTTATCAGCATCGGATCCATTGATCCCAGCATCAACGCGCCCAGGTGTGGCATTACCCGGCAGGTATCCAACGCATCGGTGCACCAACTCAAACACTATAGTGGGGCATCACTGTCACACACACCTTGGGTGGGGAAGCGGAGCATTGGAGGGTATGGCCATGCGTGGCCGGTTGGTGATATATATCCTAGGTTATTTATGTTCAGTAAAACAGTTATCTTTCATAAGTGTGTGTTTTATTGTATGTGGGTCCTGTAGCGGGGTTATTCTACATCATACTGTAGAATCCTGTACAGGTGGAGGCGTTACCAACTGAACATCGGTTCAGGTATACCCCAGGTCCCAGTAGCGAAGACTCAGATCTCCTGTGCACCACAGGTATTGCACCATATACACACACCGTAGCCACACATCTCTCAGTCGGTGGGGAAAGTGCGCTACATTTAATTAAATGGGGGTATGGATAAAGGAACGTAAGCATAATTAAGCCCACACCTTGAATATATACAGTTTGGGGCCCACTCTATAAAAAAAAAAATATTATGGACATCGAAAAATGTGTAGAAGAGCCATGATATTAATAAAGGGGATGAATAATCTGATTTATGAGGAAAGGTTAGCTAAATTAGAGTTGTTTACATTAAAAGAGAGGCATCTAAGAGGGGATATGATAACTATATACAAATATATTCAACGTCAATACACAGAGCTTTCAAAACCTCTATTTGTCCCATGAGCAATACAAACAACACAGGGTCATTCCTTAAAGTTGGAAGAAAGAAGCTATCACCAGCAACAAAGGAAACTGTTCATCACACTACAGATGTACAGTAGTAAGATTTACTGCCTCTGTTAACACAGACTGACAGACTGAAATCTGCGGCAGTCTGTAGCATGTCATACAGCACCCGAAAGCAGTACATTTTTTGTCCCGGGATTATTAAAGCAGTGTTAACCTTCCTGGACCAGAGAGTATGTAATAACTGTACACTGGAGTACTTGAGAGAGAAGTGGTCTATCTCTGTGTCACCCTGAGTCGCTCACACAGTGATCCAATGTTTTATTATTATTTTTTTTTCTCCACTGTAGGGGCTGCCAGTAGCTGCCCCATCTGGGCCCACGTGGCTTAGAATGGGAGCTTTAATACCTTGCTTCAAAACAGACTTTTTCTAAGATCTTGATTTGGAATGTAATTTCTTTGATGTACAGATGTAGCAAGACTTATTGTCCTCTGTACCTTGACAAGGAGCCAGATTCCACCTCCGGGAACACTTTGTTTAGTGCGGTCCCATCAACAGAACTATTTTTGGGGTCTATTTATTTCATTGCAATTTAGAATGTCCCCAGCAGATAGCACACTGAATATCTCTATCCATGAAACTAGCTCATATGCTGTCCACAACGACACACCTAAAACTTAAACAGAACAGCATGGCAGAGTTAGTAGCAACCCTTGCTGCATTTAGAGCACCAGACACCTATCCCCTGGCGACCCCAACAAATGGGTCTATGAATCCGGTGTGGACTTCCATGTTTCAAACCTCTGGCTGGTAAATATCCTCAGTAGGTTTAGTGTCAGTGCGATGGTCCAGTTCAGTTAGAGAGAACCTATTTATTTTTTCACATTTTTTCATTATGAATTAATTTAAGAGTACTGTGACAGAGTGAAGTCATTCGCTGATAATTATGCATGGGAAACGTACCTCTGACGGCTGAAAGCAGCAGTGATCAGGTTTGTGGGTACATACAATAAACAATAGAAACAAGCACAAGACATTTTACAAAAGTATTGGCATATCTTGAAGGCAGATATTGACATTAATGAAGTCTTACCCACATACCCATTCATGGTGAGCAGACCGGCGCGAAACGAAGGAACACTCTGGTACATAGCTACTTTGATGGACATACAGATGCAGCGGCCGTTATTCGAATGCTTCACGCGTTGTATACCTCGGAATACCCATGTCATGACGCATGATTTCTTCCAACTTTACCGCCTTAAGATGCGTGTTGACTTGTATTTTTATCATGTGCAGAAAATGGCATTTTAGCGTTCTCTGCAATACTGTTGAGAAACTCAAGTGGACAATCTCGAGTTGTTATCTTAATAATCTACGTAATAGCAATTCAACCTGTCTTTTATTGCTGTACAGTACTTCAAGTGTCTGTAATTGTAATTTGAAGATTAACGTTACGAGTTCATACTGTATAGTGTATAGTGAACATATGAAAGAAGTCCTTTCTGAGGCTCCATAGCCATACACAGATTAAAAATATGAGCACACATACAGTACAGTAACAAAAGTATTTTGTACGAATTAAATGTTGTATTTGTACAGGATAATAAAGGGAAAAGGAGTAATACAAAAATACGTTGCTTCTTCCGAATGTAAAAAAAAAATTTCCGCTCATGCGTGTACAGTATATCTAACTGGAACCTTGTTGAAACGCATATGCGTGTCATCACATTTAGGTGCATGCGTTTATGTCTCATTGGAACCTTGTTGAAACGCATATGCGTGTCATCACATTTTGGTGCATGCGTGTATGTCTTTGAACAACGAGTACAGGTATAATCCTGCACACCCGGATGAGTGTGATTCTGACTCCACTTTCTGGGGGATTTGGCAAGAATGACTTCTCATTCAATGTGAATTTCAAGTCTGAAAAAAAAAACCATCCCTTTTTTTTTCTCTTGACATGGGCTTGCTTAACAATTTTTGCTATTCTTCAAATCAATCACTAGCTTTTTAATTCTACACTACAGTCATGTATACTGTACTTTGAGGTGGGTGGCATACTGTAATTTTTATTTGCGGGTGGAGGGGTTCAAAACATGAACTGTTCAAAAGATTTAAATTCATGAGAATCATTTGAACACCCCCACCCCCAAATAAAAAAAGATGCTATGATTTCCGCATGCGTCATCGCGTCATTGGGAATTAAAGCAGCAGTTCAAGCAATATCCTACATGTGTGTCCGTACGATGAGAACAAACTTCTGATAGGCTCTGGCTCTTGATCCCCGCCCTCTCCCTAGCTGTCCACCAATTGTACTTTATCTACTGTAGTACTGTAACTGCTCAGTCAATCATATTGCAGGACTACATTTTCAATAATTGTGCAAGAATTGAATTAAATAAAATAGCCCTGAGCAAAGTGATTGATTACAGGACAACGGACCGATCTGCAGTTTACTGTAGCTACAGTAATCACTTGTCTGTGTGCATATTGTATTGATGCTTATATAGTTTTTTAATACTTTTTTTAAACACGGCAGCTTGAACTGCAGCTTTAAACTTAATACTGTACTGTATAGTGTATAATATACAGTAGTACATTATATTTTCCTTCATTATAAACTTTGCCAAATGGGTTGAGATGAGCCACTGTCACTCCTGTTGTCTGCATTATAGTTGACAGATGACAGCTGGCCTGCTGCACCTGTAGTTGACAGCTGATGAAGCTGGAAATCTTTTTGGTACAAGCATGCTTGCTGGTACCTGTATGTGAAATCAGGCTCAGGGTGGAAATTTTGCAAGTATTCTGGCGGGGACAGGTAACAAGGATTGCCGTTCACCAGGTTTTCACTGACGGTCGGACCGTTATTGTAAGCCGTTGCTGGCGCTGTTGCTGGCGCTGTTGCCTGCACTGGCACATTGCTGGATTGGGATTGACGAATCTTATATGAATTAAACCCGACCTTTCTCCTTTTGCAGTTGCCATGATCAAATATACTGTAAAAATCTGGGACCACACCCCAATACCCTCTTCTATCTACGGTGCAGGGTTGATGCGAAAAAAAACACTGATCGTTACTAAAAGTTTGTCTTATCGAATGCTTCCACCCACGAACATCCGGTGAAAATTTGTAAAAATCATAGTTCGAAATTAAATTTTCATATATTTCTGCTACAGTCGCCATGTTATCTGCTGCAGCATTAATTGCAGAACATATTAAAAATGCATAACTACAGTCTGTTTTTTTATACGTGTACGGTGTACACAGTGTCCAGTCCAGTCAGCAATTGTGCAAGGATACTGTAGGAATGTAGAAAAAAGCACAGAGCATTGAGTTTTATAAGTTTTTATTATGAAACGCCTAAATTTGATAACGTCTTCAGCGTCTTCAAGGACCGAGGTCGATTCACAATGGGACACTGTGGTAGACTTGGTTTTTATCTGGTTTTTAAACACCTGTAAATTGACACAGTAGTACAGTACTGTACACATTACAATTCATTAATTTCTGCACCCAAAGAAATCTGAAAACATTAAATTAAAACAGATCAACCATGGTAAAGACAGGGGTGCCTGTAGGAGTACAGCAGCGCACATGAAAATGGCTCTGTTATTTGTTCGAATAACGGCCGCTGCATCTGTACCACACCAACATGGCTACCACCAAAACCAGTGGGATCATTTCAATGCCAGAGATGTAAGGCCTGCCAACATGTAAAAGCGTCCAAAGAATTCAGTAACCATGATAGCTCTTGGAACTTCCAGATCCGTACATTCATTAACTGTACCACCACAGGAGTAATCTACCTACAGACGAGACCACGAGTATTCTAAAGCTTGCCTTAAACTAGCCTGGTTACATTCTGGATACGTGCTGGCTAGTTTAACCTGTCTAGTTTAAGGCATTTCTTCATTGACTAATGACCCATAGGATTAACACAGCAGGTGTCCCTGGCAGTCCCATTCAGTTTGAATGGGACTGCCAGGGACCCCTGCTGTTAATCTGATGGGCCATTAATCAATGCAGAAATGCTTTGTCTAGTTTAAGGCACGTTTAAGGCATGTATCCAGCATGTACCTGTGTGTACCTGGGTCTTTTTGGTGATTGCCACTGGTTTGTGTTAGAATAACCGTGGGCACTACAGTTGGCACCTGCGTATGTGAGAAAAAATACGTAGGCAAAACGTGACACCAATTCAAACAGCGTATAACCACAGGATTATTGATGTGAGGAGACGGTCTGAGGCCGCCAGGATGGCGAATCCTCACATCTGAGACAAGCCTGCTGGACACAGCCCTGTCTACAAGGAACTAGCCTTCCAACCCTGCAGAGGCATTAAAGCTGCTGTTGCAGTATCCAGAAGGGATTACTTGGACTCTCTTGGGGCAGAGCTCCCAAAACACAGATAAGAACTTTTATATTTTCATGCCAGACGTTTGCATAATATTGTTTGACCTGGATGTTGGTTAGCTACCCAGGGGATAGCTAGGGACCTTCTGTATAATTAATCTACCAAGGGGAGTAGAGTTTAATTTATAGTTAGTTTTCCTTAAATGGACAGTGTGCCTATTAATGAATTGTCTGACTGTGGAAAAATAAACCACTAAATTAAAAACCTTATCCACTGTTTGGGACTCTTCCTGACCCCACTGCGAGGCCATCCTGCCACTAGTACCTACAGGTACTGCACAGTACTGCACGTCTAGAAGGTTGACTGTGCTACTGCTTCATACAATAGTATTTACAAAATGCTAGAGAGTGTGTATTAAATGTCTTTTTTTTCTTATAAGCTGCAGCCTCTGACATGAGAAAGTACTGGAAAGTGCTAGCCCCTGATTGTACTGCCTTACGAATACCATAGAGGTGTAAATGTACCATTTTTCCTATTTGTAGGGATTCAGTAGACAACATCTCTCTTTCCATAATACCAAGGGAAACGTTACAACTATATACTAGACACTGCAGGGGACAACCATATTAATTTGCCTAATTAATCTTCCAGCATCACATGCCTTTTCAACGTTATACCGAGTGGGCCAGACGTGAACTTTGATGCATCCCGAGGTAAGAAGATTATTCCAAACAATTTGAGGAGAGCTATTTTAGATGAACTTGGGAAGCTACTACTGCAGAATTCATGACAGTAAAAGACACGATTAACAGACTTTTACGACATCTGATTACTGTGGGCTTTAGTAATCATTGACTAAAACTGACTAAAACTGATGAAAACATGACATTTTTTAATTCATATAGTTTCAATTAAAAAAAATTAAGTCTGGGGTGTGGAATTGTTACGGGGTGTACAATTGTTTTGTACTAAACTAAATTTGTTTTAATCCTTGTTTTGCAGATTCTGAAGGTTGATCACTGTATGCATCCATTCAATTGGCATATACCTGTACTACACATGCGCACAAATTCAATAGAATGCATATGCATATGCAAGTTAAATAGAGCACACATGCGCAGTAGTGTACCGACACAGCAGCACAATTTATTTAATTCCTCTATTTTTTCTTGATAATCTTACAGGTGAAACTGTACAAGAGACAGCCAGAAGATGTTGGTAGAAGAATTTTGGATTATTGTATGATTGTAAGATAATTGCATTATTTCCCAAAGTCTTTGTTATTTCTATCTATTTTACTTTAATAAAAAAATAATTATTAATTAATACTGCAATTTATAAATACGTTTTAGTTATATAACGTTTGTTTTAGCATTGAAACCGTGTATGGGTATGAGCGGTGGGTTACATTGAATTTAGATTAAAGACACACTAGCACCACCTATAATTACTACAAAGTACTACTGCTGGTACAAAACTCTATTTGGCAGCAACAGGACAACCGCGGTCATGGGCCCGCAACATGCAAAGAAATTCCAGCCAATTAAACTTGGTTTAGCGCGGTCATAGAAACAAGTAGTTTTGCTACATCTCTAGCCACTTTTTGTTGAGCAAACTCAGATATTCAATGTTTTTAAATACTTGCACATTAAACCATGTACAGATGTAGCAGACATTATTACCCACATTAACATAGGTTAATGCACAAAATAGCACGTGTTATCGCCTTAGCTTTTGTTTTTAAAGCACTACTGTTAAATAACTTGCCAGTTTAAACGCAATACATCACGTTAACGGGTGCAATAACGTATGCTACGTACAGTATGTAGCTGATCTAATATTTCCAGCAGAACATGGGTAAGGTAAGTGTCCTGGAACTAGATTCCATATTCCTCTGTCTCTCCTTTAGTTTATGGGATTCATTTCTCCCTTGTTCAGTTGCCTGTCATTTTCCCCTGTCCCAGCAGCTTGCTGTGTGAGAAAATGCAACATTATTGCTACATGTTGTGGCTCCCTTAGACATTTCAGTGAGTTGCTATAGCAGCCCCAGCCTTTCTCTCAAATGAGCTAGTCTGCTTTCTCCCCCTCTGCTCTGCCCACAGATGATCTGTCCCCAGGCTACCTTGCTACCCAGCATACATTGGGACTTCCTTTTCCACCTTCACCACTGGCTGAGGGAGTACCTGCTGTAACTGCTCTAGTGGCAGGATTACCCTTTTCACCTGTCCTTAACTACAAAGCACCCACAGAGAGACATTATCTAAACACCAACATCTCTTCACAAGTGCCTGTCTTTTATGCTGCTTTCCCCAAATAAAGTGAAGAAAAGATACAGGACTTCTTGTGCTTTGAAAAGAGGGCCGAGTTGAACCTATCTGGGCTAATCATCTTACACATGACCCTGGCCTCCAGAATAGTGAAAAGGATACCGTGTGCCTTACAGACACTTACAGGAGCTGCTACTCTAGACTTTATGATAACACAGAGCAGTCTCTGCAGACTGAAATCAGCAAGCAGCTTACACTGCACACGCAGCTTTGCAGACAGAAAGTCCATAACACACAGAGCCTTGATTGCCTTCTCTGTCTTTTTGAGTCCACCCTCTGCACAGCTCCATAGTAAGGGATTACCATCTCACCTTACCTTGCGCACGTTCCCACGGCCAGCGCCACCAAGGGCCACGCCACCGGACACCCGCCAGGACACCGGCAGAGCCACCGGACACCTGTGAATACAGCTACCCCTACAATTAACGCTGCAGGACAGCGCTCGACATCATCTGAGACAGTCGCCCATCGCTGACACAGGTAAAATACCGCACGCCACACGCACTGGCTTAAAGCCTACACACACCTACAGCATGGCAGAACTCAGAGCCTCACCAGATATCACGCAGGAGAGGGATCACTCAGACACAGAGACCGCTGCGCAACTGCAACAGGCGCAGACAGACGCAAGGCCTAAACGGACAGTCACACTGACACAAAAGGCCCACAAAAAATATGAGACTGACATTGAAGCGCACCGCGCTAAATTAGAGTTTGCCTTGGAAACAGCCACACTTGGGATACGCAATGTCGCCAGCGCTGGCAATTATGTACAAATGCTCGAACAGGCAATAACTCAATTAAAGATAGATCACGCACGCTACCAAGAGCTGTCCGAGGCATAGGTCACTTACTTGGCCAGGACTAACACCGGCGAAAGCCTGCAAGAAAGGGACTTACAGCATAACATTGACTTGACATGTGACAGCTGCGTGCGAACCTCTATCACGGAAGCCGAGAGTAAGAGGAAAGACCTTTTGCTGGAAATCGCATCACAGTGCTCCAGCGCATCCAGGCACTCATCAAGGTCAGCAAGATCAGCGCAATCTCACGCGTCAAGCGCAAGCGCAAACGCCACCAAGGCGCGAGCCACCGCAGAGGCCACACGTGCCAGGGCCGAATATAGTCGGAGAGAGGCAGCCGTAAGGACAGAAAGAGCGCGCATAGAAGAGGAGGAGCAGAACGCCGTCGCTGCCAACGCCGCCGCTGCTAACGCCGTCGCTGCCAACGCCGCCGCCGCCGCTGCTACTGCCGCCACTGCTAAAGCCACCGCCGCTGCGCGTAGAAAGGCCGAATTGGACGCGGATCAAGAAGCTCTAAGCAAAGAGAAGGACGCCGCTGCCGCCATAGCCCAAGCCGAAGTCAAGCAAAGCCCCTAACCCTTCTACAAAGCAGGGCGGGGAGGAAGAAGTGGGAGATACACCCCCCACGATGTCGGTAGCGTCCAAATGCACAGAGGTATGTGGAGAAGGAAGCGACGGTAGATCTTGCTCTAAAATATGTCTGCTAGCAGTGCACCCAGAGGGACAACCCCAAAGAGCTAAAAGGATGTATGCAATCATCGACGACCAGAGCAACCAATCGCTGGTCAGGTCAGAATTCTTTGACATGTTTAACATACAAGATAGCGCTTCTCCTTACACTCTCAGAACATGCGCAGGGCGAATGGAGAGTACAGGGAGAAGAGTGAATGGCTACACCATATGCTCAATAGACGGCAAAGTGAACATGCCCATTCCCACACTCATCGAGTGCAATCACATGGCAGAAGATAGGAGCGAGATCCCCACACCAGACGTGGCGCGACACCATCCCCATCTAAAAGCTAATGCCGATCGTATCCCACCACTAGATGAAGGCGCCCAGATCATGCTGCTACTTGGCAGGGACATCATGAGAGCACACAAGATCCGCGAACAGCAAAACGGGGACCACAACGGCCCAAGCGCTCAAAGGCTCGATCTAGGATGGGTGGTAGTAGGAGAAGTATGCATAGACAGGATACGAGGACCCGACAACGTAGACGCCCTACGAACAAACTTGTTGGAGAACGGTCGTACATCCCACTTCAAACCCTGTCCGAACCACTTCCAAGTCCACGAGAAGCTCGAGACCAAAAGGAACTACGGAGACGCGCTTGTGACAGAAAAATACCCCAATGACCTAGGGAGTACAGTGTTCCAGACAACAAAGGACGACGACAAACAGGCGCCATCAATGGAAGATAAAGAATTCTTGAGGTTAATGGATAAGGAGCTCTTCAAGGACGAATTAGGCAGTTGGGTGGCCCCACTACCTTTCCGCTCGCCAAGAAGACACCTCCCAAACAACAGAGACCACGCCATGTCTAGGCTCGCTTCGCTTCGCCGTAACCTACAAAGGAAACCGGAGACCAAGGAACACTTTGTGGCCTTCATGCAGAAAATCTTCCACAGTGGCCATGTAGAGTCGGCGCCCCCACTGAGAGAAGGCGAAGAATGCTGGTACCTCCTGTCGTTTGGCGTCTACCACCCCCAGAAACCTGGCCAAATTCGAGTGGTATTCGACTCCAGTGCTCAGCATCAGGGAGTCTCCCTAAACGATGTTCTCCTCACCGGGCCGGATCTGACGAACAGTCTTCTGGGAGTGTTGATCCGCTTCCGCAAGGAGCCAATCGCCATAACAGCAGACATTCAACAGATGTTCCACTGCTTCCTTGTGCGAGAAGACAACCGTAACTACCTAAGATTCCTGTGGTACCAAGATGGCGTCATAGAAAACGAAATCACAGAGTACCGCATGAAAGTACATGTCTTTGGGAACAGCCCATCACCTGCGGTGGCTGCCTACGGCCTCAGAAGAACAGCCCAAGACGGAGAAGCAGAGTTCGGGAAAGACGCCAGGAACTTCGTCGAAAGAGACTTCTATGTGGACGACGGATTAAAATCAGTTCCTACCGAAGAAGAAGCCATAGATCTACTCAAAAGGACACAAAAAATGTTAGCAAATGCCAACCTAAGATTGCACAAAATAGCTTCCAATAGTGCCATAGTGATGAAGGCGTTCCACGCAGATGATCAAGCAAACGATCTCAAGAATTTGGATCTGGGGACCGACACGCCTCCCATACAGTGAAGCCTGGGGATAAGCTGGAATCTTAAAACAGATACCTTTACGTTCCAGGTAGCCATTGAAGAAAAACCCTACACACGTTGCGGAGTCCTGTCCACCGTTAACAGTCTTTACGATCCGCTAGGATCCGTGGCTCCTGTCACTATACAAGGGAAGTCTCTTCTCAGAGAAATGTCCTTCGAAAAGCAGGAATGGGACACCCCACTAATCCAGAAAAATGGAAAGAGTGGGAGACGTGGAAGTACTCCTTGAAGGCCCTCGAGCAACTTCAGATCCCACGCCCCTACTCACCTATATCTCTCACCGCCGCACACAGCAAAGAGCTTTGCGTATTCTCAGATGCCTCCACAAAGGCTATAGCAGCAGTGGCCTACCTAAAAACCACAGACGTGGGTGGAAGTTACCACGTCAGGTTCATCCTTGGCAAGGCTAAGCTGGCGCCACAACCCGCCCATACTATACCCAGACTCGAGCTATGTGGTGCAGTGTTAGCAGTAGAACTGGCGGAGCTCATCGAGAACGAGATGGACAGCAAACCAGATGCCGTCAGATTCTACACAGATAGCAAGGTGGTACTGGGCTACATATACAACAAGAAAAGGAGATTCTACGTATACGTGGCCAACCGTGTAGAAAGAATCAGGAAGTCAACCCAACCAGAACAATGGCACCACGTGCCCACAGATCAAAATCCTGCAGATCACGCCACCAGATCAGTACCCGCATCACAACTACAGAACACATCATGGCTCACAGGACCAACGTTTCTTGCGCAGCCCGCGGAAACGCCACCAACGCCAGTTGGCGACTTTGAACTCGTGGATCCCGAGAAGGATACGGAGATAAGGCCCCCACAAGTATCCGTGTTACTCACCAATGTATTGCACAGAAACGCATTCGGATCACATCGATTCCATCGCTTCTCAAGGTGGACAGCCCTACTGCGAGCAGTAACCAATCTCAGGCATATAGCCTTCTCCTTCCATCAGACACCAGATGGTAAAACTACCGGCTGCCACGGCTGGCACATCTGCAAAGAGTTGCGCACCGTGGAGGAAGTCGCAAGGGCTAAGGAAACTGTTCTCCGTCATGTTCAGAGAGAAACGTATGAGGAAGAGGTCAATTGCATTCGTGGAGGGAAGAGTGTTTCCAAAAACAGCCCACTTTGGAAGTTGAATCCCTTCATCGACGATGACGGCCTCATGAGAGTAGGAGGCCGCCTCAACAAGTCCCAACTGAGCAGGGAGGAAAGCAATCCTCTTATCATCCCTGGCCGGCATCACATCGCTACTTTGTTGGTGCGCTACTACCACGAACAAGTCATGCATCAGGGACGACACTTCACCGAAAGGCGCTATTAGGGCGGCGGGCATTTGGGTCATTGGCATGAAAAGGTGCGTGGCCAGTAATCTCCACAAATGTTTTAGGTGCCGAATGCTGCGAGGCAAAAGCCAAGACCAAAGGATGGCAGATTTACCTATCGCATCCTCCTAATGCCTAAATCGGACTATAACAAGGAAGAACTGACTACCAGTTCTGTGGACTCTGAGAGACATTGTGGTGCATCAAGCTAACCTAGAGCTGTGCATCCACCTACCTTACCGAGATGGCAAAGGACTTCAAGCTGGTGGTACCGGCCAGTATCCCATCGTTATGTGGACATGAACTTTGCATCGTTATGTTATGTTATATTGCACATATGTTCCACATATACCTAGAATATAGTGGTATATCCAGATACCAGACGGGGAGTGTCCAGGAACTAGATTCCATATTCCTCTGTCTCTCTTTTAGTTTATGGGATTGATTTCTCCCTTGTTCAGTTGCCTGTCATTTTCCCCTGTCCCAGCAGCTTGCTGTGTGAGAAAATGCAACATTATTGCTACATGTTGTGGCTCCCTTAGACATTTCAGTGAGTTGCTATAGCAGCCCCAGCCTTTCTCTCAAATGAGCTAGTCTGCTTTATCCCCCTCTGCTCTGCCCACAGATGGTCTGTCCCCAGGCTACCTTGCTACCCAGCATACATTGGGACTTCCTTTTCCACCTTCACCACTGGCTGAGTGAGTACCTGCTGTAACTGCTCTAGTGGCAGGATTACCCTTTTCACCTGTCCTTAACTACAAAGCACCCACAGAGAGACATTATCTAAACACCAACATCTCTTCACAAGTGCCTGTCTTTTATGCTGCTTTCCCCAAATAAAGTGAAGAAAAGATACAGGACTTCTTGTGCTTTGAAAAGAGGGCCGAGTTGAACCTATCTGGGCTAATCATCTTACACATGACCCTGGCCTCCAGAATAGTGAAAAGGATACCATGTGCCTTACAGACACTTACAGGAGCTGCTACTCTAGACTTTATGATAACACAGAGCAGTCTCTGCAGACTGAAAAGCAGCAAGCAGCTTACACTGCACACGCAGCTTTGCAGACAGAAAGTCCATAGAGCCTTGATTGCCTTCTCTGTCTTTTTGAGTCCACCCCCTGCACAGCTCCATAGTAAGGGATTACCATCTCACCTTACCCTGCGCATGTTCCCATGGCCAGCGCCACCAAGGGCCACGTCACCGGACACCGCTAGGACACCGGCAGAGCCACCGGACACCTGTGAGTACAGCTACCCCTACGCTGAACGCTGCAGGACACCGCTCGGCATCATCTGAGACAGTCGCCCATCACTGACACAGGTAAAAGACCGCATGCCACACGCACTGGCTATAGGCCTACACACACCTACAGCATGGCAGAACTCAGAGCCTCCCCAGATATCACGCAGGAGAGGGATGACACAGACACAGAGACCACTGCGCAACTGCAACAGGCGCGGACAGACGCAAGGCCTAAACGGACAGTTACACTGACACAAAAGGCCCACAAAAAATATGAGACTGACATTGAAGCGCGCCGTGCTAAATTAGGCATGTGCCAGGGCCGAATATAGTCGGAGAGAGGCAGCCGTAAGGGCAGAAAAAGCGCGCATAGAAGAGGAGGAGCAGAACGCCGTCGCTGCCAATGCCGCCGCTGCCAACGCCGTCACTGCCAACGCCGCCGCTGCTAACGCCGTTGCTGCCAACGCCGCCGCCGCTGCTAGCGCCGCCGCTACCGCCGCCGCTGCTACCGATGCCGCCGCTGCGTGTAGAAAGGCCGAATTGGACGCGGATCTAGAAGATCTAAGCAAAGAGGAGGACTCCGCTACCGCCATAGCCCAAGCCGAAATCTTAGAAGCAGCTGCGAGACAGGATGGCGGGGAGCTACCGTACAGACGGATAGCCTGAGAGGATCCAATCCAACGCACTGAAGACTACGTAAGGAGCCTCTTCAGTGTAAACACCAGTGCGCCATCTCAACACAGAGGGAGTGACTCCACAGACACCGAAGACTTGCTAGCTCCACGAGGAGAAGACACTGTTCCTTCAGTGGGACATGCTGTTAGGGATAGCCACAGCCGCAACAGTGATCCACACGCCAGCGCGCACACGGATGCACCACAACAGGCTCGCAATCCAGGTACACCCACACGGGAGAACACAGCCCCTCACACCGACCAGCAGCCACCACGCGTCCACGCCAAGGAAGAGGCGACCGCACGGACCCTCCCAGCAACTACCTCATAACACGACCAACACGCCGATGCCTTAGGCCTGACAGACATAGCCAAGTACATGATCCGGCGTGACCTGGTGCAAACAGGACTCATCAGCTTCAACGACCGCCCTGAGAACTTCCGGACGTGGAAGTTCACGTTCAAGGACGCAATCAACAGCTTGGACTTCTCAGCAAGGGAAGAGCTCAACCTGCTATTCAAGTTCCTGGGGAACGAATCCAGGGAGCACGCGAATAGACTTCGAGCGGCAAACGCGAACCAACCCCAAGTAGTTCTTGACCTAGTGTGGGAAAGGCTAGAAGAGTGCTACGGTAGCCCCGAAGCAGTCGAGGATTCGCTCTTCAAAAGAGTCGACAGCTTCCCCAAGATCACAACTAAAGATTACTCGAAGTTACGAGAGCTCAGGGACCTGCTGCAAGAGCTGGAGTTTGCAAGGAAAGACCATTCCTTAACAGTTCTCAACGTCTTGGACTCAGCTCGTGGAGTGAGACCCATCCTGGAGAAGCTACCCTACAACCTCCAAGAAAGATGGATTTCACAAGGCTCCAGATACAAAAGGGAGAAGCAAGTCGCCTACACCCCATTCTCAGTTTTCTTGAGCTTCATTCGCGAAGCAGCAAGGACGAGGAACGGCCCCAGCTTCATCTTAGGGGCACAGACCACATCTAGTGCCATCTACCCGAGGAACGAAAGGTCAGCAGCGAGAAACAAGGACACCAGAACACCCATCTCGGTCCATAGGACGGACGTGCCCCCTATGACCCACACGAGTCCCGGCCAGGCGGCCGTCAGGGACAAGAAACCAAGGGACCTTGACAAAGAATGCCCTATACACAAAAGGCCGCATCCGCTTAACAAGTGTATCAGATTCAGGATGAAACCCATAGAGGAGCGAAAGAACTTACTCAAGGAATGGGGAGCTTGTTTCAAATGTTGTGCTTCCACAACTCATTTGTTCAAGGACTGCAAAGAAGCTATGAAATGCACAGAGTGCGAAAGCGACAGGCACTTAGCCACTTTACACCCGGAAGCTATGAAGCCAAATCAAGCAAAGCCCCTAACCCTTCGACAATGCAGGGCGGCGAGGAAGAAGTGGGAGATACACCACCCACGACGTCGGTAGTGTCCAAATGCACAGAGGTATGTGGAGAAGGAAGCGACGGTAGATCTTGCTCTAAAATATGTCTGCTAGCAGTGCACCCAGAGGGACAACCCCAAAGAGCTAAAAGGATGTATGCAATCATCGACGACCAGAGCAACCAATCGGTGGTCAGGTCAGAATTCTTCGACATGTTTAACATACAAGATAGCGCTTCTCCTTACACTCTCAGAATGTGTGCAGGGCGAATGGAGACTACAGGGAGAAGATTGAATGGCTGCACCATATGCTCAATAGACGGCAAAGTGAACATGCCCCTTCCCACACACATCGAGTGCAATCACATGGCAGAAGATAGGAGCGAGATCCCCACACCAGACGTGGCGCGACACCATCCCCATCTAAAAGCTAATGCCGATCGTATCCCATCACTAGATGAAGGTGCCCAGATCATGCTGCTACTTGGCAGGGACATCATGAGAGCACACAAGATCCGCGAACAGCAAAACGGGGACCACAACGGCCCAAGCGCTCAAAGGCTCGATCTAGGATGGGTGGTAGTAGGAGAAGTATGCATAGACAGGATACGAGGACCCGACAACGTAGACGCCCTACGAACAAACTTGTTGGAGAACGGTCGTACATCCCACTTCAAACCCTGTCCGAACCACTTCCAAGTCCACGAGAAGCTCGAGACCAAAAGGAACTACGGAGACGCGCTTGTGACAGAAAAATACCCCAATGACCTAGGGAGTACAGTGTTCCAGACAACAAAGGACGACGACAAACAGGCGCCATCAATGGAAGATAAAGAATTCTTGAGGTTAATGGATAAGGAGCTCTTCAAGGATGAATTAGGCAGTTGGGTGGCCCCACTACCTTTCCGCTCGCCAAGAAGACACCTCCCAAACAACAGAGACCACACCATGTCTAGGCTCGCTTCGCTTCGCTGTAGCCTACAAAGGAAACAGGAGACCAAGGAACACTTTGTGGTCTTCATGCAGAAAATCTTCCACAGTGGCCATGCAGAGTCGACGCCCCTCTGAGAGAAGGCGAAGAGTGCTGGTACCTCCCGTCGTTTGGTGTCTACCACCCCCAGAAACCTGGCCAAATTCGAGTGGTATTCGACTCCAGTGCTCAGCATCAGGGAGTCTCCCTAAACGATGTTCTCCTCACCGGGCCGGATCTGACAAACAGTCTTCTGGGAGTGTTGATCCGCTTCCGCAAGGAGCCAATCGCCATAACAGCAGACATTCAACAGATGTTCTACTGCTTCCTTGTGCGAGAAGACAACCGTAACTACCTAAGATTCCTGTGGTACCAAGATGACGTCATAGAAAACGAAATCACAGAGTACCGCATGAAAGTACATGTCTTTGGGAACAGCCCATCACCTGCGGTGGCTGCCTATGGCCTCAGAAGAATGGCCCAAGATGGAGAAGCAGAGTTCGGGAAAGACGCCAGGAACTTCGTCGAAAGAGACTTCTATGTGGACGACGGATTAAAATCAGTTCCCACCGAAGAAGAAGCCATAGATCTACTCAAAAGGACACAAAAGATGTTAGCAAATGCCACCCTAAGATTGCACAAAATAGCTTCCTATAGTGCCATAGTGATGAAGGCGTTCCACGCAGATGATCAAGCAAACGATCTCAAGAATTTGGATCTGGGGACCGACACGCCTCCCATACAGCGGAGCCTGGGGATAAGCCGGAATCTTAAAACAGATACCTTTATGTTCCAGGTAGCCATTGAAGAAAAACCTTACACACGTTGCGGAGTCCTGTCCACCGTTAACAGTCTTTACGCTCCGCTAGGCTTCGTGGCTCCTGTCACTATACAAGGGAAGTCTTTTCTCAGAGAAATGTCCTTCGAAAAGCAGGAATGGGACACCCCACTAACCCCAGAAAAACGGAAAGAGTGGGAGACGTGGAAGTACTCCTTGAAGGCCCTCGAGCAACTTCAGATCCCACGCCCCTACTCACCTATATCTCTCACCGCCGCACACAGCAAAGAGCTTTGCGTATTCTCAGATGCCTCCACAAAGGCTATAGCAGCAGTGGCCTACCTAAAAACCACAGACGTGGGTGGAAGTTACCACGTCAGGTTCATCCTTGGCAAGGCTAAGCTGGCGCCACAACCCGCCCATACTATACCCAGACTCGAGCTATGTGGTGCAGTGTTAGCAGTAGAACTGGCGGAGCTCATTGAGAACGAGATGGACAGCAAACCAGATGCCGTCAGATTCTACACAGATAGCAAGGTGGTACTGGGCTACATATACAACAAGAAAAGGAGATTCTACGTATACGTGGCCAACCGTGTAGAAAGAATCAGGAAGTCAACCCAACCAGAACAATGACACCACGTGCCCACAGATCAAAATCCTGCAGATCACGCCACCAGATCAGTACCCGCATCACAACTACAGAACACGTCATGGCTCACAGGACCAACGTTTCTTGCGCAGCTTGCGTAAACGCCACCAACCCCAGTTGGCGACTTTGAACTCGTGGACCCCGAGAAGGATACGGAGATAAGGCCCCCACAAGTATCCGTGTTACTCACCAATGTATTGCACAGAAAAGCATTCGGATCACATCGATTCCATCGCTTCTCAAGGTGGACAGCCCTTCTGCGAGCAGTAGCCCATCTCAGGCATACAGCCTTCTCCTTCCATCAGACACCAGATGGTTAAACTACCGGCTGCCACGGCTGGCACATCTGCAAAGAGTTGCGCACCATGGAGGAAGTCGCAAGGGCTAAGGAAACTGTTCTCTGTCATGTTCAGAGAGAAACGTATGAGGAAGAGGTCAATTGCATTCGTGGAGGGAAGTGTGTTTCCAAAAACAGCCCACTTTGGAAGTTGAATCCCTTCATCGACGATGACGGCCTCATGAGAGTAGGAGGCCGCCTCAACAAGTCCCAACTGAGCAGGGAGGAAAGCAATCCTCTTATCATCCCTGGCCGGCATCACATCGCTACTTTGTTGGTGCGCTACTACCACGAACAAGTCATGCATCAGGGACGACACTTCACCGAAGGCGCTATTAGGGCGGCGGGCATTTGGCGTTGGCATGAAAAGGTGCGTGGCCAGTAATCTCCACAAACGTTTTAGGTGCCGAATGCTGCGAGGCAAAAGCCAAGACCAAATGATAGCAGATTTACATATCACAGAGACAATCCTCCTAATGCCTAAATCGGACTATAACAAGGAAGAACTGACTACCAGTTCTGTGGACTCTGAGAGACATTGTGGTGCATCAAGCTAACCTAGAGCTGTGCATCCACCTACCTTACCGAGATGGCAAAGGACTTCAAGCTGGTGGTACCGGCCAGTATCCCATCATTATGTGGACATGAACTTTGCATCGGTATGTTATGTTATATTGCACATATGTTCCACATATACCTAGAATATAGTGGTATATTCAGATACCAGACGGGGAGTGTCCTGGAACTAGATTCCATATTCCTCTGTCTCTCCTTTAGTTTATGGGATTCATTTCTCCCTTGTTCAGTTGCCTGTCATTTTCCCCTGTCCCAGCAGCTTGCTGTGTGAGAAAATGCAACATTATTGCTACATGTTGTGGCTCCCTTAGACATTTCAGTGAATTGCTATAGCAGCCCCAGCCTTTCTCTCAAATGAGCTAGTCTGCTTTCTCCCCCTCTGCTCTGCCCACAGATGGTCTGTCCCCAGGCTATCTTGCTACCCAGCATACATTGGGACTTCCTTTTCCACCTTCACCACTGGCTGAGTGAGTACCTGCTGTAACTGCTCTAGTGGCAGGATTACCCTTTTCACCTGTCCTTGACTACAAAGCACCCACAGAGAGACATTATCTAAACACCAACATCTCTTCACAAGTGCCTGTCTTTTATGCTGCTTTCCCCAAATAAAGTGAAGAAAAGATACAGGACTTCTTGTGCTTTGAAAAGAGGGCCGAGTTGAACCTATCTGGGCTAATCATCTTACACATGACCCTGGCCTCCAGAATAGTAAGGCCATATATCCACATGCTCTGTTAGAGAGTGGACATTTGTATTGTTAGAAAGGTATATGTTGATAAACACTATACTATAGAAATAATAGCAGAAGTGAAATCAAAATGACTTACATGTCACTGCAAATGTGACACAGGATTCCTCAACATAATTAGAATTAAGTATGCTAATGAAAAAGGGCCATGGGGAAGATAATGAAAAGGGCCATGGGAAAGAAATTGTTCACAAGACACTGGGAGAAAAGTAAATTAGGCATTTAAAGCCAACAGGGAAAACAGCTGTGTGAAGTCGGTTTAATCCACATTGGATTTATTAAAGTGTATATTAACGATACTAAATATAGAGACAGGACAAACTCGTCCTTCACGGCTCCTATAAAAGGCACTGATACAAGGCACTGCATACTGTGTGCTGCATGTGACTAATTGCAGTGATAAACATCATCAGTCCTAGAACCGACCTTTCTGGGTTTCATAGTTTAGGTGGACACACAAAAAAAACCCAGAAGACGTAACGTTTGTTACGTAACGTTTAATTCGTTTAATTAAACGTAACGTTTAATTCAAATCATTTAATCATATATTTCCTTAAAATAAGCTGATTGAACTGATGGGTCAGTCATATGAGTCCACTTTAACTAATCAACATTGTACAATTGTTTCCGTTTTTCTCCTGAAACTCTTTGCACTGGAGGATTTTTTTACTTTTTATTTAGCATGCAAACTTTCAAAGAAATCAATACAACTAATGGATATTTGTTTCTAGTTGTTGAGAATGGTGGGTTGGAAATGCAATTTTCAGAAGGTATAAAAGTCTTGGTAATTGTGCTCATATCTTTATTAATTTTACTCACCGTTCTGGGCAACAGTCTTGTTATTTTAGCTTTCATTGTGGACAAGAGACTCAGAAACCAGGGTAACTTCTTTCTTCTTAACCTGGCGATTTGTGATTTTTTGATAGGTAAGTTTTTGCTACAGTCGTCTTTAAAATATCTTTGACGTAGCACTAAATGTACAGTATACAGATGCAGCGGCCGTCATTCGAACAAATCACGGAGCCGTTTTATGTGTGCACTGTTGTATTCCACACGGCATTAACGCCGCCAATCGCCCCAGGCACACGTGTTTATCGCGGTTGCTTTGTTTGAATTTCATGGATTCTGTTTCTTTGTGTGCAATGAAATGCAATGAAATGAATGAATTGTAATGTGTACAGTACTGTGCTACTGTGTCAATTTCAGGTGTTTAAAAAACAGAACCAGAACCATTTTCTGCTCTCGCGTCTTAAGGCGGTACGGTTGGAAGAAATCCCGCTCGATGACGTGGGTATTCCGAGGTATATAACACGTGAAGTGTTCGAATAACGGCCGCTGCATCTGTGTTGTCTTACTTATGTTATAAATGGGGGGTTTCTATAAAGTGACTATCTGAATGAAGGTTCTGTTCCTAGCTTTATTTTGGGTAGCTTATTAAGAAGCACAGCACTAATTATTCTAACTGTATTTACAGTAAATATGTGAAATAAGCCCAACCACGTATTAGTGCTTTTTGGTGTATACTTCTTGCACTATGTAGAAACAATAATTTCTTGAAATTAAAACATTTTAGTAACAAAAAAAGTTCACACGTGCTCCACAACACATGAAAATCAATTTTGGAAATTGGCAGATCAAGACGCATACATTTGTTACTCTTCTCTATATAAAAGTAATATATGCAGCTATTTCGAATGAGTTAGCTGCAATGTTCATTCCAAAAACTGAATATGGAAAACAACATCAGGTTTTTACACTTGTTTATATCTTCAATCTTTCCAGGTGCATTCAGCCTCTCCTTGTATGTACCATATTTTTTGACTGGGAAGTGGAGACTTGGAAGATTTCTCTGCAAACTATGGTTAATTGCGGATTACACGATGTGCACTGCCTCTGCATTTAATGTTGCACTTATCAGTTATGACAGATTCCTTTCTGTCACTATGGCTGTAAGTATGCCTCTCTTTTCTCACTGTTTATTTTTGCTTTGTGATCTCCAGGTACAGAATATGATACCACATTACTGTTCGCGTAGTGGAGACGTAATCTCTTGTGTGTCTACTTCAGGGAAGAGTATATGTGTGCATACAGAATCTGAAATTAGCTAAATATCAGTACATTAGAATATTAGGTAAATTATTAAAATGTATTACCACTATGCCTTCTTGAGTTTCACAATCAGGTCATATCAATTGTTTTCTTTATATTTTATTTTCTTTTTATTACAAAATCTTAACATAACCTTTATTATAGATTGCATCAAAGTTTGTATGTTGAGATATATATTTTGACTGTTCAAAAATATTAGTGCAGACAGCTTTATTAACACAATTCTTACATTTAATGCTGCTTATTACACAAGAAATACACATTTTATGTGAATCCTGTAAAACTTCAGAATGACTTGATTCATAAGTTTTTGATTCATAGTCACCCATATTTCTGCATATTTTCTTGTTAGAGATTAATAAAGCATGTTCTTGTTAGAGATTAATAAAGCTGTTCAAGCAGTATTGTTTGCAATTTAATTATCATATGAAAGGTTGATAGCCCAAGCATATATGGAAAAAGTCTAATTATTATATGACCTAACGGCTTTTGTATCATTGCTTCATGTGTATTCACACTTTATATATATTGGTCTTGTCAGAATAAGTAAGAAAGCAGAACTTGGTGTCCTACAATGAATCTAATACTGTACTGTTAATTAATTGTTTTGAACATTATCTTGTGTTGGCATTTCGTATAGAGGTGCTACTGCCACTTAGTTATCATCAGAAGTTGCATTGCAGCTTGTAATTCATGTGTTACTCTATGGCATGTCATCAAATGACAGGCTTTAACATTGTTTTAAGTCAATATCATGAGACATATTTATTTGCTGCTATTAACTTCGGTTAAAATAATAAACTTAAGTTAGATAGTACTGTATAAGGCTGCGCTTATAGTGCCGGCGACGCGACATCGCTCCAAAACAAATGCATTGAATCCATAGCATGCGCTTATAGTAGGCGCGACGGAGCGACCTAAATCTCTGTAGTCAGTAGAATTTGATTTTTACAGGGATTGTCTCACCATGTGTCAGGCTGGAAACCAATCAGATAGCTTCTGATGCAGGGAGAGGGGGAATGTGTATGTGAGTGCAGGGAGAGGGGGGATGTGTGTGTGATGTGCAGGGAGAGGGGGAATGTGTGTGTGTGTGAGGGCAGGGAGAGGGTCGATGTGTGTGTGAGTGCAGGGAGAGGGGAATGTGTGTGAGTGCAAGGAGAGGGGGATGTGTCTGTGAGGGCGAATGTGTGTGTGAGGGCAGGGAGAGGGGGAATGTGTGTGTGTGAGTGCAGGGACTAGGGGGATGTGTGTGTGATGTGCAGGGAGAGGGGGAATGTGTGTGTGTGAGTGCAGGGAGAGGGGGATGTGTGTGTGAGGGCACGGAGAGGGGGATGTGTGTGAGTGCAGAGAGAGGGGATGGGTGTGTGAGGGCAGGGAAGGAGTTGGATGTGTGTGTGAGGGCAGGGAGAAGGGGGATGTGTGCGTGAGTGCAGGGAGAGGTGGGATGTGTGTGTGAGTGCAGAGAGAGGGGGATGTGTGTGTGAGTGCAGGGAGGGGTGTGTGTGTGTGTGTGTGATGTGCAGGGAGAGGGGGAATGTGTGTGTGATGTGCATGGAGAGGGGGGATGTGTGTGTGAGTGCAGAGAGAGGGGGGATGTGTGTGTGAGTGCAGAGAGAGGGGGATGTGTGTGTGAGTGCAGGGAGGGGTGTGTGTGTGTGTGTGTGTGTGATGTGCAGGGAGAGGGGGAATGTGTGTGTGTGTGTGAGTGCAGGGAGAGAGGGATATGTGTGAGGGCAGGGAGAGGGGGATGTGTGTGTGAGTGCAGGGAGAAGGGGGATGTGTGCGTGAGTGCAGGGAGAGGGGGGATGTGTGTGAGTGCAGCGAGAGGGGGATGTGTGTGTGAGTGCAGGGAGGGGTGTGTGTGTGATGTGCAGGGAGAGGGGGATGTGTGTGAGTGCAGGGAGAGGGGGGATGTGTGTGTGAGTGCAGGGAGGGGTGTGTGTGTGTGTAATGTGCATGGAGAGGGGGGATGTGTGTGTGATGTGCAGGGAGAGGGGGATGTTTGTGTGATAAGGCCCGCCAACAGGGGGATCTGCCGGGGTTGGCGTCCCGGGCCCCATGAGTCAGAGGGCCCAGCCGCCCGGGCCCCCTGCACGGCCATGCCCATTTTATTTTAAAAAAAGTGGCGATTCCCATGCGCATGTGCAGAGCCGAGGCCCGGCGTGCATGCACAGGGAGAATAGGGTGTCCGGCCTTTTGCCTGTGGGCCGCTCCCCCCGCACCCTTCCTCCCAAGATGGGACAGAGGGGAAGCGCCATGGTGAGCCCACGTCAACCAACCCAGTTCCCTCTGCGCTCGCCTCCTGCCCAGGGCAGCAGCCGTGGAATTAGCCCCCCCCCGCCCCAGCTGTCTACCTCCCGCGCCACCCCGCATCCCCTGAGCCTACATCCTGCCCCAGGCAGCAGTCGTGAGGAAACCAGGGGCAGGGGGGGAAGCATCTGGTGGGCAAGGAAGCAGCACCCTCCCAGTCAATGTCAGTCACCCACCCAGGCAGTCACTCACTCACCCACCCAGTCACCCAGTTACTTAGTCACCCACTCAGTCACTCAAACTCAGTCACCCACCCACCCAGTAACTCAGGCACCCACCTACCCATCCACCCAGGCACCCAACCCAGTCACTCAGTCAAGGGTCACCCAACCCACCCTGTCACTCAGTCACCCACCCAGTCACTCAGCCAACCAAGTCACTCAGTCAGACCCGGTCATTCACTCACCCACCCAGTCACTAAGTCACTCACCAACTCACTCAGTCACCCAAACCCAGTCACTCAGTCACCCACCCACCCAGTCACCCAAGTCACTCACCCACCCAGCCACTCAGTCAAGTCAGTCAGTCACCCACCCACCCAGTCACTCAGTCACTCACCCAACCAGTCACTCAGTCACCCAGCCAGTCACTCAGTCACCCAGTCACTCAGTCACCCACACACCCAGTCACTCAGTCACACACTCACCCAGTCACTCACCCACCTACCCAATCACTCACTCACCCAGTCACTCATCCACTCACCCAGTCACTCAGTCACCCACCCAGTCACATTTGTTGAAAATATAAAAATAAACAGATTGCAGTGTAATGTTTTTTGCCGTATTACAATAAGAAGAAAACAGTTAAGTAAAAGTTGCGCGCTAAAAAATATTTTTTGGTGGTACTGTAGGTGCGCTATGGGTTCGGGGGGTGGAGGCCCCTTCTCCTTTTATTTGTCCTGGGTCCCATGATTTCTGTTGGCGGCCCTGTGTTTGATTGTGTCTGTCAAGTGAAACACACTACATTAACAACTTTAAAATAGCAAATTCTCCCGTAATTTAAAGTAAAAGTAAAGTAGATTCAGCATACAAACAGAAATTACAACTCTTCTCTGTTTCAGCCTTCCCCCTTGCTCTTGTCCCCACCCCTCTGCCTTCCGTCACTCCCCTTGTAGCAAGAGACGTCTCCCAAACTCAAATGACAACTTTTGCAACGGCTACGGAGACGGGTGACGTCATCCGTAGCCGGCACTATAAGCGCAGCCTAACTTTCTAAGGCTGCGTCCATAGGACTGCAGCTGTGCGGAGGCGTGCGAAGGCTGAGGGAAAGCGGGTGCTTTCCCTGGCCTTGGTCCGCGCGCCGTCCGGGGGCACGTCGGGGGGGGCTGTGACATCACGGAGCTGGTTCGCCCTCATTGGGAGAACCGCTCACGTGACTGGCCCTGCGCTCCCGTGAGGGCGAAAATCTATAATTTGAATAAGACCTATGCTTCCGCACGCTTGCGGAAGCGTGCGCAAGCCCCTACTAAGGAGCTCACTGAGAAGCGTCAGCGCGCCTCAGCGCCTAAGTGCTGACCCTGGACGCAGCCTTAGGCTGAGTCCCCACTGGTGCTGAGTGCTCCAAGCATGAGCACTGGCATTTTTACGCATGCGTGCGGGGGGTGGGGGATTGCGGGTAGTTGAGCGCGCTAGAAAGTGAGTTTTTTGTGGTTACCTAAGCGCGAGCATCGGTGAGCGTGTGTGCCCGCGCACACTGCGTGAGTGGGGATTTACATAGCGGGGACGCTTGCGGGGACGCAGCCTTATTTGCAGGACAGGGGAACTGTAAGTTGAGGTTCACTGGTAGGTTATAGACACGTGCAAAGTTTGCAGAAAAAGAAGAAAAATATTTAGCAAAACAAATTTAAAGACATTCCCCCATGTCTAGTAAGTTACAAATTATGTTTGCAAGAAAGAGAAACATTCAATGAAGTTGTAGCTATTAGAAAATGTAGAAAGGCATATTATAGTAATATAATAACAAACTTTTACTAATTTAGGAATTTAGTACAAAGGCATTTATATTGACCTGTTCAAGGCGGTACAGACCACTCTGCCAGTGAAGATCTTACATTATTCTTATTCTTTCCATATATTTTTGAAGATTTGTATTGTGGCATGTTATTAGTAGCTGTATTGCAAACATTAAAGTTGCAATAAATACTATTCCTGCATTTTTTTAAACTTTAATTTAGTAATGATGTTTACAAAAATGTCTGAATGGCTTGAAAGAATTTAATTGAAATAAAAATGTATTGAAATACATTGTTTTTATTCTTTTAAAATGAAAGCATACTATAAACACTATTCTGTAAATTATTAATATTTGCTCTGTCATTCTCTTAAAAATTATTATATATTTTGGCTACAGTTAATCTGTTATGTTACATGGAAGATCTATTTGATATTAAAAGAATCATAGTTACTTTTCATGCTTTTTTGACAAAAATAAAAACTTATTTACTTTTGATCTCTTTGGCCAGGTGTTATATCGCTCTCAACAAAAAAGACATAGTCAGACAGTTCTTAAGATGGCTGCAGTCTGGATACTGTCATTCCTTGTGTATGGCCCAGCCATTCTTTTCTGGGAAAGTTTTGTTGGTGAAAATGACTTTCCTGAAAGCTCTTGTATCCCAGGATTTTATTACAGCTGGTATTTTATTTTTGGAGCGTCAGCACTTGATTTTGCTCTTCCACTTATAAGCATTTCATTTTTTAATTTGAGCATTTACTGGAGCATTCAAAAACGCAGCAGAAAGAAAAGACAGTCTTCAATTACTCCTCCTCCTGAAGAAAAGGAAACAACTGTGAGACCGTACATCATAGCAACTAATATTGTTCTATCTACTCCACAATTAGATGGAAAAAAGGACATTAAATCACCTGTACGGAAAAGGGTTAATATTTCTCTTTCTCTCAGAGAATGCTTTGGCAGTAATATTACTTCCTTTTCTCCACAAACTGGTGGAACACATATTAAGAGGGATGTTAATATTATTAAACTCTCAAGGGACAAGAAAGTTGCCAAATCTCTAGCGATTCTGGTTTGTATTTTTGGCATTTGTTGGGCTCCCTACTCATTTTTTGCCAGTATTCGTGCTGCCTGTCATGAATATTGCACTAATTCTTTCTGGTATAAAGTGACACCCTGGTTGTTATGGATTAATTCCGCAATTAACCCTATACTGTACCCCTTGTGCCACAATAGTTTTAGAAAAGCTTTCATCAAAATCTTTTTACAAATAAGCCGGAAGAAGTTTACAATTTAAATGGTTATTTGTACCTAATAATTTTTTCTTTGTCTCCATTGGTTTGCAATGTGCTGAAAACAGAATTCTGTTAGGCAGGCTACACTATCTGGTTTAATCCATAATGATAGGTTAATGGAAGAGATGTTGAAGGGGTTATAATAATAATGATCATCATCAGATAACATATATTTAGAAGATATTTGTAATAGTTACAATGCAGAACATAAAAGCCAAAGCAGTAGTAAAAAGCCAAGTTCTATTGAATGTTTAAGCGATATTTTTTCTCTCCTTGGCCAAGATGCACTAAATTCTATTAGGCTTATTGGGATGTTAAGAGTGTCAGAGATATATACTTATCTATTAAAAATAATTAATCAATTGCTAATCTGGATGCTGACACACCCAGTCCAATAAGTGTTTTGTAGAAGGAGTCAGTCCATTGTAGTGTAACTGAAAGCGTCACAATTAAAAATAAAGTTTTTTTTCAGTTTAAAATGTTATTACTGCACAAGAAGCATAGGGTGACTGCAGAATGAAAAGACGATGACAAAGAAATTAATGAAAACAATCAAACGTATACACTTTTCATTACTATGTGATACATGTTATATTAGCCATGCATTTTGACCACAACCCTTTATCAATAATAATATTTTCTAAAGTTTGTTAGAGTCTAGTCCTGCTACATTGTATCAAGCTGGCTTTTTCCTGTTCAACTTATTTGTCTGTAATTATACCTTGTCTCCACAGTAGGAGGCCCAACCAAGATATATTACCCATCTTGACCTTGAGTTCTTAGCTTCCAATCTCTGATCCAGTATTTTCTTTGCTGTGTTCACATAAGAGTGTTCTATTGAAATGTATTGACACAAACTAAGCGAGGGGGCCCAGAGGTGAAATGTTGAAAAATAGTTAAAGTGCAGGCTCTATTGCAGTTAGAAATAATTAATAACAAGCTACTATCTCAACAATAATAAAGACACATATAGAAATAATAATGTGTGTGATTATTTACCTCTCATATGTCCTATCCCCAAATAGTGGTGCTGTTTTCTCAACGAACACTAATATAACATTAAGTTGTGCTTTCTCCCGTAAGGAGCATAGTGTAAATGAGGCATTATCCCTTCATCTTCTATCCATTGCAGTCTGACAGGCTAAGATTAACACAGGGACATCCCTTTTATGTTATAATGTTGAATAGAGTTCCTTCCACCGGGGCCTCTCGCCCTAGTTTGCTGGTAGTACCCACCTCCATGGCGAGGAGGTAACCAGGCTCTCAAATAAAGGTTAAATCTGTTTGGTTATCTCTGATCCATGTTTTGGGGTTCAAGAGTGTCAGCTCTTGAGCCTAACCATTGTATTTTCATGACATGTAATTATTATTATCCCAATTATGGGAGAAGGAGCGGCTCAGTGAGTAAAGACACTGATCGACACTGAGATTGTTGCAGAGGAGCCTGGTTCAATTCCCAGTGTTGGTTCCTTGTGACCTTGGGAAAGTCACTTTATCTCCCTGTGCATTAGGCATCAAAAACATAGATTGTAAGCTCCACGGCGCAGGGACCTGTGCCTGCAAAATGTCTCTGTAAAGCGCTGCGTATAACTCGCAGCGCTATAGAAGAACATGCTATTATTATTATTATGTGATAATAAATCATTTTTATGTTTTTACCTTTCCAGGGATGCCAGCAAGCAGGTATTGCTAGGGTATGAGTTTCAATGGGGGTTTTGAGGAGAAAATATTTTTAGAATGTGTCTAGTAGTCGGGGTCCAGAGTTGCTGGATACCCCAAAAATGTACCTGAGAATCATGCTTGATTCCCGGAAACATATAGGCACATTGTTCCGGCAATAACTCCCCTTGAAAATGCATGTGCGACTCACCGCTAGGGTTCCCTGTTTCAGCACAGCCCAGAAAGGTAAGGCTTTGGTCCCGCTGCGGCCCGTTCTGGTTGTCCCCGCTGGATCCTTCCGGCGTGGCTGACGCGTCAGCCAGCCGGAGCTACAAGGAGCTTGTGATTTCGGCGAGTGCCGTGTCACGTGGCATGCAAGGGAACCAATCACGGATTGGATCCCAGCAGCCAATCCGATTCCCCCTCTGCTCCGTCCCCCCTTCCGATTCACCCCCCGTTCTGATTTCCCCCCTCTGCTCCGATCCCTCTTCCGATTCCCCCCTGCTCCGATCCTCCCCATTCCGATTTCCCCCCTTGCTCCGATTCACCCCCCCGTGTGTATTTGCCTGTGTGAGTGTGTGAGTGGAGGTGAGCAGGGAAGGAGCTGCGGGAGGGAAGCTGTGTGTGTGGGGGGGGGTGGGGGGGACGGACGAACAGATGGACCCTCTGCTCAAACCACGCCCCCTCCCGCTCCAGCTCCCTACAGACCGCAGGTAGCAGGTGCAGTGTGGGCACGCTGACTGAGGCAGCGGGGCCTTAGCCTTAATGGTGCAAAGGGTCCTATAAGAGACGTGTTCAGAGGTACGCAATGGAGACTGTTTTTAAGGGGAAATTAAAATTAGGCTTTATTGCGCCTGTCCCTTTAAACACAGCAAAAAATATGAAAATAAGCCAAACAAAAACCTATCTCCATTTTGGAGACTATCTACACATGTAGCTCAGCCCTCTCTGACTGGGTTGGTTAGCTAAGCTATTTACCAGCCCCAAAATATAAACATATATACAGCTATATAACAGTTCCAAAAGAAAGTCTTGTCTGTCTCCTGAAGCTGTAGGGGAAGTCCTCTCTGCTCTCTTGGGTAAGCACCTTTGTGTGCTACAGCAATGTCTGTCCAGGTTTTGAGGTCTGGTCCCCTTGTCTTGCTATCAGCATACAGTCCAGTCCTTCTGCAGCTCAAGACAGCCGTTCCTCTGGTCAGTCCCCCCAATTGTGAGACTCAGGAATCTCTCTTCCTGTCTCAAAGGCAGGCTTTTCTAACAAACCTCTAATCAGCCAGATGGTGTTTGGTTAATTGACTATCAGCAGTTAACCACCACACTGCTGGATTAGAGGCACATTTTTGAACAGGGACAAGTCCCCCGTTACAGGTCCCTGTTACTATAAGGGGTACCTAAGTTAAGGAGGATACCCATTTACTGCCCAGGTCACCAAGAACCTATATAGGGAGGGGTTCATGGGTTTTCCAACCATAGATTAAGTTGTTAGGGGCTTTTTAAAGTCCAATCCAAAGTTTAGTTTATAGTGTGTGGGGAATATAGGCTAATAGAAAATAAAGTGCAGCTTTTTATTCTATTCCGCATACCCAGAGATTTAGGACATATAACATTATATTTTATTAATAGTTGTTTAATATGGTATGTACTGTTGTGCACGGTATTATGAGCTTTGACTCTCAGAACCAATGTTCTGAGTGAGCCACGGGGCTGCCAACTTGGTGCCAGTGAGTCTACTTAGAAATTGGACATGAAAGCCACAGAGGATGCCTGAGGTGTGAAGACCATTTGGGCAGGAGGGAAGGCCTCAAGTACCCACATCCTGGGATGAATGGAAGTTCTCCGGACTACCATTTGCCCGACCAGACTTGGAGGAGCCTAACCAAGCGTGGGGCTTCTGAATAGCAAGTGGCTAAGGTGACAAACTTGTGCATGCCCATGGCTAATTCAGAATCCCCGCTTGCCCGGCTTCATAGGACTCACATTGCTCTGATTGGCTGGTAAGAAAGTTCCCAAGCAGTGATTGTCTGTAGTATTTTGGGAATTAGTTCCAAAATACTATAAAAAACCTTGCAGCCAATCAGCCGAGAGATTCTCAAGCGTCAAAACAGCGACGGGGTTTTTGAAAGTGGTAAAAGAGGCCTCTACGTGAATAGCAGAGCACCGGCTTCAGAAAAAACAACCCAGAATATTTTCTATGTCCCATTTTTTAAGGCCAAATTTTGAGAACTGAACGTAGCGGTCGCGGCTGGGTTTTCAAGCTGATTTTAGTTCCAGGATGTTTGAAGCTAAGTCCCGGTCCAGCAAAACCAAGTCCTCTGGAGAAAAGGGAACGGTGGTGTCTGGAATTGCATGCCGATTTGGGTTCCAGGACATTTCGGGCTAAGTCCCAGTCAACAAAAGACTCTTGTTCTAAGTGCCATTTAGCTAGGAAAGTCTAGATTTTTACCCCAGTTCCCAAGTAAGTGTGTCTTTTCTTATGTAGTGTGTGTATCATTGTGTGTATGCCTTTTCCTGCAAATAAACTTACAATTTATTTAACTTTACCTGTTTTGCTCAATGTACAGCAGAGACTGCAACTATTCTAACACAAACCAGTGGCAATCTCCAAAAAGACCCAGGTACATGCTGGATACATGCCTTAAATTTGCCTTAATCTTCACCCAGTATTTCGGCATTGATTAATGGTCCATCTGATTAACAGCGGGGGTCCCTGGCAGTCCCATTCAACTGAATGGGACTGGCAGGGACCCCTGCTGTGTTAATCCTATGGTTCAGAAGTCAATGCAGAAATGCCTTAAACTTGCCTTAAACTAGCCAGGTTACACCCAGCACATACCCAGAATGTAACCGGGCTAGTTTAAGGCAAGCTTTAGAATAGTTGTGGTCTCGTCTGTATGATCCTGGTAAAAAGGTGTAAATGCCTGGTATCCCATGACAGCATGTTCTCTATCCTGCTGAGATTGCGTACGGGAGGAGCCTGAGGGGGTTTCCGTGGCTTTGGTCCCATGCAAAGATCCACAGAACTGGGGGTGAAAGGTGGGCAGGGCTCATCGGTCTGCAATACTCCAGCGATGAAGGTGTGTGAGTGGGGAAAAATGTTGTCTTTAAACTCCTGTATCAGGTGGCGAGTGACGCGAGAAGTAGACAGACACATACGTGCATGAGCACCTCTGCCTCAACCCAGTGCTGTTGCTCATTGTCAAGGAGATCCCCGACTCTGGTCACTCATACCAGGATAACTCGGCAACAGATATAGGGCGAATCTAATATTCGAGCCCCGACTGCCATATTAGATAGAAGGTTGAGGAGCGCTCAAATGCCAGGTAGAGAGTATAATAATGCCAAAGACCACCATCCAAGGAAAATAACGTCAGAATTAATAAGATGTGTAAGTAATGTAGCCAACAATTGTTGGTAAACACCCCCTGAAGAATGGTAGTGGGATGCAAAGAAAAGCCCCCACCATCAATCTCATTGCGGGGTATCCCTGTAGCATAAACAAAATAATAACTCACAATTCCTGGTGATGCTGGATGGATATGCTGCTTCCAAAGTGAAGCATATAGTATGCAGATGATATAAGGAGCGCACGATCCGGTAGGAGCAAAGGGAGGACCCAGATAACAAAAGTATAAATTTATTGAGTCATCAAGACATTAAAATCCAATGCGTTTCGAACGTGTTTGCGTTCTTTATCAAGGATAACATATAATGAGAATCAGTACTTATAAATACCCCTCTTACCTGTATGCCGCATGTTCTTTTGGCGCGAACGGGATACAGGTAAGAGGGGAATTTATAAGGACTGATTCTCATTGTATGTTATCCTTGATAAAGAACGCAAACACGTTCAAAACGCGTTGGATTTTAATGTCTTGATGACGCAATAAATTTATACTTTTGTTACCTAGGTCCTTCCTTTGCGCTCCTTATATCATCGGCAACTGCCAGATTAAACAGCAGGGGCTCAGCGAAAAAATCAACACCCATCATCGCCTTTCCTTTTATGGTTGCCAAGATAAAGCTCCAGGCCTTTAATAGGTCCCAGTAGTGTGCTGGCAGCACCGAGGGGTCTCTACCTAACCCCTCAGGCTTGTTTTTAAACTGTTGCCGGTCATACCTCATATCGCGCAGCTGGCAATAAAAACTGGTCACCAGCTGGCACAACTGCGGAGATGGATCTGCGAATATGTATCTCTTCAGGTATTGGAAGTGAAAAGTGTGTATCTGGGAGCTGACCTGTTAGCCCTCTTCCAGAGGTAGGCACGCAACACCCACAGAGACCCAATACTTCCCCATCTGGAGAAAGTCAGCAACTTCCTTTGGATCTTGCTAATGAATTCATGTGTTGGACCCATGCCACAGCTGACTGATCACCAGTTGGTTGATCCCAAGAGTCCTTCCCCTGAGGAAAAGCATTTTCGATAGATATGCCCTTGACCCCATAGGAGCAATGACTCATTCTTCCTGATCACTGAAGTTTTATGGGGCCTGGTTCTCGCAGCGGACAAGTAAACTCCCAGATACTTCAGAGTACCATTGCCCATGAAATATTATGATAATATGGGTATTAGAACACTTGTACCTGGTAAATTCTTGGAGATTCTGGGGCAGTCTCACAGTTAATTACTCAACATTGCATCAACATTTCTGTGAGATTCTTAATGGCCCATTGGATTAACACAGCAGGGGGTCCCTGCAGTCCCATTCAAACTGATGACCAGAGGGCCAGAGGGACTTGAGGGCCCCCAGACACCAACGGGGACCACCCAACGCCCCCCAGACACCCTCAGGGACCTCCCGAGGGCCCCTTGACACCCATGGGGACCACCTGAGGACCACCGGACACCCACAGGGACCACCCAGGGGCCCACAGACACCCACAGGGACACTTGAGGATCCCCGGACACCCATGAGACCACCCGAGGGCCCCCAGACACCCGTAGGGACCACCTGAGGACCCCCAGACACCCGCGGCCTCTGGTATCAATCATGTGGGGGTAGAGTAGGTGGGTATTAGTGTTTATTGTGGGTAGCGAGGGTGAGTGAATGGGGTATTTGGCCCTTGGTGGGTAGTGGGTAAGGGTTAACCCCTTAATTGCGTTAACGGTTAGCCGCTAAGGTAATGAAGTTGGCTGTAAATGCATTTTTATTGCATGGGATTCATACAGGGGGTCTCCAGTGCTTATATTAATGGATATCAGCTCCGGAGACCCCCGGCATCAATCCGATGCAGAAGAAAAGCATTTTTCCCCTAAGTCCTGTCTCGCCGCCTCTCAGCAGCTTCTCACCACCTTCATGCCAACTAATCTTGGGGTGAGGATTTTGTGAGAAACTCGCCATTCTAGAGCTGCGATAGGCCTCGATAACCTTATCACTGCTACTAGAATTGCACGAGTTTCAGAGCCTGCCGAGAAGTGGCTTATTGCCGCTGTGAGCTTAGAAAGCTTGATAATATCATCATAAATAATGTGGATAATGGGGGCAGTGTAGTGGTAATGGACAAGTCTTATAACCATAAAGAAGCCTTGCATCAATTAGAGGATAAAGATTCTTATGAGGTTCTGGGATACAATCCTACCATTTTTTATTGCACATAATATACGGATTTTTTGAAGTCAGGTCTGGATGAGAGCATTTTGACAGAGGCTGAATTATAGGGGGCTATGCACTAAGCTCAATGGCTTTGCGTTCTGATTTTGCAAAAAAGCAGGTTTGTTAAAAAGTGAGGCCGGGGACGCGATGCACTAAGGCCTTGGGCCCATTTTTTAACGTACCTACTCAAAATAGCTCAGAACAGCCACAGCATACGAGTTGCTTTTTTCCCCCCTGCTAGCGTTCTGAACCTTTACGTACGCTAGCTGATAGAAAATAAAGCCGCATGTAACATTTGCATGGAGATTTGCCATCTCCATGCAAGACTGTTACAGGCGATCGTACACTAAATAAATACATTTTAATAATAGTGTACATGAACAGGGGGTCTCCTGAGCTGAACTGCATTGGTTTCAGTTCCGAGGACCCCCTACTTCAGGAGATATAGGCCCCGTTATGGGGTGCCGGTATCTCCTGCACTTTACAGCTCCCGCGTCACGTGACCGGGACATTTAAATTCTGCAGGGGATACCGGCACCCCATAAAGGGGCCTATATCTCCTGAAGTAGGGGGTCCCGAGGCTGAAACCAATGCGGTTCAACTCAGGAGACCCCCTGCACATCTACACTAGTATTAAAACACACATAACAATAAATAATAATTCATTAACGTAGTGGCTATCCGCTATGGTAATGAAGCTGCTTTAATGTATTTTTAATAATAGTGTGCAGAATCAGGGGGTCCCCTGAGCTGAACCGCATTGATTTCTGCCTCAGAGACCCCCTGTTACAGGCCCTGGTATGGGGAATCGGGTGCCAGTGTCGCCGCCATCTTTAAAGCGTCCAAGACGCGACGTGAGCTCTATAAAGATGGCGTCCACACTGGCACCGATGCCCCAAACCGGGGCCTGTAACTTGGGAAGCAGGGGGTCTCTGAGGCAGAAATCAATGCGGTTCAGCTCAGGGGACCCCCTGCTCCCGCACACTATTATTAAAATTTACATTAATGCAGCTTCATTACCTTAGCGGATAGCCGCTACGGCAATGAAGGGGTTAAGGCACATTAGCATGTTTATTGGGGACAATTGCCCGCAATAAACAACACACATCCACCCGCCCCCTTACACATACAGTACTGTAATGGGCAAAATTACTATTATCCACATATGGATAATAATGCATTTGCCCATTTTAAATACATATATATTGACTGTATTTATTGTAATTTATATGACACATACCTTTTACAGACACCCACGATGAAGGCCGTCTTCATCCTCATCTTCATCCTGCCCATGCCCTTCCGGTGCTGCAAAACATGCACAACAATCACAATAGCCAATGTAATGTCCCCTAGCCCCTTAATCTCCATAGCGGTTATTAACCGGTACAGTCATTAAGGGGTTAACCCACCCTCACCCACCACTCGGGAGGCCTACATACCCTCCCCCACTAACCCTCCACCCCGTGAGGCCTAACCACCCTCACCCACTAGCCAGCCGGGAGGCCTATCCACATACCCTTGGGCCCAATACCCCCTCCTCCCCCCCCAGTACCCACAATAAAAACAATACACTGCCCCAAAATAAACATCATTCTATTTATTAAATACATTACCCACCCTCTGTGCCCCCCATAAATACATGATTTATTCTTTTACATACAGGATTCATACCCCAGGCCCACGTGAGTCCCCGATGGGACTGACGGATCACCTTACAGACCTACAGGTTACCAGCAACTTGTTTCATACAGGTTCTGGAGGCCTGCTGGTGGGTCCCACCAGGCACCATGGCACACCAGGTGGTCTCCGCGGGTCACCGTGGGCCACAATTGGGTCCCCAAGGTAGGCCCGCGGATGTCTGGGGGCCCTGGGTCAAACCCACAGGTGTCTGAGGGGCCTTGGGTGATTCCCACAGGGGTCTGGGGACCCACAGGTGGGCACTACGGGTCCGTGGTGCCCCCACAGATGTGGGGCCACCGGTTCTTCCCCGCAGGTGTCCCCCCATGGACCAAAGCAGCCTGGTACCCATGAGATACCCGAGGATACCTCAGGTGGTCTCCAGAGGTCTCTCGCAGACCAAAGGAACAAACCCTGTATGTAAAATAAATAAACCAGACCTATATATTAAATACATACATCCACCCCCCCGCCCCCCATCACATACAGTACAATAATGTGCAAAATAACTATTATCCAGATATGGATAATAGATTATTTGCCCATTATGAAACACATAAAACATGCATAAATCAAAACATGAATTCTTAATCTTAAAATCACCACATTGCATGTTAAAATAAATCCTGCAGCAATTGTAAATATAAACCAACAAACCAGCAGCTACACAAATGTATATGAAATGTCACACAATTGCATTGAGTGTGTACATGATGCAATTAATCTGTGCATCATGTAACACTATGCAAAATATATGTAACAATAAAATACACTATGAACAATGTCCCCTAACCACCAATGCCATCCTGAAAATCAAATAGAAACTAAGCAACATCAGTACAATTAGCATCAATCAATTAATCCATTTCCTCAAACAATTACAATACAATACAAATCAATTATACAATTCCCTATTTAATTCCTAAAGCCAAACCATTGCCAAAAGAATTTTAATTTAAAGTAACCACCATCATTCTAATCTAACTACCAGAAATAAGCCATTACAAAAAACCTGTAACTAAATGCAAATTACATTATTCACAACAATGACAAAATAAAGCTGATAAATACATTAGCCATACATGAAAAGAACATAAACATTAGCAAAAAATCGATTATTATCCCTATGTCTATCCATATAGATAGATAAATATAACATACAGGGGCAATAATAGAGCATAAAATACAATGCATTTACATACAAAAATCACATAGAATATACCCATTCAGTGTCCGTGAATTTATGTATATACATAGATACATTCACAGGCATTAAATGGGACAGAAAAAATAAAAGACATGAATCAAAAATCCAAAAAACCTGTAAAAGTAAACATAATAAACTTTTCTTTTGTTTACTCACCATTAGATGCCCACTCACCGAAATCCAGGCGACCCGGAAGCACTGGAACCAATCCATAGTTAACCATAAAATAATAAACCCTTACAATCCACGTCTGTGTCTTTTTCTTCTATTTGTAATCCTTCCCGTCTGTCTTGGGGTCTTCTTTTCGTCTTTGGGGTCTTCTCCGTCTTCTTCCGTCTTCTTCCGTCTTCTTCCGCCACACCCTTCTTTTCTTCTTAAGAGGGGAGATGTTCCCTCCTCGGCGACTGGCTTCAAAATGAGGTGACATAGGCTTTTATAGGCCTATGACATCACATTTTGGTCAAATGTTTCTCACTGTCCTGATTGGGCCATGAAAAACATGTGATTTGGCGGGGGAAAAAAATGATGACGTCATTTAAAGGCAATGAAAGCACAGCCAATCAGAATGGCTGAGTTTCAATTGCCTTTAAGATGACGTCATCAAAAGAAAGATGGCCGGTGACACATGGTACGGTAGCCAATCAGAGCGTGGGAACTCCATCCCAACTCTGATTGGCTCTAGTAGACCATGTGACACAGGCTTGGGGGAGAACGAATGGGACGTCATTGAAAGCCTGTCACATGGTACTAGAGCCAATCAGAGTTGGGAGGGGCATGGGCAGGATGAAGATGAGGATGAAGACGGCCTTCATCATGGGTGCCTGTAAAAGGTAAATGTAATATGTTTTTACTGTATTTATTGTAATTTATATGTATTTAAAATGGGCAAATGCATTATTATCCATATGTGGATAATAGTAATTTTGCCCATTACTGTATAGTATGTGTTAGGGGGGTGTATTTAGTTATAAATATTTTTTATTATTTTTGGAGGTGCAACTTGGTGAGCCGGGGACCCCCACCGGGTCAGCCGGGGACACCAGCGTAACCCCCGGGCTCCCTCGGGGACCCGCGCAGGGTTAGCCGGGGACACCCGCTGGCCTGTTGTATGGGTTTTGCGCATGCAAAAATAAAAAGCAATAATTTTTTCTAAGTCCAGCTTTTTTTGCGTCTACTCTGACCTGAAGTGTTCTGATCAACGCAAATTTCGCGTACGCTAAGGTTGCGTTGCTTAGTGCATCCCGCTTAAGGGCAGAATTTAACGCAAACAGGGTTACGAACGAGCAAAAAAAAAATTTCAGTTTTAGAGCGCAAAGTGCCTGTTTGCGTTGCTTAGTGCATCGAGTTGAGCTCAAAATCACGTTCTAAGAGCAGTTTGCGCTCTAAACGTGACTTATCGGAGCTTAGTGCATGACCCCCTAAGTTTCTATACTGAGACAAGCCCATGGTACCGATATTCCATCATCTCCCCAAGGTGCACAAGAATCCCTATGGTAAACAAACCATGGAATCGTTTTCAGATTCAAACTAGGGGATTTTGCTGTTTTTGTTTTGTCCATTGCTGCATAGTATTAATGGGTATCAGCTCCGGAGAACCCCGGCATCAATCCGATGCAGAAGAAAAGCATTTTTTCCCCCTAAGTCCTGTCCCGCCGCTTCTCAGCATTAGTCAAATAAACATAGAATACAGTAATATTATAATAAGATGGTATGCATGAATTCAGTGGACCTGGAGAAAAAGAAAGTACAGCTTAACCCTGTTATAGCGAGGTCCTCAAGGGCCACCCGCGACCACCGGGTTATAAACGGAGTCGCGGAAAAAAAATGGCCGCCCAATTTTTTTTTTTTTTTAAATGTCATTTTTTTTGTGGTGGTACTGTGTCCGCCGGAGGGGGAAAGCTTAGAACTCTCCCAGTGTTCCCAGACCCAGTGGGGCAGTGGCAACAGCACACAGCACTTACCCGGCATCTGGCAGCTCTTCTCCCTGTCTCTGCTTCCTGCTTCTGCTTCCGTCTTGCGAGAGCAAGCTCCTTTAAAGAGACAGTGTGTCTCTGTGTGTGTGTGTGTGTGTATTTGACTGTGTGAGACTGTGTGTGTGTGTGTGTGTGTGTGTGTGTGCAGTGTGCTGTGAGTGTATGCAGTGTGCTGTGAGTGTGTGCTGAGTGTGTGCAGTGTGCTGTGAGTGTATGCAGTGTGCTGTGAGTGTGTGCTATGAGTGTATGCAGTGTGCTGTGTATGTGTCAGTGTGTGTGTGCTGTGAGTGTGTGTGTGTGTGTGCAGTGTGCTGTCAGTGTGTGCAGTGTGCTGTGAGTGTATGCAGTGTGCTGTGAGTGTATGCAGTGTGTTGTGAGTGTATGCAGTGTGCTGTGAGTGTGTGCAGTGTGCTGTGAGTGTGTGCAGTGTGCTGTGAATGTATGCAGTGTGCTGTGAGTGTATGCAGTGTGCTGTGAATGTATGCAGTGTGCAGTGAGTGTGTGCAGTGTGTGCAAAAAAAAAAAAATTTTTTTTTTTTTAAATTCGGGGTCCACGCTCAAACCGCGTTATAGCGGATCGTGCTATAACGGGGTTGAGCTGTATATGCATTGTTAACAGGATGAAAAGAAGTAAAACTGTTACTTTATAAGTGCTAGAATCTTTCTAGGGAAGCATATTACTGTTCATTGATACGGTAGGTTGTTTAAAACATTCTTTCTCCCCCCCCCCCTTTTTTTTAACGGCCCTTATAACTGGTAATTTAGGCAACATTTTGTATAAAAATTCTAAAGTATTTATGAATGTATATATTTCTTTACATATAACCAACAAGGTACACAGAGCTTTACAACTTAGATATAATACAAGGAAATATAATTCTAACCCTCCTTGGGAATTTACATCAGTGTCGGTGCTAGGGCTACGCAGGATGCACTACTTTATTCAGGGTGAAGGTTTCATGCAAGCTGCACGTGGGTAAGCACAGATGGGCACTAGGAACTTTATTAATTGAAACAGCAGCTTTATTGTCTTCTTTGCTTAGTCTCACCATAGTACACTTATTGTGTCTTGAGTGAGTGTCCTTTGCCTATGCTGTTTGTATGGCTTCCCTAGCTGCCCCATCTCCGTCCGCTAGGAAGGTGCTGAGGCTTTAGAATGATCATGTTACCTATAGAGTCTCTTTTCTCTGCAGTTTGAGAACTTCCTACATCAGCATTTATTTCATAAATAGTAATATTGTCATGATTTGTGGGAGAGTATTGTGGTGGGGGACAGGGGCTTAAAAGCTTTTTGCATCTTTCCGATACTTTGCAGGACAATGAAGGGATCTTTGCCTTTTTTGGATAAAACAACATCAGAAACTTGCTATTAGTATTTGTCAACCAAACTTACTCTCACACACCACACCACACCACAGGGTTGTACCTTAATGCAAACAAAGAAATACAGGGTAGTTACACACATTTTGCATAGCATAGAACAAGTTCAAAATACTGTACAGTAAATACATTGCACAGAATACTGACCTCAGTTTTCTCCCGCTCCCTCACTACCATGCCCTTCACCCTTATTAGTGCTAAACACTGCTGGTTACTGTATTTTCTGGAAGAAAAACATTTGATACTAAAGCTTAAAAAAAGACACAGCCAATGTTGTCCAACATTACCCATCAATTGTGTTTTTGAGTACTGAGATGCGGCAGTAGCTTAAAGCTGCAGACCAAGCAATATCCAACATATGTGTTTTTTTTGTAAATCAGTTCTGTAATATTTATTTTTAAAACCACAGTGAATTACATTTTTAATGTATTATAATGTAATGAGCATTTTCGGTTTCTATAACAACCACTTTCAAAGTCACATCCCCTTCCTCTGCTGAAACAGGCTATGGCACACCCCTTTTTGAGCCCTGCCCTCTCTCTAGTAGTGCACCAATTGCTTCTAGTGACTGCCTGATCACATGATCTTTCCCACTGAACTTTATATGTTTGGTCCTCTTCTGCTGCACTGACAGCCATTTAGTGAACCCTGAGCCGAATCTTCGCCGATCGATCACAGGCCAATGGCTCGATCGGTAACTTAGCTAATTACTTATCATTGTGTGGATTGTATTGATGCATGTATTAAAGGGAAATAAAATAAAAACCATGGCAGCTTGGACTGCTGCTTTAATGCAAATAAAGAAATGCACAGTTTGAGGAATGGGTAAAGCCAAACCTGAGCATGCCACCTTTGTCTACCAGTCTGCCCTCACTGGCAGTAAGCCCTGGTAAGAGCAGGCTGCCAGTAGTAATCATGGGTTTTACCCACTCTCTGCAGTGCCCTTGAGAGACAGGGGAGGCGTCTTGACTGGGCCTGAGTATATCCAGTCCTGGATCAGAACTGGTGCCCTCCTGGCTGTACTTAAGCGGGATTGCCGCTCAAATTCAGTAGTGCCTCTTCCCACTTGAGAGAGGCAGGTCACACAGCAGAGAGC
Organism: Ascaphus truei; assembly: GCF_040206685.1. Lineage (NCBI taxonomy): Eukaryota > Metazoa > Chordata > Amphibia > Anura > Ascaphidae > Ascaphus > Ascaphus truei. Next base: position 131,403,763 of record NC_134484.1, on the reverse strand, counting down.
CTGAGCATTGGGCCTTCTCTGGTCCTATTCCCCTCGGGGGAGAGTGAGTGTAAACCTTACCTCTGCCTCTGCTGGCGAGGTAGGGAAAAGCTAGGACTACTGCGGGTGTCCTTGGCCTGTAGTGGAGGTCCATGGACCATCCTCCAGCTGGGTAGCTTATCCAGACACTGCATTGGGCTGGCAACTGCCGTGTTACTGTGCTTGTACAGAGAGAGAATAAACCGTTCCTGTTCAATATACTCCTGCCTGGTGTGTGATCTTACTGGGGGGAGAGGTAACCGTTTCCACCGTAGGAGATTGCCTCCATTCATCTGGAGCCTATGGCAGATGGAGGCGCTGCACTGCTAGAGAACCACCTGGGTAATGTACCCCAGAAACCTGATCCTGAGTCCCCACAACCATCGACGGAGACCTCAGCCCTCCTGTTACCAACAGGTTTCATGCACCACACGACCTGTAATGGCAGAATCTCCCGTAGGGCGGGGGAAGCACTGTTACATACAATTTTGCTTATTGAACACATCTTGCTTAGCACTGCGGAAAAATATTTTTCAACTATAAACACAAACGCGTTTTGGGCTTGTTGATTACATCTTGTAAAAACATTAGTTGGACACATTTTGCAATGCAGAAAAATAGCTCTAAATACTGTACAGTAACTATTTGCACAGAATTTAAAAGGGAAGCACTACACTTTTTTGAGTATGTAGGAATGGGCCAGAAGAAAGGGTTAGTACCCAGAAACATCAGTGTTGCCCCGCTTATTTTTCTGACTTTTTTGTTTTCTTTTTCATTTTTTTATATATTTTTTTTCTACTTGTTCGTTGTTTCTTTTTTTCTTTTCCCATTTTTTGTATTTTTGCACCTTTGTTTGGTTGTTTTGTTATGTTTGGTTGTTTTGGTTTGATGTATTTTTAATATTTTGTCCTTATTAGTAAAAATATTACTTTGGACCACTTTTTGTATCTTGATTGAGTGCGGGTAGACCCCTTTTGTTTCAGGGGCATGGTAGTGAGGGAGCGGGAGAATCATATGTGTAATCTATATTATTCCTATACTTATATTCATATCAAAGAAAAATGTTCAGAACTTCAAAGAATAGAAGCATTATACCTCCCATATGGTAGAGAAAAGAAAGGTAATATTTGATATTACAATACAGAATTGATAATGCCCAGAATTTTAACCAGTCAGCGAGCAGAGATTTCAATAATGCCCGGAATTTAATTGCTTTAGCCTATAATGTTAAATAATTCGCCAGCGTTAATCTAATGCATCATGTTAACAGGTGCAACAATGTATGTTCAGGTGCAACAATGTATGTTACATCTGTAGCTGATCCTATATTCCCATCAGAACATGGGTAAGGTAAGGTCATATATCCAGATGTCCTGTTAGAGAGTGGACATTTGTCGAAATTTTAACAATGGTATGTGGATAAACACTACACTATACAAATAATAGTTGACGTGAAATCAAAGTTACTTACATATCACTGTAAATGTGACACAGGAATCCTCAAAATAATTAGAATGAAGTATTCTAATGAAAAGAGCCATGGGAATAAATTGTGCACAAGACAATGGGATAAGAGTAAATGAGTAATTTAAAGCCAACAGGGAAAACAGGTGTGAGAAGTTGCTTTATTCCCATTGTGCTGAAGTTATGAAAATCAGATTATAACTTTTGGGAGAAACAATTGCCTGGATATTTCCTTTGCCTTGGCTTTGCTGTCAAAATAAAAATACTTAATGTGCAATTTTGTAATGAAATAGATTCAGTGTGTGCAACGGGTATTCCCCCACCCAATCGCATATAGAGTGTATGTGAGGGGGAACCTATATGTTACCAGGTGTGGTGCGTTATACCTGTCAGGCCCATAGGAGGTCTGAGCATCCGCTAGTGAGAGCCTGGGGTGAATCTCTGGAACATTTCTTGTCAGCGCCTCCACCTATGTGAGATTCTAGGAGTGTAGAGTGGCCCTCACATAGGAACATCCATAAAGTAACCAGCCCACACCAAAGGTTATGACTAAAAGGGTTTACTATATGGCAAATAACACAACATAACATACTTCAACAATATGACATTGACAGTTTCCCTCTATAACACTAATAGGCACAACTACCCGGTCACCACGCAGGGCTTTGTACCCCACACGTTATATCAATAGTCCCAAATGTCCCGCAATACCCCAAGTGAGTGACTGTTGGTAAAGTTGGTGCACTTATAGATACCTGCCCGGGCACACGTCCGTGCCCGGGTGTAAAGCTCTTCAAAAAAGGTCTGACGCAGGAACAGGTACCCGCCTCCACGTGAGGTGTCTCCCTCGTGGAGCGTCGCACCCACAGAATGTCTCTTGTAGTAGAGCCTGTCTGAGCTCAGACGCAGGCCGCGATCACTGAGTGCAACTGGCACCAGTGATATCACACAGAACTGGGTACTATAGAAAGCAAACCCCCCTTGCACTGAAAGGGGCCTTTCCTGAAACGGCCAAACTAACTGATGTGGCTGCACTGCAAGCCACACTGTCTCGTCTTGTCAGAGCACACAGCACTGCAGCTGTGTCACTGACAAGACTCAGACTCGGATAAGGGCAGGGTCCGTACCTAAGGGGCCTTCCCTATGAACTTACCCACTAACCTAGTGGGGAGTGGGGCCTACCTTGGCCTGGGGTGTCTGGGGCCTAGTACAGCAGAGCACTGCAGCTGTGTACACTACCTTCCCCAATCGCATCCTGGATCCAACTGACAAAACCCTGTCTGCACACAACATTGTAGCTTCTTTGCCAGCTCTATTGGCTTCAATGCTGCCTGTTACCAGGGTGAAAGTGCAGTCCCCAGAGGCTGCTGGGAATTGTAGTTCTTGGTACAGCTCTTTCCTATGGGGACCGCGTGCGCGATCTTTACTGCGCATGTCTGAAGCTGTAATGGCCGCCGCTACTCTTAACTGAGCATGCGCAACTTCCAAGAGCTCTTGCACACATGTAATGGCCACCTCTATGCTTGCCAACCTCTGTGCATTGCACGGCACAGGCGCGAACTCCCGCGCCAACCTCAACATGGCCGCCGCGATTGCTCTGCTTACGCGCAAGCTTCCGCACATGTGCGAACACATTAAACATGGCAGCGTCCTACCGCAGCTGCCACCGGGAGCCCCCGGGAACGCGCTCGCCCCCGCAGCAACACACACGCAAGGGGGAAAGAAACCTGCAGACAGGGTGGCCAGAGGGACCCTGGCTACAATCTTCCCCTGGTGGAAATACCAATGTCCCCGCTTGGAGGACAGCGTCACACAGCACAATAAAGTTATATAATGAAAATGCAGTGCATAGTATATACAACTTATCACAGGTGCTTTAACATTATTGGTACATGGCATATCACACACAGTAATACCCTAGGCCAGCTGAGTGTTAGCACCAATTGTGTGGTGCCCCTAACTGATAATGTGGGGGTACCTCATTTTTACGTTTGTGAGCCTCTGCCTGGGTAATTTCGTGGAAGTCATGATCGGGAGCAACAGTCACTGGTTCCATACGACTTCCTCCCTCTGGTGGAAGGAATAGCACAGTGTCTCTTAGCCAGACCTTTACCCGGCCATCTGCGGCATGGATGCGGTAGGCCAGGAGGTCTTGACCCTTTCCGCGGTCCACCACATGGTGAATCGAGCGCTCCTTTTTGGGCTTAAAGGAGGCAAATTTCACGGTATCACTCACAACACAGTCCTTGTCCCTACGCACTTGGGAGGCTTCCACTGGGAAGCGACCGATTAGAAATGTCTCCGTGCTCAAAGTCTTTGTTACATCCTGCAGGGGGTATAGAGTTGATACCTTACCACTGCGGTGATTCATGGTGGCCAACAGGTCCTCGGGGACGCTGTCAGTTCCCACCTCGGTTGTCTTGGGACCTGTCCCCAGCACTTCTGGGGCAGTCCACTCAATGCCTTGAAACTCGGGAGCGTTGGATCCCAGTCCTGGGACCATTTGAGTTGGAGCGCACAGGCTCACACTCAGTTCAGTTATGGCAGCACTGGACGTCATGCTGGTGCTGATTTCCTCTTCACCTGGACGATAGGCGATGGGTACTGGTCCACTCGCACCACTGGACAGCAATATTCTAAGGGGGACACCTCCGCCAGGACGCGATGCCGAGTGGAGCCAATCGCCCCGGTGGCCAGACTTAAAGAGCTACCGTGCTCCGCGGTCACCTGGAAGCTCACACCCGACACCCCTGGGGCAGTCAACTCACCCTTGTCGTCGTTAGGTACTGATCCCAAGCCTAGGACCGATGGTACCATCGTAGTAGGCCGGACTGGCAGTGGTAGGGCACTCGGGCCCACAGCAGGGTCCGCAGCAGATGGGATAAATGTCTCTTTATTTTCAGCTTCTCTTCGGTGGTCCGCCGGCTGGCGCATCACCATGGCTGGTTGTTGGTCGCTGGAATCACTAAGAGAGGATGGGGGTAGCGATACCTTACCCTGTGATTCCGGAATCTGTGGTTCTGAAAGCTGCGGTCCTGAGGGTGGAACCGAGTCTAGAACTGGGTCTGGAACTGTCTCTGTCATCGGGGCTTGGTACTCCTCAAGCGTAGGCAGAAAAGGGCTAGACACAAGATGGTTTGCTCCATTCACAAAGAAAATAGCTCCCCAAACAAATTCTTTTCCCAGGAATACACAATCAGGGCCCAAACACCTCAAGCTGGGGATACCGTCAGTGGATACCTCCAGGAACCTTTTAGGCAATGAGTAATAGGCGAAGTCCATATCGCCCTTCCTCACTTCATGCAGACATGGGCACAAAAGAAATGGTTGACTTACTTTTCTCACTCGCCATGCCCCTGTGAGCTGAGGTTGTGGTTTGCTGTATCCTGTATTTTTCTGAGGGGGAACAGAAGTTGCTACTGGCAGTTCACTGTGCTCACTCCCCCTGGTGGAATTTAGAGGAGGGGCGGCACACTCTTTGAAGGGGTGTTTCTGGCTCTTGTCTGAGTCACTCACATCGCAGGGGAGGGGCTCTGATGTTCGCGCCAAACCCGGACAGATTGTTGCAACACTTTTCTGTGCAGGCTGGCAGTCAGCACATGCGCTCTCCTGACTTGGAGGGAGATGCTATTTTAGGTGTGACTCACTTTGGCATTCCCTGATGAGAAAACCTCCATTTTGTGCACAGTCCCGTTAACTACGCTAGGGCTCTCTGCATATACAAGGGGATAGCCTTCTGGTGGGGCACCTGGGGCTGATGAAGTCCAAGGGCCATTTTCCCTGCATAATTCCTGACCCGCCTCTATCCATAGGCTACTCCACTGGACAGTGATGTCAAACCTTTGCTCCATCTGCTTCCACTCTTGGTCTAGGCCCAGGAGTTTCTTTAGGGCCTCCCAAATTTCAATCGCGTCCACATGACTGGGAACGTTCCCTACTACCACCACGTGACTAGGCAGTGCTTTACGCCAGCAGGCCCAAGAATGGACCTCATGGATTGAGAGTATGAACATGGTGGACAATTTGACACAAAAATGAAATAGGGCACCCCAGGTCTGCTCTCAGCAGCGCCTCCAAATGTAACGGGTATTCCCCCACCCAATCGCATATAGAGTGTATGTGAGGGGGAACCTATATGTTACCAGGTGTGGTGCGTTATAACTGTCAGGCCCACAGGAGGTCTGAGCCTCCACTAGTGAGAGCTTGGGGTGCATCTCTGGAACGTTTCTTGTCAGCGCCTCCACCTATGTGAGATTCTAGGAGTGTAGAGTGGCCCTCACATAGGAACATCCATAAAGTAACCAGCCCACACCAAAGGTTATGACTAAAAGGGTTTACTATATGGCAAATAACACAACATAACATACTTCAACAATATGACATTGACAGTTTCCCTCTATAACACTAATAGGCACAACTACCCGGTCACCACGCAGGGCTTTGTACCCCAAACGTTATATCAATAGTCCCAAATGTCCCACAATACCCCCATTGAGTGACTGTTGGTAAAGTTGGTGCACTTATAGGTACCTGCCCGGGCACACGTCCGTGCCCGGGTGTAAAGCTCTTCAAAAAAGGTCTGACGCAGGAACAGGTACCCGCCTCCGCGTGAGGTGTCTCCCTCGTGGAGCGTCGCACCCACAGAATGTCGCTTGTAGTAGAGCCTGTCTGAGCTCAGACGCAGGCCGCGATCACTGAGTGCAACTGGCACCGGTGATATCACATAGAACTGGGTACTATAGAAAGCAAACCCCCCTTGCACGGAAAGGGGCCGTTCCTGAAACGGCCAAACTAACTGATGTGGCTGCACTGCAAGCCACACTGTCTCGTCTTGTCAGAGCACACAGCACTGCAGCTGTGTCACTGACAAGACTCAGACTCGGATAAAGGCAGGGTCCCTACCTAAGGGGCCTTCCCTATGAACTTACCCACTAACCTAGTGGGGAGTGGGGCCTACCTTGGTCTGGGGTGTCTGGGGCCTAGTACAGCAGAGCACTGCAGCTGTGTACACTACCTTCCCCAATTGCTTCCTGGATCCAACTGACAAAACCCTGTCTGCACACAACATTGTAGCTTCTTTGCCAGCTCTATTGGCTTCAATGCTGCCTGTGACCAGGGTGAAAGTGCAGTCCCCAGAGGCTGCTGGGAATTGTAGTTCTTGGTACAGCTCTTTCCTATGGGGACCGCGTGCGCGATCTTTACTGCGCATGTCTGAAGCTGTAATGGCCGCCGCTACTCTTAACTGAGCATGCACAACTTCCAAGAGCTCTTGCACACATGTAATGGCCACCTCTATGCTTGCCAACCTCTGTGCATTGCACGGCACAGGCGCGAACTCCCGCGCCAACCTCAACATGGCCGCCGCGATTGCTCTGCTTACGCGCAAGCCTCCACACATGTGCGAACACATTAAACATGGCGGCGTCCTACCGCAGCTGCCACCGGGAGCCCCTGGGAAAGCGCTCGCCCCCGCAGCAACACACACGCAAGGGGGAAAGAAACCTGCAGACAGGGGGGCCAGAGGGACCCTGGCTACATGTGTAAGCACATTGTATTTATTAAAGTGCATAATAAGGATGCTAAATATAGAGACAGGACAAACTCCTCCTTCAAGACTCTTATAAAAGGCACTGATACAAGGCACTGATACAAGGCACTGCATATGCTGCATGTACTGTAACTAATTGCAGTGATAAACAGCATCAGTCTTAGAACCCACCATATTTTTCAGTTTCATACTTTAGACACAGAAGACACAGAAAAAGACACAGAAGACATATATTTATTTTAAATAATTTAAAAACACTTCCTAAAAAATCAGAATAATCTGATTGAACTGAAGTGTCAGACATTTTAGCTAATCACCATTGCACAATTGTTCCAGTTTGTCTGAAAAGTTTTGTACTCCAGGATTGATTAATTTTATTATATTTAGAATACAAACTTTCAAAGTAATCAGTATGACTATTGGAGATTTGGCTTTTGTTAATCAGACTGATGGTTTGGGAATGCATTTTTCAGACGGTATAAAAGTCTTGGTAATTGTGTTCATATCTTTATTAATTTTACTCACCGTCCTGGGCAACAGTATTGTTATTTTAGCTTTCATTGTGGACAAGAGACTCAGAACCCAGAGTAACTTCTTTCTTCTTAACCTGTCCATTTGTGACTTTTTCATAGGTAAGTTTCTGTTACAGTCATCTTTAAAATATCTTTTAGCTAGTGTTAAATGTACAGTATAAATGGCTTACTAATGTTATAAGTTTGTTTTTCTAAAAAGTGACAATATGAAGGAAGGTCCTGTTCCTAGCTTCAATTAGGGGAGTTTATTAAGGGTCACGTCTTTTAAACTTTTTTTCTCCAATCTATCCAGGTGCATTCAGCCTCCCACTGTATGTACCATATTTTTTGACTGGGAAGTGGGTACTTGGAAGATTTCTCTGCAAACTATGGTTAATTGCGGATTACACGATGTGCACTGCCTCTGCATTTAATGTTGCACTTATCAGTTATGACAGATTCCTTTCTGTCACTATGGCTGTAAGTATTCCTCTCTTTTTTCTCTGTTTGTTTTTGCTTTGTGATCTCCAGGTACAGAATATGATACCACATTACTGTTCGCTTAGTAATCTCTTGTGTCTATTTCAGGGAAGAGAACATGTGTGCATACAGAAACTGAAATTAGCTAAATATCAGTACATTAGAATATTAGATACATTATAAAAATGTATTACCATTATGTCTCATTGAGCTTTGCCTTTTTTATACTTGAAATTTAAAAATATATATTTTTTAACATAACATTTATAACAGATTGCATCAAAGTTTGTATGCTGAGACCATCCCTTTTCTATTTTTTTTTGTGGAATATTTTTTAGTGCAGACAGCTTTATTAACATTTAATGCTGCAAATAGCACAAGTTATAAAAGTTCACTGATGGTGAACTATTGATTCATAAGACTCTGATTAATATACACTTATATTTCTGATGTTGAAAGAAATACACAGCTTTGTTAGAGATCAGCAAAGCTGGGCAAGCAGTTTTGTTTGCAATTTAATTAATGGAAGAAACGTCGATAGCCCAAGCAAAATTATTTGTACAAATTGGTAAATCTGCTCATATAAAGTATCTCATACCCCATTACCACTACAAATTATAACCCTATAACATTATTATTCATGTACAGTACATGCCAAGCGAGACCAATCCCTACAGTGATCCCATAGAGACCTCAAAATTAACACTAAGGAAAATGTTTGTTAGTAAGAAATCTACGCTTCCTCAGTGTGAACCAATGTTGTACCTATTTCAAATGTTTAATCTTTTCCTCATAGGGGGACTATCTCTAAGGAAACTACAGATGCAGCGGCCGTTATTCTAAACAAATCACGGAGCCGTTTTCGTGTGCGCTGCTGTACTCCAAGCGGCCAATCACGCTGTTGCATTGTTTGCATTTTCATGGATCCTGATTTCTTTGTGTGCAATTCTTCGAGTTTCCGTGGCAGAAATGAATGAATTGTAATGTGTACAGAACTGTGTCAATTTGCAGATGTTTAAAAACCAGAAAACTAAAATGCAATTTTCCGCACTCGATAAAAACGAGTCACCACGTGGTAATGACGCGCCATGATGTGAGTATTCCGAGGTATACAACGCGTGAAGTGTTCGAATAACGGCCGCTGCATCTATAGTATTGTATATTTGAGTGACCACATTCAAAAAATGTCCCGGTCAGTGGATGTCACAAAGGTAACTTAGGTTTTCAATATTATAAAGTCAGGTCCCATCATTCATTTGTTTCAAATCCTTTCCATTGACAGTTGTCCTACATACCATTGCTGTCCACCATGTGCTCCATATACAAGTAGTACCATGTTTCAAGTAATAGGGAGTGAAAGGGAGAAAGAGAAAACTGATAGAACATGGGCAGAAAGAAAAGTGAAATACAAGAAGCTGTCTGGCACACGTTTTCTTCTGTTTGAAAAAGATATCACCTGCCGGTGCTCACAGATGAAAAGGACAGTCCTGCAGAGTCCCAGAGGAATCACATGTAGAAGGCTCTCCCCCCCGAGCACGCTCCAGCCACTGCCGCCCGTCACCACTGCCTCCCGTCCGCCTGTCACCACTGCCCGCTCTCCACCACTGCCCCCCGTCCGCCTGCCGCCACTGCCCGCTCGAAACCACTGCCCCCCATCTGCCCGCCACCACTACCCGCTCGCGACCACTGCCCCGTCCGCCTGCCATCACTACCTGCTCGCCACCACTGCCCCCCGTCCGCCTGCCACCACTACCCGCTCGCCACCACTGCCCCCCGTCCGCCAGCAACCAGTGCCCGATCGCCACCACTGCTGCCCGCTGCTGCCGCCGCGATCTGGTAGGCATTGGTGGGGGACGGGGGGTGCTTTCAAGGGTGCTGGGGGGAGATTCTGGGGGGAGATGAAGGGTGCTGGGGGGAGTTGAAGGGTGCTGAGGGGAGATGAAGGGTGCTGATGGGAGATGAAGGGTGCAGGAGGGAGATGAAGGGTGCAGGGGGGAGATGATGGGTGCTGGGGGGAGATTTTGGGGGGAGATGAGTGGAGATGAAGGGTGCTGATGGGAGATGAAGGGTGCTGATGGGAGATGAAGGGTGCAGGGGGGAGATGAAGGGTGCTGAGGGGAGATGAAGGGTGCTGAGGGGAGATGAAGGGTGCTGAGGGGAGATGAAGGGTGCAGTGGGGAGATGAAGGGTGCTGAGGGGAGATGAAGGGTGCAGGGGGGAGATGAAGGGCTGAGTGTGTGTATGTGTGGCTGTGTGTGTGTGTGTATGTGTGGCTGGGTGTGTGCGTGTGCGTGGCTGGCTGGGCGTGTGTGTGGCTGGCTGGGTGTGTGTGTGGCTGGCTGGGCGTGTGTGTGGCTGGCTGGACGTGTGTGTGGCTGGCTGGGCGTGTGTGGCTGGCTGGGTGTGTGTGGCTGGCTGGCTGGGCGTGTGTGTGTGACTAGCTTGGTGTGTGTGGCTGCGTGCGGGCAGCTGGAAATGGCTGCTTGTATCTTTGTTATGTACCCAGTCACGTCCTGGCTGTGCCCCTGATCATGGATTTGGGAGGGAATGAGATGAGGGGGGTGAAATGAGATGATGGGGGGTGGGGGGTACAGAGAATATATAAATAACATACCACCCCACCGTGTGTGTGTGTGTGTGGCTGTGTGTGTTTTTATTATTTGCATCTGACGCAGTTGTTACTGAGTAGTCAAAGTGTTCATGTTTTCAATAAACTTGTTCAAACAATGTGTGTTTCAATTTTCGCATGCGCAACATAATCCTAAATTCTTACATGGTGTGGCTATTTTCACTTCTAATTCGCCACACCTGTGGCTACATTGAAAAATTGGTTGCCCACCCCTGTTATACAGCATTAGATACAGTATAACATGCTATAGAGGTGCTACTGCCATGTTATGTTATCATCAGAAGTAGCATTGCAGCTTGTAATTCATGTGCTACTGTACGGCATGTCATCAAATGAAAGCACTTGACAATGTTTTAAGTCAATATCATGAGTCCTATTGTTTGCTGCTGTTCATTTAAAATTGGTCCAAAATAATAATCTACAATTAGATAGTACTTATTTGCAGGACAGGGGCACTGTAAATTGAGGTTCACTGATAGGCTATAGACTCGTGCAAAGTTCGCAGAAAAAGGAAAAATAGCCAATTCTTTTCACAAACATTTTTTACAAATCCTACCAAAATTGCACGGTAATCTGGCGAAACAATTTGTGTTTTTACACATTCCCAAGCAATGCAACCTTTCATGACAATTTAGCAAAAACTAATTTTAAGACATTCTCCCATCTCTACTACAGTACTGTAAGTGCAAATTATGTTTGCAAGAAAGAGAAGCAACATTTAAATTGTAGCTATTCAAAAATATAGAAAGGTTTATTATGGTATAATAACAAACTTTCACTCATTTAGAAATTTCATATATATAAAATAAAGCATTTATACATTTTCAAGGAAGTACTGGCCACTCTCCTATTTCAAATCTTAAATTATTCTTATTCTTTCCACATATATGAAGATTTTTATTGTGGAATGTTATCAGTGGCATTATTGCAAACATTAAAGTTGCAATAAAATTCTGTTACTGCAAATTTTTTTACTTTAATTTAGCAATGATCTTTTTAATAATATCTGACTGCTTGAAAAATATCAAGGTTTTATAATCTTGTTATATATAACAATTTGTACACTGGTTTTATTTAAATACATTGTTTTTATTCTTTGCAAATGATAGCATATACAGTAGCAAAAACTATTCTGTAAATTTCCATATTTGCTCAGTCATTCTCTTAAAAATATGATATAGTTTTGCCAGGGTTATTCTGTATATTATAGGGATGATAAAAGAATCAGTTACTTTTCATGCTTCCTTTGCAAAAATAAACCTATATATTTATTTTCTCTTTGGCCAGGTGTTATATCGCTCTCAACAAAAAAGACATAGTCAGACAGTTCTTAAGATGGCGGCAGTCTGGATACTGTCATTCCTTGTGTATGGCCCAGCCATTCTTTTCTGGGAAAGTTTTGTTGGTGATAATGACATTCCTAAAAACATTTGTATCCCAGGATTTTATTACACCTGGTATTTTATTTTTGGAGCATCAGCTCTTGATTTTGCTCTTCCACTTATAAGCATTTCATTTTTTAATTTGAGCATCTACTGGAACATTAGAAAACGCAGCAGAAAGAAAAGACAGTCTTCAATTACTCCTCCTTCAAAAGAAAAGGTAAAAACTGTGAGACCGTACATCATAGCAACTAATATTGTTCTATCTACTCCACAATTAGATGGGAAAGAGGACATTATGTCATCTGTAAAGAAAAGGGTTAAGAGGGTTAAGTGTCTTCCTCCCAGACAATGCTTCGGTAGTAATATTGCGTCTGCCACACAAACTTGTGGCACACATATTAAGATGAATGTTAATATCATTAAACTGTCCAGGGACAAGAAAGTTGCCAAATCTCTTGTGATTCTGGTTTGTGTTTTTTGCATTTGTTGGGCTCCATACTCATTTCTTGTGAGTGTCCGTGCGGCTTGTCAATATTATTGCATTAATCTTTACTGGTATAACATTTCAGGATGGTTGTTATGGATAAATTCCTCAATTAACCCTATTCTGTACCCCTTGTGCCACAAAAGTTTTAGAAAGGCTTTCATTTATATGTTTTTTTTTAAAAAGCTTGAAGTAGTTCACAAATTAGGGGGCCTATGCAGAGAGCAGCGCTAGAATAAATTGGAGAGTTTAAGAAAAAGTAGCTTTAATGGAGAGTTTTATTCTCCATATGCAGAAATGGGCGAAATCCGCTATTTTTAGCATTACTGCATGTGGAGAATTGTAAATGAGGAGATGCGCGCAGCTGAAAGGGAGAAAAAAAAAATCGCGCATTTTTTTCCCCCCTATAGCCGGCGAGCTCCTGCTTCTTGCCAACTTTAGTTGGCGGAGAAAATTGATGAAAATCGCGCCAAAAACAGCCGCTAGATGGCGAGCGCGCCTTTCTGAATTTGGATATTTTTCAGACTGGCGAGATGTAGGTTCTCGCCAGCCGCGCGGCGAGATTTATAAATAGAAAAAAAAAATGGCGCTTTTTTCATACCTCGCCATTTTCGGCTGTTTTTAGCGCGATTTTCGCCGGAAAATGGCGAGATTGTTAATAGCGCTGCTCTCTGCATGAGGCCCTAGGTCTTAAGGAGTTAAGTTCAGTAATAGCCAAACCATTACATTTAATATTCAAGGACTCCATTTCCACAGGCTCAATACCACAAGATTGGCATGAAGCAGATGTGGTGCCTATATTTAAAAAGGGAGCTAGATCACAACCAGGGAATTACAGGCCTGTAAGCCTGACTTCAATAGTAGGGAAGCTACTTGAAGGTTTAATCCTGGATAATATTCAGGAATACCTAATGGAAACAATTTTTAGTAATAGTCAGCATGATTTATGGAGGATAGATCAGGCCAAACTAACCTTATTTGTTTCTTTGAAGAGGTAAGTAGGAATTTAGACCAGGGTAATGCAGTTGATGTGGTCTACTTACAGTAGATTTTGCAAAGGCTTTTGATACCGTTCCACAAGAGGTTGGTGTACAAATTGGACTCAGTAAACATATATGCACCTGGATTGAAAACTGGTTAAGGATAGACAACAGAGGGCTGTCATAAATTGAACTTTTTCAGGTTGGGCTAAGGTCATGAGTGGAGTACCTCAGGGATCGGTACTGGGACCCCTGCTTTTTAACTTGATTATTAATGACCTTGAGGTTGGCATAAAGAGCAAAGTCTCCATCTTTGCTGAGGACTCTAAGTTGTGTAAGGTAGTAGAATCAGAACAGGGTGTAATTTCTCTTCAAAAAGACTTTGAGAGACTTGGGCAGATAAATGGCAGATGAGCTTTAATACAAATAAATGTATGGTTATGCATTTGGAAAGCAAGAATAAACAGGTGACGTACAAATTAAATGGGGATAAATTCGGGGAATCTTTGATGGAGAAAGATTTAGGAGTGCTCGTAGACAGCAGGCTTAGCAATAGTGCCCAAAGTCATGCAGTAGCTGCAAAAGCAAACAAGATCTTATCTTGCATCAAACGGGCAATGGATGGAAGGGAAGTAAACATAATTATGCCCCTTTATAAAACATTGGTGAAACCACACCACTTGAGTATGGAGTACAGTTTTGGGCACCATTCCTTAGAAAAGACATTATGGAACTAGAGAGAGTGCAGAGAAGGGCCACCAAATGAATAAAGGGGATGGGTAATGTCACTTATATGGAGAGGCTAGCTGAATTAGATTTATTTAAATTAGAAAAGAGGCGTCTTAGAGGGGATATGATAACTATATACAAATATATTCGGGGATAGTACAAGGAGCTTTCAATTGAACTATTCAACCCAAGGACAGTACAAAGGACTTGGGGTCATCCCTTAAGGTTGGAGGAAAGGAGATTTCACCAGCAACAAAGGAAAGGGTTCTTTACAGTAAGGGCAGTTAAAATGTGGAATTCATTACCCATGGAGACTGTGATGGCAGATACAATAGATTTGCTCAAAAAAAGTTTGGACATCTTTTTAGCAAGGAAAGTTATACAGGGATATACGAAAAAAGTAAACATGGGAAGGATGTTGATTCGGGGAGTAATCTGAATGCCAATATTTGGTGTCAGGAAGGAATTTTTTTTCTCCGTTTGAGATATTATTGGATGATATGTCACTGGGGCTTTTTGTTTGCCTGTATGTCTTTATTGATATAGCGCCAAAAGTGTACTCAGCGCTTCACAAAGAATACAGTACAGGGAATTATAATAATACAATAAGTGCAGCAAAATCAGACAATAGGCAAGGAAATCCCTGCCCCGAAGAGATGGCAGGGAGGCATGGGTGAAATCAGGTGTGTATGTCTGGCTCAATTTACTGTACATTAAGTATAGATATAGGATAAAGTATCTGTCATCTAAATTTAGCATAGGTAGAACTTGATGGACGCATATCTTTTTTTCAACCACATCTATTATGTGACTATGTAACTATGTAATTTAGAGAATAATTGAACTAAACATTCCTAAGATCAGTGCAACAGAAAATGAAACAGGCTTTGTTTCACGTATCTGTATCCTAAAGTCCCGTATATGGAGCCAAATAATGCAATATGTTGATAGGAGTTTGAATGATTCCTTAATGCAAACTTTATCAATGATCCATTTACTCAAACTTTTAATCGAGGCCACTGAAGGGCTATATCCTCAAAGTGTGGCTTATTGTTAATAGGGGAAGATTAAAGCCTGTTAAGCTTACTCCAACCTGTTCACCACCACACTTAATGAGAGGTACTACTTAGAGTATTTTAAAGGCATAGGACACATTGAATAACATAGGATATAAACTCCAAGAGTGAATTGTACTCACTGATTGTAGAAGTTCTTGGCTCCAAAGTGTGCATCTAGCTTGTAGAAATAGCAGTAGTGTGATCTTCAGCAGAAGAAATGCAGAACACAGCAGCAGGGAAAAAATTGGAGTACGGCACTTCCAAGATAAATTAAAAACAATTTATTGAAGGGGGTGACATGGGAGCATAAAAAATAGGTAGGTGTAAGAGCAACTCTGACGCGTTTTGGGTGGAACTTGCCCAAAATGCGTCGGAGTTGCTCCATACACCTTCCTATTTTTTCCCTGCTGCTGTGCTCTGCATTTCTTCTGCTGAAGATCACACTACTGCTATTTCCACAAGCTAAATGCACACTTTGGAGCCAAGAACCTTTTCTTGTATATATATATATATATATATATATATATATATATATATATATATATATATATATATATATATATATATACAGTGTAACCTATACATTTGCTCGCCCCGGGCGAGTGGATTTAACCCCCGGGCGAGTAAATATTGGCCCAAGCAGCACACGTTTGGTACTATGTGGCGAGTAGATTTTTTTGTGTGGCGAGTAGAGTTTTTGGTGATTTGTCAACCACTGTGGCCTAAATGAGGAACTTTCACTTAGCTGCTTTTTGTAGCAGTCTCCCTGCTTTCACTTGATTTTGCATTATGCCTTTTTTATGTTTGTCACTCATACTCTGTTGCATCACTCCCTCTGCACCTTTGCACTTCCTTTGTCCTTATATACTATGGTAATGCTATGTGCTCCTTGTGCTCTATACCTCTACCTGTCCCCCTGTGGTTCACCTTAACGCTCTGTGTATTACTATTCTGTTTAGCCCATTATTACTGTCAGTGTGTGGGTAACTGTGCACGAGGCGGTTTTTCAGACTGCGCATGTGCGTTTTGCGCTGCCGGCGTCCCTGGTGGCCAGGGAGAGTCAATGAGGCGTCTGCTCACAGCTGTGATGCGCGGCGTACTCTCCTTGCTGGCGCTCCAGCAGTCAATATGTTTTGGCCCACTGCAGATGCGCGGCGCGCGACCTTCCCCCGCACTGGCAGTAGACCCTGGGACCAGTGTCTAAAGGGTGTCTTTCTCCTAATAGTTTAAGTGCCTACTCTCATGTCATGATGAGTCATTTGGATAATCAGGTAATAGGGGAGGGGGCACGGAGCACAGCTATGTTGCATATTCTGTCTGATTGCATGTTGGTGATTGGTTCCCTTTGTTTGCATTGCACTATGGGTGAGGGTATATATGTGTGGTCACTTGCACTTGTGGGTTGCACGGCCCTGAGGAAGGTCTCTCTGTGGGACCGAAACGTTGGCTTACGTGTATTTCATGTTGTGAATATAGATTTTTGGATTAACCCCGTGCGGTGTGCTGTCTCTGTACTGGTCTTTGGATTGGTTCGTATCATCATTATATATATATATATATATATATATATATATATATATATATATATATATATATATATGTATTATGTTGTCTGGTTCCAGCACTTCAGGGGCCAATTGTTAATTTTGTTTATAGCAAGAACGTGGCCAAATGGTCTGTGATCTTTCCAAGTAACATTTTGCATGTAAATGGATTTGTTGTTGCAATCCCTCCCTCCCTCCCCCCCCCCATCACCAATCCTAGCAAGATGAGATTAGCTCATCTCAGTTTTTAGGTGTTGAAGGGTATTCTTATGAAGAAGAAGAAGAAGAAGGAGCTTGGGAAGCAGCTTTGTGCAACTGGGAGAAGTGACAGTGGACATTGCAGGAAGACAGACAGGGAAAATATCTTTAAGAAGATCCCCGCACCTAGGTTTTGTAGGGTACCCCAGTTTCCCAGTTGTGTGTGTGTTATTTACTGTACATAGTTGTGGATATTTCTTTTTCCAATAAATTAATTTGATAAACTCTGTGTTTCTGTTTGGCAAATTGATCCCTGGTGTGTTAGTCATGTTCTCCTGTGACACTGATCTCCTCGAGCGCTGTCTTCACCAGCTCCAAAGGACATTCTCCTCTTCTTGCTCCAACATGGCGCAACCTCCTTGATGACCTAGATGACCGAATATGGGAATCTACATCATAAAGGGGAAATCTATAAGACCATATTTGATCACTCCAGGTGTCTGTTTTATGTCCTGAACCTCTGCTGCTGGTAGCCTGGGGTGTACCTGGATCGTCTGGTGACAGCGTGTCCACCTGTGAGGGATCCTGACAGTGCCGGATAATCCCTCCACAGGACCCAATGCAATAACTACACACAGTGTATATGATAACAGGTTTACTGAACATGCAATAACAGTACGCAGAATAACACAGGCCTCACAGGGTCGTACCCTCACACCGTGCCCTCTGCCCAACACCCTGTCCACACCCTGGTGGGGTTTTTTCCAAAGTACTGAGGTGCCCTGGGCACTAAACCTCCCAGTGTTCACAGGAGCCAACCCACCCAATTTATGTGTGACAGCGCTGCCCACAATCAGTTTTAGAGTTGGTGCACTTGTAGATAGGGTATACCTGCCGGGTGCTCCAACACCCGGTAGTGCCAACGGAAGACAGGGTACATCCAGTCCCCCACCGTCGCCGTCAGCAATGAATCCGCCTCCACGTGGGGTGGTATCCAGCTAAATGGTCCCACCTTAACAGTCTCTTTATGTGTTGGTGGTCTGGTCCCAGACCACAGGCCGCATCTGTTGCGTGACGTCCTTTGCTGTATCCCTGACACTAATCAGATAATGGGGCAGTGTCCCTGTCTAAAGGCCTGTCCCTGTAGCAGCAACAAGCTTACAGGACAGTCGGGGCATAGCTGGGGCCTATAAGGGGGTCTCTGGCCTAGTGCAGGGGCCTACTGACACCCTGCACCTACACCCTCACCCTTCCGGGTCCCAGTTCTGACTGGCGTGGCTAGCAGTGTGCCAAATGTATCCATTGCAGAGCCAGATATCCTCACAGCCCCGCATGTGACTGCAGCCCCTGGGGCTGCTGGGGACTGTAGTTCCCCTGCGGAGATATTATTAACATGGCCACCACTCTGCCTATGGTGCTGCACATGCGCAAAGCCCTGGGATGGCCGCCGTACCTCCGGTCCCATCCGCGCATGCGCAACTCGTATTGCACATATGCAAAGGGAGCCGCCGGGAGCCTCTGGCGACTCGGTCGCCTCTCCTAACTGCCCCGACGCTCCCCGCATTGCTGGTGCATCCTCCCCCAAGCTCCGCTCCGCATATTAGGTAAGGGAGACCAGGGGGACCTGGCCACATTGTTTTAGTAGATCTATGCTACAGTATGTTGCTTTCTCTTCCTATTCCATGTCACTGATTTAACTATGCTCAACTACAATTGACGGCTACAAAAGGAGCCTTGAATTCTATCAAGTTACAACATAGGTGAGTGTTTAAAATACAGGAGCACTATTGTTAATAACTGCACTGTAGGATACAAATGGGTTAATGTGTGACAAAGAAGACATCCACGATAAGGGTGTATTATTTCCTTTATTCTATCATCAAACTTGCTCAGAACCTCTGAATTATGGCATTGGACTTTTCTGTCTATAAATGTCCATCATCATGTGGATGCCCAAGTGAAAACAAGTTTATTGTCTGATATTTTACACTGTTTCTTCTCTTTATATATTTCATGTATTGTACTGCACACTAATAATTGGAGACCAGCACCAAAGAGGACAATTTTCCACAAAGACACATTAATAATCAGGTCATATTCTAAAACCAAATTAAAGCAGAAATCCCCCACACAATTACAGCTGTTTTTACGTCTATGCGATTCAAGAGCTCAACCTATTTTCTCAGATATTTAGATTTTAAAACTACTGGACAAGTTACATAGTTACATAGTAGATGAGGTTGAAAAAAGACGTATGTCCATCAAGTTCAACCTATGCTAAATTTAGACAACAGATACTTTATCCCATATCTATACTTACTTATTGATCCAGAGGAAGGCAAACAAAAAACCCCATTAAGGGGAAAAATGAACAGGGGTGGAGGAGCCCAAGATGGATTAGACACACCTGATTGCTAGATATGGCCGCATACAGCTCTTGCCACGAGCTAGCGTCGTCCCACGGTGTCTCACAGATACCTCACGTGGTCTTGCTTAATCAGGGTTAGCGTATCGGCAGTAGGAGAATCAACTGGCTGAGACTGCTGGAGACACAGGACTTCCTCGCAAACCTACTCACACGATGACATCACCACATCCCTACGCGTTTCGTCACAGCACATGACTTCATCAGGGATTTCTTTTTATTAATAAATGTATCCCTTTAATACACAGTTATACGCTATGGAGCCTGCACTTCTCTTAGTTTTTTGTTTCTAGGTAATTGAGTGGGTGGCTATACCACTTTTTAGAAGCTGCAGAGTGCTTTAAAGGATCTGTTTGTTTGGAATTCTAATCATCTCTCTGAACCATCTCGTGGAAACGGTTGGACTTTATCCTTGTGGATTTTATGTGACACTTTTTCACTTATTTTTTGGTTATTCATAATTGTTATTAGTTGAATTCACTGAATTGTATATTTCACTATTTAGTATAGGAAAACAAATAAGGTAGTGCTGATTTCTAAAGGATAATAAATAAATATAATTTTGTTGGAATAGAATGGCTGGCTGCCTATGATATAACTCTGACCCCAGGTCTGATAAAGTATAGTGGAAAAAAGTGTTATATCTCTGGCGCTTGGCACATATATAATTCATACATATATAAAGGATATACAGTATATAACAAGAATCGATGGTGCTGGCAGATCCAATGTTGTACTCCACGTGTAGGTAATCAGACACGGAATAAAAATAAATAAAAATGCATAGCGTAATATTGTATGGTTACGAAACAAATATACACAGATAAACTAACAAACAACAAATGCTGAGAACAAACAGGTGACTGATAATTATATGAATCACATTTAATAAAACACAATTAATAAACACAATAAATATAGATATAAAAGATATGAATAGGGTCCCACTGGTATACTCCTGCTGTGGCATAAGTTCCCGCTTACCAGGTGAGAAGATAACTGGCAGTGGATAATCAGAGAGTATCCCCTCTCATCTGTGGCCGGTCTGCTCCGAGAGCTCTTCTCTGGCATCAAAAGTGTGCTGGGGTTGGCGTCGGCTTCCGGGTGGAGCACCCCCATGTTCTTGCTGGGACAGACCTCTGCAGCCCTGTGACTCCAAACTCCACCGCTCATCACGCCTGTGAATGTGTAATCGCAGCTGCAGATTCTCAGCTGCAGATTCGCCAGGACCCTGTTCGACAGTATCGTACGGATTGTATCAGCAGATTCGCTCATGCTCTGATTGATCAAATGACCCAAATCAATAGTCAACGGGAATATCAGCAGGTTGTTAAGTAGTGTAACAGGAGGACAACCCTACGCATTTCGGAAGATGCAGCTTCCTTCCTCAGGGGGTCCCTGCTTCTGAATGGGAGTCACGCTGTGTTAATCCTACCGGGCTGCACCAGTCTGGAAGAGCTGCGCAGTGAGAGCAGACAGGATCAGTCACTCTCTGTGCGCATCTCTAACCTGAGTTCCCATGCTACTTTTATTTAATTTTAATAACACAGTATGGAAGCAGGCAGTCTCCAGATCTAAACTGCATTAATTTCAGGTTTAGCGACACCCTGTTCCCCAATTTACAGGTCCCGGTATGGGGTGCCGGTATCTCCTGAGCATTTAATTCTTCCGCATCACGTGACCGGGACAATGGGCAGCTAGGGAAGGATGTGACTTTCTACTCGGAGAGTGCACAATCCAAAGCTTCTCTCCCTGCCAGTGAGATATCTAACCCTGCGGGAGGCCTTGAACTGAATTCGGGGATCGGCATTTGGGTGCTAGCCACATCGGCTCATGTCCCATAATTCAGTTCTAATTTCCAGCTGTTCCCAGGTCCTGCCCTTTGGGGGGTCATCATAAGGCACTGGCTCCACCCCCTCTGCATATTGGTCCCTTATGGATGCCCCCCATGGTCCAAATTGACTCTGCGAATTAAAGCTTGATCAGCACTCTGAGCTCCACAGTTGTTCTTGATTGGTCTCTGTGTCTAGAGGCCAGCAGTATCATGAACTGTGTGGACCTTGGGCTTTATTCCCTTGTACCTGGCAACCAGAAAGGACTACTCAGGTGTCATGCAGGGTAAGATAACTTCGGCAGTGCTCAGCACCTACTGTAGCAAGATACCCTGTAAGTCCCTCTTTTTTAGTGCCTTTGCATGTGTTTCGCAGTGTTAGCTCTAGCTGAAAAATTCCTGCATTTATTAACCTCTGTGTTTTAGCAAATGCAATCCTAAGTAGTCTGGTTAACACCAAATCATGACAATAAATAACAAAGGCTAGAAAAAAAACAACAATATTCTTCCACCACCATGCCCTAGCTTTCTCTTGTACAGTTTCACCTTTAAAATAATTGAGAAATACATACATTAATTAAACACTGTGTTGCTGTGTCAAAACACTTGCGCATGCGTCCTCCGTGTATACTGTATGGGTCGTGCAAACTAGTCCACTTAAATACTACTGAATGGCCTCAACATAAATAAATAATAAACTGTATTTCTTCAAATATTCATGTTTTCATCAGGTTGAGTCACTGATTACTCCAGCCCACAGTTCTCAGATGTTCCTTATCAAGGCCTCATTTTCTTATCTCCAAAACAACATTATCAATTGCATATAGTTTTAGTCCACTTCGATTCCCATTATAAAAGTGATTGAAATGTTGCACTACTGAACTTGTGGTTTCATTTGTCTTTAAATCATTAACATGCTCTAATATTCTTTTACACAATTTTCCTTTGGTCTTCCCATTAAAAAATGATCTTACCTTATAATCACTTTTGTTTAACACATCATTAAATGTATTCCCTGTATGAATATACTTGCAGGCACACAAGCCCCAAGGAAAGGTTCCTTTGATTGTTTTCCACTGACTTTAAATCAATCAATCTTTTATAATAGGTGCACATCTACAGATGTAGCATCATTTACTTTCGGTGGGGGCAGCGTGAGGTGCGACATGATCACTTTTTTGTCTGCACCTCATCCGTGGCTGAATAATTTTTGCCGTTACTTATGTTGCTGCAGTTCAGTGCATGGCCAGCAGGAGGCGCACTGAATATCTTCGCCTATGATACTCTGAATGCTACAGTACAGTTCAGTAGTAACCTCGCAGGTATCTGAAGAGAAGATACAATGTACAGTACTTGTCTCTTTGTCTAATGACCTTGTAAATCTCTACTGTTGCAGTTTATCACTTTATTAAAATAACACTATGCATTAACAAGATCAGTCTCATAATGTTTGTACTGTACATGGTGTGGTACATGACGCTTTCTCCATGCCAAACAAGATCGGCTTGCAGTTATTGGTATATTTTTTTTATATTTTATATAATGTGTATTTCTGTTTTTTTAGTTACATTTAAAAAAAAATATTTTATATAATGTTTATTTTTATATATGTTTTTTAGTTACATTTTTTTATATTTTATATAATTTATATTTGAATATTTTTTTTTAGTTAATTTTTTTTAGATTATATATAATGTTTATTTGATTATATGTTTTTTTTTAGTTGATTAAGTGATTGCATGTTTTTTTTTTTTTTTTTTACATCACTGATTACTCATGAGGATCAACTTTGTGAGTAATTTGCTCTATATGTGATTGGTCTAACAAACCTTCATTCCTGTCCAAGCACAAGAGACAGAGGGGTTTAAATACCAGTATGTTTCTAGACATTTAATTCCCTGATGGAGTACAGGTGCGCCGACAAGTATTCTAAAATTTGCCTTGGAAATTCTGGGGCAATATCCAGGTAATGCTGCCAACATTTCAGTGAAATTTCTGCAGACAGACTAATGGCCCATCGGATTAACACAGCGGGGGTCCCTGGCAGTCACATTCAAACTGAATGGGACTACCTGGGACCTCTGCTGTGCTACTCCGATGGGCCATTAGTTTTTCTGCAGAAATGTCACAGAAAATGTTGCAGCATTACTGGGGTATTGTTGGTGATTGCTCCAGAGGCATGTTTTAGAAAACTCGTCGGCGCACCTGTAGTTTGCACTGCGAAACACGTTGGAGCATTATTTTTGGTCTGTGGATTGTATATTCACTGTCCCTTGTAACCCATATGATTGCAGCTTACTCTGGGCTCATTGACGTTTTGCCTCATGGTTGCTCCGGTGACTTTTTGGTGATGTCATTAGCCACCGAATATAGGGGAACTTTAGCCGAAATGCTATGTCGACCCTATCGGTCGCGTCTCCACTGAAGTTCTCAGGACCGCCATGCCACCATCGCCTGGATCAGAAGCCGTCAGTGTGAATCATCTACGGCATTCATGGGGACTGTGTTCGGATGGTGTTGCGGCAACTCATGTCAATATGTTACGTGAAATACTTTAAAGAACTGAGTTTTTGTACGTGTGATACCCCTTTTCACAATATAAAAATATATTTTTTTACATACTACACTATGAGAGTTGTGCACTTGTCTTTTTTCTGTTTCTTTTGGCTTGCAGTTATGCCTATATGATATATTGCGCAATTCAAGTCAGGACAGCTACGTGTTATATCTATCAGTAAATTGATAACAAGTATCCATTAACGCATGAAACCAAAAAGGCTAGAGGAATTCTATTCGACTACTTAAGCATTAATGATTGCTTTATTAGAACATCGTGCCCCGGAAAGTGGGGTGGGTGCTTGCCACTGCACACATGATGGATGGGTACGTTCGATTATTGCAACATTTGAAGGATAACGAAAAGAACCCAGTTGGCTGCACTCAAAGTAATTATATTGGCTAGAATAGCCTGGGATGCCAATTGTCCCACTAAGTGGAGTGAAGTCACCCCTACCTAACGACACACTAAAGTGAGTCAGAGCTCACAAAACCAATATATAAAAAAAATAAAAAATATTTATTATTACAACCACGACGACTTAAAATTTAGAAAACAAACAGATTACTAAAATCCCCTATGTGAAAAATCAACTGTTAGAGATAAAGCTCAAATAGTGAATATAGTATCACGGTATTCCTGAATGGATACCAATTGTAATTCAACATACACTTGTGATATAAATGCAGTGGGTGGTACGTAGTAAGGGATATCCAATATTGGTATAATTACCTAATTAGCACACAGTTTATGTAGCATCAAACGGCATTCAAAGCCCAATGTAAAGTCAGTCCAGCAGTTGTGCTAAGTATATTCAAGTTCACATATTTACATGTCTATCTGGGTATGTGCAGTGTAGCCACACAGAAGAAATGGTTGAAACTTAACTATACAGTTTACTAAACACATACATATGTAATCGCGTGTAATCTCAACAATTGGTGACCAGAATAATCACTCTTGCTTTAGTAGTAAACGTGTGTTAGGGTCAACATTAATAGGATTACACTATCACACTTAGTAGCTGTACCGGATATGTCCTAGTAACCAAAGCTTTTAGTAGATTACCCTCTTGGGCATGAAAGCGCTAGGTCTGTAACAGAGTAGGACCAATCTTACAACCAAGTGTGTCCTAATGTGTGATCCTACGTTACCAGTCACAGGTATGCACTGCAAGTTTCTCACTCCGCACTGAGGAAGGCATTGCCGAAATGCGTCTGATGTGTTTTGGGCACTCACAGCCACCATAGTTGTCTGAGAGCAGAGCTAATTCCTCACACAGTCCTCATACAGCTGTTGGAGCCTGGTCACGTGCGCTCCAGAGGAGAAGCAGCCTGCTGGAAGCAGAGAGGCTGGTGAAAACTCCCCCTGCAAGGAAATCAACAGAGGACAAGTAAAGGAAGATCTGCCTAACACAGACAACAGAAGCTGGCAAGCTATGCACCAATACACTGCAGTATAGCATGATTGTGAGTGTTCCTACTTTTATCTTTTCCTGTGTAACGGTATTTCTGGACCCTTCTGACCCACCCAATCTCAGATTGCCCCTGTGGTCATACTGGTCCCCATTACATGGTTATGTCTGGTGGTGCACCTGTTGGCTACAGGACTCCTGAGTCTCCCGCATGATGGTATAGGGGAATGTCAGGCCAGACAGGCAGCTGAGGTAGTGTGCGTGAGTCCTACCTACATACGGTGCAGTGCCTCCACCTCATCAGGATCTCTGTGTCCGCAGATAGATGGTTCTGATGAGGACCTCCTCTGGGGTGCCTTCCTCTGCTGAGTAACTCCACACTCACACATGAGGGGTTTGAGGAATAAGGGCATCTTTATTGACGGTTCAGGCAGACTGCCCCTCGCAGCGGTCAGCTCAGCCACTCATCTTTCCACAGCACTGTCTTTCAGACGAATCTGCCCTCCCAATGGAGTTGGATCACCTCTCCCCTCAGGGAGATCACCCCCTGTGCCAGGTCCCTGGACACAGTGTAGACACTTCCTCTGTGCCTGCCAGCCTTACTGCTGCATACATTGATTAACCTTAACTGCAACTATAGAACCACACGCCTGAGCTACTAGTTCAACACTCTAGCATCTCTGGAACACACTAACTTTGGGCAGTGCTGTGTCTTATATAACTTAGGGAGTAGCCACACCTCTTGTGTCACTAAAAGTGGATACAGAGTATGTTACCACTCCCCTGGTGTACATATGACACCTCACCAGGGTGTGAGGGCAAACCTCCATAATTGATGCTGGCAATCCTGCATACTTACCAGGTTTACTGCCAGCATGGGAAAGAACTGTATACCATTTTTAAACATAGCTACACCTGTAATAAACGTTATTATGCTACGTCCCTCTCTCTTGTCTTTTCTTAAAGTGGAACAAGTGTGAAGAGACACACCTATCATCTGGATCAAGTTAACCTGTGGATACTTTCTCCAAAGTGGACTTACTTTGCTGGACATTTTCACTTGGACATTTGTTTATGTAAGTGCACTTATCACAGAGATTGGATATATTTTGCACTGTATATAGGATAGTTGTGTGTTTTACAGGTTTAAACACATAGTGGCCGATTCTCTAAGCTCCGTTAATTTGCGCTGAAATGGGTAAAATCGCTCGGGCGCAAAAGGGTGAAGCCAAAAGCTCTATTCACTAAGGCTGCTCGGTGTGTTTTCGGCCTGCCTTGCCAAAAAGGGCAATATCGCGCGAGCACCTTCTTTACTCCCTGCTATCGTGCTTAAAGTTAGATAGCACGATAACTGATATAAACAAAGCAGCCTGTAAGAACTGCATGGAGACGCTGCGTCTCAATGCACGGCTCTTACAGGCGATCGTGCTGTACAAATATGATTTTTAATACTAGTGAACATGTGCAAGGGGTCTCCTGAGCTGAACCGCATAGGTTTCAGGTCTGGGGACCCCCTACTTCAGGAGATATAGGCCCCGTTATGGGGTGCCGGTATCCCCTGCAGAATGTAAATGTCCCGGTCACGTGATGCGGGAGCATTAAAAGTGCAGGGGATACCGGCACCCCATAACGGGGCCTATATCTCCTGAAGTAGGGGGTCCCCGAGGCTGAAACCAATGCGGTTCAGCTCAGGAGACCCCCTACACATCTACACTAGTATTAAAACACCAATACCAATAAATAATAATTCATTACCGTAGCGGATAGCCGGACAAGGGTGAGTACAAAATGTATTTATTTTATTTATTGTGATTAATGTATATTTAATGGACAAATGCATTATTATCCATATGTGGATAATAGTAATTTTGCCCATTACTGTAGTGTATGTGTTAGGGGGAGGGGGTATTTTTTTATAGTATTGTTTATTTTTTGGGGGCACACCATTGGTACCGCAGGCCCGCGGACACTCCCAGACACCCGCGGACAACCCCGGTCCCTGCCGGGTGGACCCCCGGATACCCCCGTAGTCCCGTGGGGATCACCTGGGGACCCCCGCAGGGTCAGCCGGGGACATCCACGGGCCTGTTGTATGGATTGTGTGCCTGCAAAAAGGTAAACAAAGAATTTTTTTCTAAGTCCAGCTCCTTTTGCGCCTGTCTTTAGCTGGCGCATTTGTCAGGCGCGTTTTTTTAAGGCCGATTCACTTAGCACTACTTAGTGAATCTCGTGTACTAGCAAAGATCAGCGCAATAGCCTGATCGTGCGCATTTTGCGTCAAGGCTGAAAAAAGCCCTTTTAAGAGCGATAAAGCACAGTTATCACTGCTTAGTGAATCGCACTTGGATTAAGCCTTATCGGGCTTAAAGGGTACTTTGCACTCTTAATGCCACTTAACGGAGCTTAGTGAATCGGCCCCATAGCGTTTTGCATATTAGGGCACATATTTAACCCATGCGCTGGTATTCCTTTTTCCTTTATATATTACTTTTTGGGAGGATTTGAATCACTCCCACGCAATCCAGCAGCGGGATATTTAGTCACTGTTTGTATTTAGAATCTGACGTGGTGTTTTCTTTATTCAGTATACATTATTACACTTTTATACTACCCCGCAGGTTGAAATGAAACATTTCTTACTGACTCAATATCTGGGGTAACCGCAAAGCTGTGACGGTGCTTGTCTACGATCAGGAAGTGGACCCGCAGGGTTGAGGTAGGGATGCCAATTAACCGACCAGATCCCAGAGACAGAGTCCTGTTAAAGTATCTGTAGTCGATAAGTGTGACGACTCAGGAGATTCCTGGTACCTCTCTCCCAACTCCTGTGACTCCTCCTGCCCTTCTCCCCTTGCCGCAATGCATCCCCCGCAGGTCCCGTGTACCCATGCGTTCCCTGAGCCCCTGCTTTAACCCTCCCAGCTCCCTTGCTCCCGCGGTCACGGCATTACCTTTTCCTGTAGCGCCACCTGACCCGTTGCCTCCTCCTGGCGTGGTACCCGCGGCACGGCGCTCTGCTCGCCTGGTGATGCGTCCGGCGCGTACACTTCCCCTACCCTTGGAGGGCACGCGCACACGCTCCGCCACAGCTCTCCCTGACTCACCTGTCTCCTCCGCTCTGCCGCTGTACGCCATCGCGCAGTCTCGGGTCACGCGCATGTTTCCCTTCGCTGAACTCCGTCCGCCTCCTGCGGCCTTCCCTTGCTCCATGCGATCCCTCGCTGTGTTGCAACCAGTGCACGCGCACTCCCACCTTACAAAGGGCGCGCGCACAGGTTCCTCCCAGGGCTCCGCCTCCCAATCCCTTCAGGCCTTTCCCCTGTCTGCCCCTTCTGTCTCCTCCTCTTCTCTTCCTGTCCAATCCTTGTCATCTCCCACTTCTCTCTCTACTCCTCCCCTCTGTCCCATTGGTAACTCCTCCTTTATGATCCCTGTCTGTCCACTTCTTGCCCGCTCTGCATAGTTCCTGTTTCCCTGTGTGTTCCTGACCTATGCTTTGCTCTCTCCGTGTACTTCCTGTATCCTGCTCCTGTGATTTATTGATCTCCCTGGTTTTGAACCCTGCTCGTCCTGGACTACTCTGCTATCTGGTATCCCTGTGAACACTGCTACGCCTTCTACTACGTTAACCTCTGGACTCCTGAAACTGGCACACGGACACGACTATTCTCTCGGACAATCCAAAGCGTTCCAAGTATATGCTAACAACTCTTTCTACAGGCCCAGCAATGCTATACCACACTCCAGGCTTGCTCCCACTGCTGTGGGTGTGTGGTATCATACCGTTCCCACCTCGGTACTGGGGTCTAGCCAAGTCTGCGGGCATACAGGTGTGACAGTAAGCAGACAAAGGGTCAGGGCAGGCGTCAGGGGTGAAGAATCCAGGTGACAGGCAAAAGGTCATGGCAGGCAGAAGGCATCGAGGTCGGGGTCACGGTCCAGGATCAGCAACAGGGATTCCAAATGAACAGGCTAGGCACAGCAACAGGCTAGGCACAGCAACAGGGTAGGCACAGAAACAGGGTAGCTTCAGGAACAGGGAAGGCTAAGTAACTAAAACCCAAGGTGGCCAGGAACACAGGAAACATGAAATAGAAAAACATCAATGGGCACTGCAGATATTTTACTTATTTATTTAGCCAATTGCAGGTGCACAACGTTTCAACCTACATAGGTCTTTATCAAGTGAATAAGTGGCATGTAATGAGCATCATAGAGTCTCTTAAGTAGTCCACTGTTAGTGCCCTCTGTTAATCCTCCATTAATCAGCTCCATCCCTGCAGTTACTCATACATCAGCTGGAGCCAATTCTATTTAACCGCCTTCCGTTTTTGACCTTCCTGATTGGTCCATATCTTGTCCCGTGATGCGCCATGTTCTCCTGACGTCATCATGTTGCTCGGCGTCATCGCATTGTTTCCATATGGTGTTTATCCATCATCATGGTCACAGCTCCATAGGTTCCTTCTTTTTACCTCCGTTGCCGTGCGATATACGTCTAACGTAATTGTGTAATCCCTGTTTTTTTGTTTACTGGTTGTTCTGGTAGCCAGTTATTCATCTGCACACTCCCGATAGGCTGTGATGATGCGCATGCGCATCCAGGTGCCCACGGCTTCTTCTGAGTATAATCGGGTGCTTTTTTATCCATCCTTAGAGGCATCCATATAATCCAACTTGATGATTTATTACATGATGTATGTGGAAGAAAGAGAGAGTCTGATCAGCAGGGTAACACAACAGACCCCACCCTGAGTGCAATTCCACATAAGTGCAAAGTAAAAAGTTTAATAAAAAATGCTTAAAAGAAAGGTCATCCAATTCTCTTTGGAGACGGCAGTTTAAGACATAATCTCAAGTCTCATAATTTTATCATAAGTGTTTTTGATCCAGGGAATTACCAACCTTGTTTATTGTGTTGATTCAGATAACAGGAGCAGTAGCAATAACAGGAGCAGTAGCAGCAACAGCAACATGTATATGAGCAGGCTGTATAAGGAACATGGTGTATTTAGTATTGTATTTACCTTACTGAGAGAAAGCAATTTAGTGATAGATCATCATTCAGACCTTTTGGATGTACTGTGTCTAAAGTATACATCAAATACACTTCTCTTTGAAGCAATATGTCATCCTTCTCTATTCCGACCCCTGCGTTTTGGGCATGCTTTATACCCAGCCATTGCCAAACCAATTGTTTCCATAGTCAACTGTATCTGGTCTGCAGGCCATATCCCTAAGATCTGGAAAACTGCCAGAGTTGTCCTAATCTTCAAAAGTGGGGAAAAAAACACTGTCTCAAACTACAGGTCAACCTCTCTTCTCCCACTACTATCCAAAGTCATGGAAAAATGGGTCCACTCCCAATTAAGTAATTACTATATCAAGACAAATTTCCCTAGCCAATTCCAATCTGGCTTTCACCCCAAACACTCCACCGTAACTACCCTGCTAAACGTTTGCAATGAAATCCAGTGTGGAATGGAACAGGGGAACGGGGACAACTCACTGATGATATATTCATAGAGTTTGCAAAGGCTTTTGATACTGTTGATCATGCTATCCTGCTTAACAAACTCCAGAGCTCTGGAATAGGGAAGCATGCTTTAAACTGGTTTCAGTCCTACCTATCAGGTAGATCTCAACATGTGTCCATCTCGGGCTCTAACTCCAACCCCTTGGATATCACTTGTGGTGTCCCTCAAGGCTCTGTTCTTGGGCCCCTATTCTTCTCAGTGTTCATCAATGATCTTTCCACAGCTTGTAAGGAAGCTTCAATACACATGTAGAAAAATAGGGGATTGGGGGAAAGAGGGAAGGTGACTCTCTTTGTCAATACTTTACCATCTTTTTTGAGGGACACGAAAGATGTCCTAAATAGACTTAATGATATTGTTCTGGATGAAGACACCTTACTAATTAGCGTTGATGTGGAATCTCTCTACACCTCTATCATACACCAAATAGGGATAGAGTCTGTAGCCTACTTTCTGAAAAGCAGGAGCTGCGAATTCGTTAAACATAATCAATTGGTGTTGGACCTATTGAGGTTCATTTTGACCCATAACTATTTCACTTTTAATGGTACCATCTTTCATCAACTTAGAGGTATGGCAATGGGGACCACCTGCGCCCCCACATACGCTAATCTTTATCTTGGATGGTGGGAGGCGGAGGTGGTTTTTCAAGAAGCCAACGAGATATTTACTACACATATCTCATTATGGGTCCGCTATATCGACGATGTCCTGATCCTGTGGCAGGGGACACGGGCATTGTTTATTGAATTCGTTAAGGTACTCAACACCAATGATTTTAATCTTCATCTAACTTTTGAGATTGGCACATGAGAGATTACCTTCCTAGATCTACAGATTTTGAGAGGATCTGATGATAAAGTAGAAATGACTGTTCACCGTAAAATGACAGCTACGAACAGCCTTCTACGCTATGAGAGCCATCAACCTAGACGACTAAAACAGGGTATCCCTGTTAGCCAATTTCTCAGGATTCGCAGAAACTGCTCTACTCTAGCAGCTTTTGAGATAGAGGCTGTTAAAATGAGATAGAGAGTTAGGGCAAGAGGCTACAGCCATAGGTCTATTGCTAAAGCTTATCGGAGAGCGAAATTCAGTGATAGGAACTCTCTACTGAATGATAAACGGGTACAAGTTGAGGACTCTAAACTCATAAGGTTCGTGGGAACATTTAACAACCAGTGGTCTGAAATGAACACCATTCTTAACAGACACTGGTCTATTCTCACTGAGGATCCGGACTTAAGAGAAGTCCTGAAATCCACCCCTACCCTGATCAGCAGAAGGTCACTGAATTTAAAAGACAAATTGGTCCATAGCCATCTTAGACAAACTGCACTCAATATGTGGCTAGCAAACAGATCCACAGGCAATTTTAAGTGTCATGGCTGTAAAGCCTGTTCATACATATCCCTAACAAAATCCTTTCATAACTGGAATGACACTAAATCTTTCACAGTGAGGCAGTTTATTAATTGCAGAACGAAAGGTGTTATTTACCAAGTTATATGCCAGTGCAACAAAAAATACGTTGGCAAGACAATCAGAGAATTTTGCCAACGTATTTTAGAGCATTTGGGAGCATCCGTAACCATCTGGACACTCCCCTAGCCAATCATATACATCATATGCATGAAGGAGACATCACTAATCTCCGCTTTATGGGAATAGAAAGTGTCCCCCTAACCCAAGACGGGGTGACTGGAATCGCCTCATTTTGCAGAAAGAATCCAAATGGATTTCTGTCCTGGGTACACTGACACCCGGTGGTATTAATGAAGGTTTTCTATTCTCTCCTTTTATTTAAACAGCACTATTTGGTTTGTACTTTGCTGTTAAACTTAATCTAGACTTATCATTGTGGCTTCGATTCATTATACTTACCTTTACCATCCGGTGTAGATTGTAATCTTCCCACCTCAGGAACCCTCACATTCTCAGACTCTATTAACGCACTGTATTTTTATAATATTTTATTATTACCGGTTTATTTATCTTCCATCCGTTCAGCAGCCCATGTGTTTCCGCTGCCATTTACTGTTTGTAAAGTAACTAAGGGCTCTATGCAGTAAGCGCCGATAAAGCTTTTATCGGCATTTTCACGCCAAAATTGCGTTTGAGATTCAGTAAGCGCCGATAAGTGGTTAAACTCTGCTGCTTCGAGTTCATTGGTCCCACGGTGGCTGACTGCATATAAAAACCTCCTCCGTAATACCCTACGTCACCACCTTTGACAAAGCGCCTCTGTGAAACGTACGTCAGGTGGGAGGCGGGACCAGACTTACGTCATGATGCATTCATGCCGGGATGAGGGTGAGAGGCACTGTTGAGTGCCGGTTTAGCCGCAAGTTGCTATTATGCAGGTTTGATCTTCACACACCTTGCTAACCACCATTATGGGCTAAATATGACACAATTTGAAACTGTATTAATTGTGTTTGGTTACTGCGCCATAACGATGGCGCTAGTAAAACAGTAGCCTCTAAGATTCTGATACTGCTATGGTAAAGCTAAAGTACCCTTTGTGTTCCTACATTTAATTTACAAAGTAGCAGGCTGCTGGTACAAGTTTGTGAGCTACACTTGCGGTTCCACCCTATCCATTGATTCACGATTTGATTGTTCCTCATTAACCACCTACTGTTGCCTTTAAGTGCATTTTTTAGTTTAAATATAGGAGGCGATAACTTGATACGGACTAGATCCGTTCCTCAGGGCCACCTCAACACACTTTGTGGGCTCATATGCACTTAATGTATTAATATACATCATATTAATGTTTATCTAGCAACTAGACAATTAGTAGTTATTTGTTGATATCCTGGACAAGTAGAGTAGGTGCCTTCATACCAGCTGTGCAATACTGATTGTGTTATTTGACACCTTAGTTTGGGATTACTTCATGCTATTTGTGGCTTTTGTAGGAACATCCACATGTTATACATTTACGATCATCATAATGGTCAGTCTCTTGCTACCTGTTTAGGCAGTACAGGTTTTTAATCATTTTTCTAGTGCTGGACCTAGGGGTTCTCCTATATCAATTGTGTGCCATATCATTACTATTAAGTAATTAGTTGTTATGGACTTCCCTCTGTTTCTGTTTATGTATTGAGCACTTTGGTTTGTTTTATATGTTAGGTCACCTATGCTAATTATTATTATTAGTTTAGTTTCATATTCATTTATTTTAATTTATTGTGAATAAAGTATTACTTATTCAATTAATTCATCATATCATTTACCACAATGAGTGTTTTCAAAAGGGTGTTCTTGTCTCTTACTTCATCAATACACATGTATGCAGATGACACAATCCTATATGCACACAGCCATAGCTTTTCCGACCTTGAACACATAATTCAGTCTGACTTTGTGAGACTCGAAAGCTGGATTTCCCAAAACAAACTGTTTTTAAATACTGACAAGAGTGTAACAATGGTTTTTGGGAGCAAGACCAATTTTTTAAAGCTTCCAGTGACTGAGTGCCAGATCGGAATCAACGCTAAAACCACCCAAACTCCTGTTACTAGTTTTAAATACTTGGGCATATGGTTTGACTCCCACTTAACATTCCGGATGCACATTTATACCCTGACATCCAAAACCTTTGCCAAACTAGGTGTACAGTACTTTATAGGAACAAATCATCCCTACTATGTCTGCTGGTCAGAAAGCGTATTGCCCAGCAGATGCTAATGCCAATTATCGACTATGGAGACATAGTATATGGTTTGGCACCCCAAACCCACCTTAGCAAACTTGACACCCTCTACAATTCAATATGCCGTTTTATTCTCCAATGCAACTACAACACACATCACTGTGAAATGCTCAAAGAACTAGATTGATCATCACTTGAGTCTAGGCGCAAAGTTCATCTTTCCTGTCTTGTCTTCAAATACTTTCTGGGCAAGCTACCCAGCTACCTGAACAAGCTCCTCACCCCTACCACATGCAGCACTTATCATCTGAGATCAGATTCCAAAAGACTGTTCAAGGTCCCAAAGCTCAACAAAGTATCCGTCCGCTTCTCCTTCTCTTACCATGCACCACATAACAGGAACAACCTACCGAAGACTCTCACATCCACCACCAGTTTAAGTGCATTCAAATCTAAGGCTGTCTAACATTTTAATCTGGTCTGTAACTGTTATATATTTTCACTAACTATGCATGCAATGTCTTGTATACAGTGGCGACAAAGTTTAATCTAACTCGGCCAGCACCGCGTTTTTAAAAAAATGCGTGCGCCGCGCGGCTATCTCCGGCCGAAACCCGGCCGGGTTTCGGACGTTTTTTCCAGCGCCTCGGGCGCTTTCAATAGTAAGCACAAGCGTGGGAAACTCCGGTTTCGAACCGGATAATAGACCCGCTGCTAGCCCGCTGCGGTCCCGGCCAGCTCGCGGTTTTAGTTAGATTAAACTTTGTCGGGACAGTATAATGTTTACTCTGTTCACTTATGTAACTGGATGTATAACCATGTATTATTTATATTAAGTCTATGCTCAGGACTGGGAGGATTCTGGAGTCACGGCGGTCGCCCCCTCACCTCTTATTGCTCCTGCTGCAGTGGGACATCTTCTTCGCTGGTCCCACTCGGCCCCCGTGGTTGGGGGGCTTCCCCGTCATCTCCGATGGGTGGCCGCTGCTCTGCGGGCAGCTGGCACCCAGGCAGCGGCCATTGCTCCTGGGCGCGCGCTCTCCCTCGATACGGAGCGCGCTCTGGACAAAGTTAATTTATTCACTGCTCTTGGAGTGAAGCCACACCCCCAGCTCACGCACGGTCTGCAAGCCTACTCCAAAGCTGCTCACCTGTGTACTCTTCAAGGCAGCCTACCCAGGACAGCTCCACGCGCTCCTCCAGTTCTGCCCCCGCTTCCTATTGTCAGCCACACTATATAGTGCCTGTCTTGCCACTTCCACATTGCTCAACATAGTCTCCTCTACATAGTTACATAGTGACATAGTTGATGAGGTTGAAAAAAGATATGCGTCCATCAAGTTCAACCTATGCTAAATTTAGACGACAGATACTTTATCCTATATCTATACTTACTCATTGATCAAGAGGAAGGCAAACAAAAAACCACAGTGACATATCTTCCAATGGTATCTCATAAGGGGAAAAATAAATTCCTTCCTGACTCCAAGAATTGGCAATCGGATTAATCCCTGGATCAACATCCTTCCCATGTATACTTATTTGGTATATCCCTGTATACCTTTCCCATCTAAAAGATGCCAAACCTTTTTTTGAATAAATCTATTGTATCGGCCATCACTGTCTCCATGGGTAATGAATTCCACATTTTAACTGCCCTTACTGTAAAGAACCCTTTCCTTTGTTGCTGGTGAAATCTCCTTTCCTCCAACCTTAAGAGAATGGCCCCAAGTCCTTTGTACTGCCCATGGGATGAATAGTTCTTTTGAAAGCTCCTTGTACTGTCCCCAAATATTTTTGTATATAGTTATCATATCCCCTCTTAGACGCCTCTTTTCTAATGTAAATAAATCTAATTTAACTAGCCTCTCCTCATAAGTTAGATTGTCCATCCCCTTTATTAATGTGGTGGCTCGTCTCTGCAATTTTTGGCACCAATCCTTAGAAAAGACATTATAGAACTAGAGAGATCTAGTTCTATAATGTCTTTTCTTAGGATTGGTGCCAAAAATTGTACTCCATATTCAAGGTGTTGTCTTACTAATGCTTTATAAAGGGCATAATTATGTTCAATTCCTGTAAGGAATCGGGGGCCACGTCCCTTGCGGCGTGACCCCTCCTTTCCCACTACCAGTAGTGCTGCGGCTGCTGCTCCTGCCCCCCGTTGCTACCCATGCCGCTGGCCAGTGCATACCTTGAACTCTGTCGCCGCCATCTTGGATTCTGGCACTGGTGTTACAGACTCTCAGCTGTGCTCTACTACTTCCTGGTCTCTCAGCCAGTCACGAGCAGCTCCTCGACACGCCTCCGCCATGCCCCTCGTCCGGATTGGTCACTGTCGCTTTAAATATCCTGCTTTGCCTTCACTTCCTTGCTCTGCATAGCTCCTTGCTACTTGTGTTGCCTGGAACCTGTGTCGTGCTCTCTTGTGTTTATTCCTTACAGCTACTGACCCGGCTCGTCTGAATACCCCATCTGGCTCCTGAACTCGGCTTTCCTACCGACTACTCTAACCTCTAAGACCCTCGGACTCTGCTACGGATTTTTACTACAGAACTTTCTATATCCTCGGACTTGCCAAGTACTTGACCATTCTTTATCTACATCCAGGCTTGGCTACGCTACTACGCCACATCCCGGACACGCCACCCCTGCTGTCGGTGCGTATACTCTACATCTCACCTCAGTACAGGGGACTGGTCTGGTCTGCGGGCTGCACAGCGTGACATTATGCAGAGCCCAAATGCAGACCTGGCTGAGGTGGGGGAGCTAATTACGTCCCTTGCACAATGCATCCAAACTTTTGGAGAGCAGATTACCTGTTTGATTCAACAACTATCCACTCTCTCACTACAGCCCACTCTGCCACAAGCAGCAGCCGCACCTTTAAGTATCCCTACGCCTAAAGCATATGCGGGTGACCCTCTGGCCTGGCGAGGGTTTTTGAACCAGTGTGAAATTCAGTTTGAAATATCTCCACGCCTCTTTCCAAATGGATGCACCAAGGTAGCCTATGTTTACTCTCTCTTAACAGGGGATGCCTTGGCCTGGGCTTCTCCCATCTGGGAGCTGCATCCGGAGACAACGTCGGATTACCAGTTTTTCCGCCAAGAATTCCAGCAGGTATTTGATATTCCTGTTCGCAAAGATACTGCTGCCTCTTCTTTAGTTCATTTGTCTCAGGGTCGTAGGTCCGTAGCCAAATATGCACTGGAATTCCAGACCGTCGCAGCAGAGACTCGTTGAAACGAAGAGGCACTTTCTGCTATATTTTGGCAAGGTTTGTCCAAATCTGTAAAGGATGAACTTGCCATCCAGCCCCGACCCCAAGCATTTAAGGATTTGATCGCACAGTGCATACGCGTGGATCTGCGCCTCCAGGAGCGACGTCAGGAACACCAACGTCCCAGGTTCGTGCCTACTGACTCTCCTTATCCAAGGCCTCCTCCGGTTTTCCGGCCTGTTCCTGATGTTGTGGAAAACATGCAGATCGGCAGTCAGCGGATCTGTACTCCCAACTGGACGGCCGAGAGGGTTCACCGCCAGAATGAGGGCCTATACTATTATTGTGGATCACCAGATCATGTGGTAAGTTTTTGTCCTTTGAGGCCCAAGGAACAAACAAGACCAGCCATGCAAGTGGGACTTACCCTCGGATCAATTTCTTCTTGCTCCCTCTCTAAAGAGGAACTCCCTAAGAGGATTATGCTCCCAGTTTCGCTCGAAGGCCCGAATTTTCGTGTAACTACTGCTGCTTTTCTCGATTCAGGCTCCGGTGGTAATTTTATGGACCAAGAGTTCGCCACCCGTAACAAGATTTCTCTTATCTCCAAGAAAGCACCAATTGGACTCAAGGCTATTGATGGACGTCCTTTGCAACCTGCTTTTATCACGTTAGAGAACCTTCCTCTCACTTTATCTGCCGGTTCTCACACCGAGATTATCTCCTTTGACGTAATACACTCCCTGATGTTTCAGTTATCCTAGGGGTTACCATGGTTACAGCATCACAATCCACGCATAGATTGGAGGGACTGCAAACCGATTCAATGGGAGCCAGAGTCAGATGCCTCATCCTCGCCGGTCATAGCTCCTGCCACAGTTATCGCAGGAATGGAAACGCCTTCTGATAGCAACTCCACTCTTCCCGAAGTATATGCTGATTTCATCGATGTTTTCAGTAAGTCTCAGTCAGACGTCCTGCCG
This sequence comes from Ascaphus truei, assembly GCF_040206685.1. Classification (NCBI taxonomy): domain Eukaryota; kingdom Metazoa; phylum Chordata; class Amphibia; order Anura; family Ascaphidae; genus Ascaphus; species Ascaphus truei. Next base: position 131,365,100 of record NC_134484.1, on the reverse strand, counting down.
CCTCATAGACCCTATGATTGTCCCATTGATCTGGTCCCTGGTGCTGTCTTGCCAAAGTCTAAATCCTACCCCTTGTCTCTCCCAGAGACTGAAGCCATGGCAACCTACATCAAAGATAATCTTGTGAAGGGATTAATTCGCAACTCTTTGTCTCTTGCCTGTGCCGGTTTCTTTTTTGTGAATAAAAAGGATGGATCCCTGACACCATGCATTGACTAGCGGGGCCTCAATCTCATTACTGTCAAAAACCGGTATCCCCTGCCTCTGAATTCGGAACTGTTTGATAGGCTTCAAGGGGCCAACATTTTTTCCAAGCTAGACCTCCGAGGAGCCTACAACCCATACGTATTCGAAAAGGCGATGAATGGAAGACCGCCTTCAATACAAGGAGTGGACACTATGAGTATCTCGTGATGCCATTTGGTTTATGCAATGCTCCTGCTGTCTTTCAGGATTTTATGAATGATGTCTTCCGCGATGTCCTCAATTCCTTCGTAATTATTTACCCTGCCGACATTCTAATTTTTTCTGGGAATCTTCAAGATCATGTCCAGCATACTAGACTTGTCCTCTCTCGTCTCCGTGTCAATAATCTCTACGTAAAGCTTGAGAAATGTCTTTTTCATCAATCTTCTACTGCCTTAGGCTATATCATTTCGGATAAAGGATTTTCGATGGTCCCAGAAAAACTTAAGGCTGTTTTGGATTGGCCCCTGCCCAATTCTCTTAAGGCCATTCAGCGTTTTTTGGGCTTTTCCAATTACTATAGGAAATTCATCCGGAATTTTTCTACCACTGTGGCTCCCATCACTGCGCTTACTAAGAAGGGAGTCGACCCATCTGTGTGGCCTCCGGAGGCCGTTTCTGCCTTTGAAATCTTGATGCAAGCTTTTGTTTCAGCACCCATCCTTCATTATCCTGATATTAGTCTTCATTTACGTTAGAAGTGGACGCCTCTGATTGTGGTGCAGGTGCTATTCTCTCCCAGAGACTCTCCCCTCAAAATAAATTGCACCCATGTGGATTTTTTTCGAAAAAATTATCCCCTGCTGAAAAGAACTATTATCTCGGCAATAGAGAACTCCTGGCTATCAACATGGCTTTACAGGAGTGGCGACACCTCCTTGAAGGCTCCCGCGAATCAATTGCTATTTTGACAGATCATAAGATTCTTCTCTATATCGAAAGTGCACGTCGTCTAGGATCTCGTCAAGCCCTCTGGGCACTTTTTTTAAATCAAGATTTAATTATACTCTATCGTACATCCCCGGCACGAAGAACATAAAAGCTGATGCCTTGCCCAGACAATTTTCCCCTGAGGAAAATCGAAGAAATCCCAGAAACAATTGTACCTTCGAAATGCATAGTCTCCGCCAACTCTTTTGATATTCTTGAAAAGATCGTGGAAGCCCAGTCACAGATTCCGAGTGGTCTAGTGGTACCGGAAGGAACTCTTTATGCCGCCCCCAAGTTTTGTCAGAAGATCTTGGAATGGGGTCTCTCCGTCCGGTCAGCCGGCCATCTCGGCTTCAAGAGAACTTTGGATCTCATTAAGCGCACCTTTTGGTGGCCTAATATGGCAAAACTCATTCACGAATTTACACGCGCGTGTCCAGTTTGTGCACAGAACAAGACTCTTCATCAAAGCCTTCCGGGTAACTCATGTCTCTTCCAGTACCTGAGCGTCCATGGTCACATATTTCAATGGACTTTATTGTAGATCTTCCGCCCTCCAGAGGTATGACTACCATTTTGGTCATAGTAGACCGATTTTCGAAACAGGCCCATTTTGTTCCCCTAAAGGGTCTTCCCTCCTCTCCCACCCTGGCAGATATTTTTACCATAGAAGTGTTTCGTATCCACGGGATCCCTACGTCCATAGTTTCTGACCGAGGATCGCAATTCATATCAAGGTTTTGGCGTGCTTTCTCCAAGAGGCTTGGTATGGCCTTATCCTTCACTTCAGGTCATCCCCAAACTAATGGGCAAACTGAGAGACTTAATCAAAGCCTTGAACAGTATCTACGATGCTTTATTTCTGATACCCAAGATAATTGGGTTGATCTGTTACAATGGATGGAATTTGCTTCCAATTCTCTCCGTAATGAATCTTCACAAGATTCTCAGTTTTTCGTGAATTACGGCTTTCATCCAAGTCGGCTTCCAATCTCCAACACTCCCTCTGGAGTGCCAGTAGCCGATGAACGGGTAACCACGCTACAGAACTCATGGATCAAGATCCAACCCGCACTCCTTATGTCAGCTCAGAGGTTCAAATCTCAAACAGATCGTCGTTGTCAACAGGCTCCCAATTACAAGCCAGGGGGCCGAGTCTGGCTTTCAGCAAAGAATATAAGACTGAAGACTCCTACCCCGAAATTGGCGCCTAGGTTTTTGGGGCCTTTCTTGATTCAGGAACAAATCAATCCTGTCACGTTCCACTTACAGTTGCCTTTATCCATGAACATTCCCAATGCGTTCCATGAATCTCTGCTCAAGCCTTTCATTCAGAGCAATCACTTCCCTGCAAAAGCCCGTAAACCCAACCCTGTTACGTCCAAGGACACTCTGAATTCGGGGTACAGTCCATTATGGATTCCCGAATATCCAGGGGAAAAGTACAGTTCCTTGTACATTGAAAGGGCTATGGTCCTGAAGAGAGTTCCTGGATATCAAGGGAAGACATTCATGCTCCAGCTCTACTCAATCGCTTCCACAAGAAATTTCCACAGAAGCCTTGAATGGATCGTCCTGAGGTCGATCCTGAAAGGGGGGGGGGTACTGTAAGGAATCGGGGGCCACGTCCCTTGTGGCGTGACCCCTCCTTACCCACTACCAGTACTGCAGCGGCTGCAGCCCCTGCCCCCCGTCGCTACCCATGCCACCGGCCAGTGCATACCTTGAACTCTGCCGTCGCCATCTTGGATTCTGGCACTGGTGTTACAGACTCTCAGCTGTGGGAAAGGGGAGTGATGTATAATAGCGCTAATGGGGATTACAAACAATTGACCCTACTCTAAGGGTGAGCCCTATGGTCGCAAGGCAGCCTGGTGGTAACCTGACAGTACAATCAGAATAAACAGCAAATAAACAAAAGAGATACCGGCGCCTAATGAGTCCAAAAATAATGGAATCCTGGATATCCAGTAGAAATAGTTCCAGTTCCAAGGAAATCAACAGTCTCTGTATCTTGGGGTATTCAGATATGACTTGATGCAGTGGAAGTAGAACATGCAATGAAAAAAGAAATATTTAGTGCAACACAGTTAAACAATTTATACAGACATAATTGCAACTGGCTGAAATAAAAAATGCCCTACGCGTTTCGTGCGTCTAAACACACTTCCTCAGGACGTTTGTTAGAACATATTGATTTTATGGCAAATCTTTTGAATGGGAAATGCGGCTTTAAAACGTCCGTGACTGTTCTCTTATGATGCCGGTGCAAAACCGGTTGAAATCCTCATCAGAACCTGTGAAAACACTGAGAGAATCCTGAAGTACTTCCATACAGAGACTATGTCGAGCAAAGACTGAGAGCAGAGAGGAGCTAGATAAAGCAGGAAGGTCCAATTAGGAACGGAGGCGGGACAGGAAGAGCTACAGGGAGACACTGCAGATTGGTGCAGGCATAACAGGCCAGGTGAGTCTTGTTAGTAACCTGAGTATACCCGTGCAGTGTGCGGGGGCGGAGCCTGAGGTCCATGGGACGGGAATAAGAGTGTGCAGACTGAGCGTGCTCCGTAACTCGTGTACGCGTGTGAACCGAGCCAGTGGATGGTGCAGGTGTGCGTGCAGGTGTGCGTGCAGGAGGGCGTGGGCGCGCTCGGCGCTGAGCAGAGGAATCGCCGAGGGGAGTGATCCCGTGACGGCGGCAGGGGCAAGGAGCCGTGGAGGCCGGTAAGGCAGGATTGTTTTGTGTATCCAGGGGCTCCCTGCGGGGAGGGAGTGCTCTGTGTGGGAAGCGAGGAGAACGCCGATTCCTGACAGTACCCCCCTCTTCAGGAACGGCCTCAGAACGGTCCAAGAACGGTTTCTCTGGAAACTTTTTCCTGAAGGACTTAAGAAGGACCGGGGCATGAATGTCCTTTGAAGGTACCCAGGATCTCTCTTCAGGGCCAAAGCCCTTCCACTGCACCAAGAACTGGAGCTGACCCCTGGATAGGCGAGAATCCAAAAGAGAGTGAACTTCGTATTCCTCATTATTTTGTACAGTAATGGGATCCGGTTTACGAATCTGATCCGGAAAGAAGTGACTGGAGATAAATGGTTTTAAGAGGGACACATGAAAGACATTGGGAATCTTCATACTGGGTGGTAGTTGGAGCCGGAATGCCACGGGGTTGATTTATTCACAAATAGGGAAGGGTCCCAGAAACTTAGGTGCCAGTTTAGGAGATGGTACCCTGAGGTGGATATTCCTAGAGGATAGCCATACCAAATCCCCTGGTTTGTAACTGGGCGCCGAAAGACGACGACGATCGGCCTGTAGTTTCGATCTGCGGGAGGAGTTGAGAAGGGTAGACTGAATCCTGGACCATGCGGTTTGGAGGGAAGAAATGCGTTCATCTACGGCTGGTACTCCAGAAGGAATGTTGGGGATGGGAAGACAGGGAGGGTGGAACCCATAATTTATAAAGAAGGGCGACTCCCGTGTGGACTCGTTTTTTGCAGAATTGACGGCATACTCTGCCCAAGAGAGGTGTTGAGCCCAATCATCCTGGAAATCGGATATAAAACATCTCAGGTACTTCTCCAGGGATTGATTGATTCTCTCCGTTTGTCCATTGGACTGAGGATGATAGGCGGAAGAGAAGGAAGAAGAGATGCCCAATCTCTTCGTGAAAGCTCTCCAAAATTTGGATACGAACTGAGAACCTCTGTCAGAAACAATGGACAAAGGGATCCCATGAATCCGGAAAATCTGCTCCGTAAAGATATCAGCAAGGGCGGGGGAGGTGGGTAATCCTTTAAGTGGAAAGAAATGGGACATCTTCGAGAACCTGTTCACGACCCCCAAGATAGTGTTCATTCCTCTGGACCTGGGCAACTCCACGATGAAATCCATACAAATGTGGGACCAGGGGCGGTCGGGAACTGGAAGGGGTAACAGAAAACCCTGAGGCTTTTGACGGAGAGTCTTGCTTTGAGCGCACGTGGGGCATGCGCGGGTAAACTCCAGAATATCTTGAGACATTCTTGGCCACCAGAAATTCCGACGAATGAGATCAGTAGTCTTCTTAAAACCTGGATGACCTGCAGATTTAGAGAAGTGACCTCTGGAACAAATTTGGATGGTACAAAGAGTTTGTTGTCGGGAAGACCAAGTCCTTGGGAATGCGTCTCTGAGAGTGCAACATCTTGTCAAGATTCTTGAAAGTAGACGTGGCGAGAATCCTCTCATGTGGAAGGATAGTCTCCAAAGATTCCTCTGGCCTCTCTTCAGAAGAATGTATTCGGGAGAGTGCGTCTGCCTTTACGTTCTTGGTCCCGGGGATATAGGACAGGTGAAAATCGAATCGAGAAAAAAAAAGAGCCCAACGAGCCTGTCGTGGACCAAGGCGTCGAGCGTTCTCTATGTAAAGAAGGTTCTTGTGGTCCGTGAGAATAGTAAACGGCTCTTTCGACCCCTCCAGCAGGTGTCTCCACTCTTGAAGAGCCATCTTCATGGCCAGAAGTTCCCTGTTACCCACGTCATAATTCCTCTCGGCAGACGAGAATTTCTTGGAAAAATATGCACAGGGATGTAACTTATCTTGGGGCGTTGGTCTCTGGGAAAGAACGGCACCAGCGCCGCAATCAGAAGCGTCGACCTCCAGGACGAAGGGAAGTTCAATGTTGGGATGACGGAGAATAGGTGCGGATATAAAGGCTTCCTTGAGTGTCTCGAAGGCGGAGATGGCCTCGGATGACCAAGCAGAAGGATCAGCTCCTTTTTTGGTGAGCGCAGTGAGGGGTGCCACAATGGTGGAAAAACTCCGTATAAACTTACGATAGTAATTAGCGAACCCTAAAAAATGTTGTATGTCCTTGAGAGAGTTAGGTCTTGGCCATTCAGTGACTGCTTGAAGTTTACCGGAGTCCATCATAAACCCCTCATCGGAAATGATATACCCCAGGAACGGAGTAGAGGTCGTATGAAAGGTGCACTTCTCCAGTTTGGCGCACAAATGGTGTTAACGGAGATGGGAAATGACGTAGGAGGTGTGGCGTATATGGTCCTGGAGATCTTTGGAAAAAATATGGATATCATCCAAGTATACAATAACAAAAATATTGAGTACCTTACGAAAGACGTCGTTGATGAAATCCTGGAAGACAGCGGGAGCATTACATAAGCCGAAAGGCATTACCAGATATTCGTAGTGTCCACTACGCGTGTTGAAGGCCGTCTTCCATTCATCCCCCTTCCTGATGCGCACCAGGTTATAGGCACCACGTAGATCCAACTTGGAAAAAATCTTGGCCCCCTGTAATTTATCGAAACAGTTCGGTAATAAGGGGAAGGGGGTAACGATTTTTAATAGTGATGTGGTTTAAACCCCTGTAGTTGATGCAAGGCCTCAACGACCTGTCCTTTTTCTTGACGAAGAAAAACCCAGCCCCTGCTGGGGAATTGGAGTGACGAATAAAGCCTTTCTTGAGATTCTCCTGGATATATTCATCCATAGCGTGAGATTCTGGTAACGACAAGGGGTAGGTCTTGGACTTAGGTAGGGAGTAACCTGGAACTAGATCGATCGGACAATCGTAAATCCTGTGTGGCGGCAAGAGGTCTGACTGTACCTTATTGAAAACATCCCGGAATTTTTGGTAAATGGAAGGTAGAATAACTTCGGGAACAGAGGTATTGGCCAGCAGTTGATGAGTCTCGCCTGACCTCGGCCTCCAGGAAATGGGAGTAGAGGAAGTCCAGTCAATGAGAGGATTGTTAAGCTGTAGCCAAGGAAGACCAAGGGTGATGGGTATCCCAGGAGCGTGAATGGCATCGAGAACTAAGATCTCCTTGTGCAGATGTGAGGACAGAAGCAAGGGAGCCGTCTCTAAGGAGATGTGGGCCGGGGTAAGAGGACGTCCATCGATACCGACGAGTGCGATGGGAACCTTCTTTCTCACGAGTGGTATGCGGTTTAACCTGGCGAATTCAAGATCCACGAAGTTTCCTCCAGCTCCTCAGTCAATGAAAGCGGCGGTAGAAGTCTTGAACTTATCGCCTGAAAGGGAGACTGGAAATGTAAGTTTCTTAGGGAGTTCACCTTTAGAAAGGGGCCGTGGAGACATTAAACCCAGAGAGAGCCCCTCTGTACTCACTGGGTGTTCCCGTTTCCCGGACGCAGTGGACACTCCCGAACCATGGATCCGCAGTAGAAACACAATCCCCCGGCGTGGCGGAACTGCCGTATCGGTGTGCGGATGCGTTGTACCCCCAATTGCATTGGCTCTGGCAACTCCAGTGCAGGACGAAGAGGTATAGTAGCACTTGGGGGAGCAGGAGTGTTGCTGGGAGTACTGGAGAACGGAACTTGAAAGTTATGGACGCGAGTGCGCTGACGCTCTGAGCGGCGTACCTGGATACGTTGATCCACTCGGGCAGCCAAATCAATGAGGACCTCCAATTGATCCGGCCTGGATCGGCGAGAGAGTTCATCCTTGATGGGATCTGCCAGTCCTTGCCAGAACACAGAGATGAGAGCCTCTTGTCCCCAGTTAGTCTCGGCTGCTAGAGTCCAGAATTCCACAGCATACTGCGTCACCATTCGCCGCCCCTGAGTGATCTGGAAGAGAGAAACAGATGCCATCTCCCGACGAGCGGGAGAATCGAATACTTGTTGAAACTTGGCTTTAAATGCTGGGTAAACTTGGGTAAGGTCAGAACGTCGCTCCCAAACCGGGGAAGCCCAAGCCAGGGCGCTGCCAGTGAGGAGGTTATAAATGTAGGCTACCTTCTTGCGATCAGTATTGTAGAGATGGGGGGCCATTTCAAACTGCACCTCACACTGGTTTAGGAAACCCTACAATCTTGCCATTCACCTGCATAAGGCTTGGGGGGAGGAATCCTTACATCTGAGCTGCTAACTGCGCTTGCGGAGTGGGGGCTTACATCTGGCGGGGTCGCGGTTGGTACCCTGTCTGAGTGTACTGCGACCTGGTGTGTAAGTGTCACAATTTGATCCGCCATGGCCTGGTTGTGCTGAAGCAGATTGGAGAGAAACTGTTGAAGTTCGGTCTGGTCTGCGTCTTGTGGGCTCGACATAATGTTACGCCGGTGCTGCCCGCAGACCAGACCCGTCCCCTGAGCTGAAGGGGGAAGTGGTAATACACGCACCCGCAGCAAAGGGAGCGTGTCCGGAGTGTGGTATGAAGCGTTGCCAGGCCAGGTGTAGTAAGGTAGACAATACTTGCCGGTACCGGTTGTAGAGATAGAGTGAAGGATGCCTCGCCGAAGTCAGGGAGTGTAGAGTGGAGATAGGTCATTGTCCAAGCCGTGTTCAAGGGGTTACCAGAGTGTGCGTTGTCCAAGGAGTGCCGAGATCGAGAGCCAGAGGGGGTAGTCGTACAAGCCACGTCAGAACCTGTGAAAACACTGAGAGAATCCAGAAGTACTTCCATACAGAGACTATGTCGAGCAAAGACTGAGAGCAGAGAGGAGCTAGATAAAGCAGGAAGGTCCAATTATTAACGGAGGCGGGACAGGAAGAGCTACAGGGAGACACTGCAGATTGGTGCAGGCATAACAGGCCAGGTGAGTCTTGTTAGTAACCTGAGTATACCCGTGCAGTGTGCGGGGGCGGAGCCTGAGGTCCGGGGGACGGGAATAAGAGTGTGCAGAGTGAGCGTGTTCCGTAACTCGTGTACGCGTGTGAACCGAGCCAGTGGATGGAGCAGGTGTGCGTGCAGGTGTGCGTGCAGGAGGGCGTGGGTGCGCCCGGCGCTGAGCAGAGGAATCGCCGAGGGGAGTGATCCCGCGACGGCGGCAGGGGCGAGGAGCCGTGGAGGCCGTTAAGGCAGGATTGTTTTGTGTGTCCAGGGGCTCCCTGCGGGGAGGGAGTGCTCTGTGTGGGAAGCGAGGAGAACGCCGATTCCTGACACTACTGTACTGACCCGGCTCGTCTGAATACCGCCTCTGGCTCCTGAACTCGGCTTTCCTACCGACTACTCTAACCTCTTAAACCCGTGGACTCTGTTACGGATTTTGTCTACGGAACATTCTATATCCTCGGACTCGGCAAGTACTTGACCATTCTTTATCTACATCCAGGCCTGGCTACACTACTACGCCACATCCCGGACACGCCCCCTCTGCTGTCGATGCGTATACTCTATATCCCACCTCAGTACAGGGGACTGTCTGGTCTGCGGGCTGCACAGCGTGGCACTTCCCTTCCATCCATTGCCCGTTTGATGCAAGATAATATCTTGTTTGCCTTTGCAGCTACTGCATGACTTTGGGCACTATTGCTAAGCCTGCTGTCTACAAGCACTCCTAAATCCTTCTCCATCAAGGATTCCCCCAATATATCTCCATTTAATTTGTAAGTCGCCTTTTTATTCTTGCATCCCAAATGCATAACCTTACTTTATCTGTATTAAACCTCATCTGCCATTTACCTGCCCACGTTTCCAGTCTCTCCAAGTCCTTCTGAAGAGAAATTACATCCTGCTCTGATTCTATTACCTTACACAATTTAGGAAAAATGATCTGTGAGGTCCAGGAACGGAGCACAGCAGTTGTGAAGAATGGGGCTACAAACCAGCAGGAACGATTAAAAAAAGAACTTTAATGCATGATAGTGAGGGGTATCTGCTACATATGTGAGTACTTTACCTGTATTACTCCAGGACATTGTTACATGCTTTGTACAGTCTGTCTCAGTGAGATGGTTGATATGACCATTATGGTATATATATAGGTCAGTCACTATCTCACAGAGACCCCTATACTGTCTCATTTTACTGTCATACAGGAGTTATATACACAGGTTCCACATGAGTCTCACATAGCTTTAATTATAGCTCCATTCCCCACCACGAGTGATTATCATATTCAATAATTCACACAAGTCCACTTGCTGCTGAGCCCTGACCACTGGGACTGGTTCCCTTCAACTTTGCTCCTTACACAATTTAGTATCATCAGCAAAGATGGAGACTTTGCTCTCAAGGTCATTAATAAGTTAAAAAGCAGGGGTCCCAGTACCGATCCCTGAGGTACTCCACTCACGACTTTAGCCCAACCTGAAAAAGTTCCATTTATGACAACCCTCTGTTGTCTGTCCTTTAACAAGTTTTCAATCCGGGTGCATATATTATTACTGAGTCCAATTTTCTTTATTTTGTACACCAACCTCTTGTGTGAAACCGTATCAAAAGCCTTTGCAAAATCTAAGTAGACCACATCAACTGTATTACCCTGGTCTAAATTCCTACTTACCTCCTCAAAGAAACAAATAAGGTTAGTTTGGCATGATCTATCCTTCATAAATCAATGCTGACTATTACTAATAATTTTGTTTTCCATTAGGTATTCCTGAATATTATCCTGTATTAAACCTTCAAGTAGTTTCCCCACTATTGAAGTCAGGCATACAGGTCTGTAATTTCCCGGTTGTGATCTTGCTCCCTTTTTAAATATAGGCACCACATCTGTTTTACGCCAATCTTGTGGTACTGAGCCTGTGGAAATGGAGTCCTCGAATATTAAATATGAGCTTAACTCCTTGAAAACTCTTGGATGTTTGCCATCGGGGCCAGGTGCCTTATTTACTTTAATTTTTTCAAGTCACATATGAACTTCTCCCTCAGTTAACCAATTGTTCATTAATATGGAGGTTGTGGCTTCCTCCTGCGGCACTGCCATTGAACTTGATTCTTCCCTGGTAAACACAGAGGCAAAGAATTTGGTTAATACCTCTGCTTTTTCCTTATCTCCAATAATCTGCCTACCCATCTCACACTGAAAGGGTCAAATATTTTCTTTTCTCATTTTTGTGTTATTAAAGTACTTAAAGAACTTTTTAGGGTTGACCTTACTTTCTATTGCAATCCTTTTTTTATTATCCATTTTTGCTAATTTGATTGCCCTTTTGCAATTTTTGTTACATTCCTTATAATTATGATACGATGTCTTCGTCCCTTCTGACTTAAAGAATCTAAACGCCTTCCTCTTCTTCGCCATTTCCTCCCCTACCTGTTTATTTAGCCACATTGGTTTTGGTTTATTTCTTTTATACTTATTACCCAAGGGTATACACTGATAAGTGTGCTTTTCTAACCATGTTTTAAAGACTGCCCATTTATCTTCTACATTTTTCCCTGCAAAAACATAATCCCAGTGTATTACTTGTAGATTAGACCTCAATTTATTAAAATCTGCCTTTCTAAAGTTTAAGGTCTTTGTTGAACCCAAGTAATCTGTTTTTTGATAATTTATTTCAAATGAGACCATGATATGATCACTGTTACCCAAATGTTCTAGGACTTGAATATTAGTTATTACTTCTACATTGTTTGATATGACCAAATCCAGAACTGCCCCTCTCCTGGTTGGTTTCTCAGTAATTTGGGTCATATAATTGTCTTTAAGCACCCCCAAAAACCTGTTTCCTTTTGTTGTAACGCTAATCTCATTGCCCCAGTCTATGTCTGGATAATTAAAATACCCCATTATGCAAACATGACCCAGTTTTGATGCCTTCTCCATTTGCAAAAGTTTTTTAGCTTCCTCAATCTCACAGATATTTGGTGGTTTATAGCATATTCCCACAAACATTTTCTTTATACTTTTACCTCCACTGCTAATTTCTATCCACAAAGTCTCTACATTTTCATCATTCCCTTCATATACATTATCCCTTATAATAGGTTTTAGATCCGGTTTAACATATAAACATACTCCACCTCCCCTTTTATTTGTTCGATCCTTCCGAAAAAGGGAATAACCCTCTAAATTAACTGTCCAGTCATGAGTTTCATCCCACCATGTTTCAGTAATGCCTATGATATCATACTGCTCCCTTGCAGCTATTAATTCAAGCTCCCCCATTTTATCTGTCAGGCTTCTTGCATTAGCAAGCATGCATTTAAGTTTTTTTTTCAGCCTGTGCTATTATCTTATCTGCTCCTTCCTTTCTGCGCCCACTTGGTTTAGTCTTTAGAAGTTTTCAAGTATTATCTGTATTTACTATGGGTGTCTCACTGCTTGTCAAACTCGCACTTGCACCCATTCTACCTCCATACCACCTTGTATCCTCATCTATTCCATTTAGTTAATTATCTGTTTCATTCCCCTCCCCCCTCCATCCTGGATGTCTACTCTGGTTCCCTCTTCTCTTTTCTACTCAGGTTACGACACGGCTTGGTTGACTACTCTCTCTGGCTCTCTACCCCGGCTCCTTCCTGACTACGCTGCTTCTCACGTCCCTCGATCTCAGCTTGCATCCCGACCTTCCGGATCTCACCACTCCCTGACCTTCTTTACCTGGTACGGCAATTATTACTATAGCTATATCCACCTGGCCTGGCAACGCCAAGAACTCCACACTCCGGACCACTCCTTCTGCTGCAGGTGCGTGCACACATACGTCCCACCTCAGTACAAGGGACGGGTCAGGTCAGCGGGCAGCACCGGCGTAACAAGGACATACTTGAAAACGAGAGGTGACTCTCAATGTATTACTTACTGGTAAAATATTTATAAATAAATAATTATTTTAAGTGATGAGACAGAGTGATTAAAAGTATTACAGTGTTTGGTAATAGAAGTTTCTTCTGTTGAATGGCTGATTTTGCTTTTATGTTCAATGAACCTTGTCTTTAACATTCTACTGGTTTTACCAATATATTACATAACCCGCAAGGTCATTTAATCATGTATATAACATTAGTTGTAGTACATGTAATCCGGTTCCTGATCTTAAAAATCCTGCCACTTCTGGGGTGATAAAACTAATCACCTGCATTTAGACTATTACAGACACTGCAATTATAACACTTAACACAGCCCAATTTTAGGGTACTGAGAAAGGGTGATATACAGTAGAGTAGTAGTCCTTCCGGTCTGCTCTGATTAACATGTCACCCCTCTGATATGCGAACCTGGGGTGTTCCCTACATAATTTGCCTAATACTTCTTCTGTTTGCAGAACCCTCCAATGTTTATTTACAGATGCAGCCACCAGTATTAGAACACTTACCTGGGAAATTCTGGGAGATTCTGGGGCAATCGCACAGTAAATGCCTCAATATTACCACAACATTTCGGTGAGATTCTTAATGGCCCATAGGATTAACACAGCGGGGGGTACCTGCAGTCCCATTCAAACTGAATGGGACTGCAGGGACCCCTGCTGTCTTAATCCGATGGGCCATTAAGAATCTCACAGAAATGTTGAGGCAATGTTGCAGCAATGTTGAGGCATTTACTGTGAGACTGCCCAAGAATTTCCCAGGCTAGAGTTCTAATACTCGTGGCTGCATTTGTATACATTTTTTAAAGTAACCACTAGCAGTAGTAACCTTTGTGACAAATGTTATTCTTTCTGAATCCTTACAGTAACTTCTGAGTGGATTTTAGGTATCTTTGAAAAAGCCTGTTTAATTACCTATTTGGTGTGCCCTCTTTCAGAGAACTGTGTTTTGATTTCTTTTAATGTTTTCTCTAATTGAGGTTGCCTATCCACAATACGTCTCACCCTAACTTTCTGAGAAAGGGCAACATATTCTTTAGACACTCGGGGTGAAAACTCGAAGCATGTAACGTTGCATTCCTATCTGTCAGTTTTCTGTATAGGTCACTATGCAATGTACCATCTATTTTAGTCAGTAATACGACCAAAAAAGAAATCTGATCACTACTCTAACTTTTCTTCAAGTCGTTTGAAGTTCATTAAGATAATAAAAAAAAACCCAGTTAGTTCATTTGATGTACCTTCGCACAAAAAGAATACCTCATCTATATATCGACAATAAAAACTCATTTTAGTACAGGCATACCCCGGTTTAAGGACACTCACTATAAGTATACTTGTGAGTAAGGACATATCACCCAATAGGCAAACGGCAGCTCACGCATGTGCCTGTCAGTACATCCTGAACAGCAATACCGGCTCCCTACCTGTACTGAAGCTGTGCGCAAGCGGGGAGACTATAGAGCCTGTTACAAATACGTTATTTACATCAGTTATGCATGTATATGACGATTGCAGTACAGTACATGCATTGATAAGTGGAAAAAAGGGAGTGCTTCACTTTAAGTACATTTTCACTTTACATACATGCACTGGTCCTATTGCGTACGTTAATGCGGGGTATGCCTGTACTGTACATTGTGTGAAAATGAATTTCTCCTCGAAATCAGATATAAAAGGTTAGCATAAGAAGGGGCCACATTGCTCCCATCACTGTTACTGTCATTTGTAAGTAAAATATGTTTCTTCTCCACTAGAACACCAGTTGGACACAACCAACAGTGACAGCAATAATCAGCACAGGTAAGACAAGACACATAAAAGCTAAAATCAAAGTTTATTGCACCATTTAAAATGTTTTCATGAGGTTAGTTAAAGAAGACATCAAAAATTAGTTTTAACTTGACATTACGATAGAAGAAAATCCTAAAAGGAATGGCAGAAAATAAGTAGATCATTCTCAAAAAAGCAGATAAGGTGGTCCTTGGTAGTACAAAACTATAGTCAGTGTAAGGCAGAAGCCTTAACACAATTGTCAAATGAGGCTTGTTACTCCAGACTTGTTACTCCATGATCCTACACTTGGCTACCAGTGAGAAGTGAAAAGTATTCTACAATTGGCATTTCATAACTTATGGCCTAATGAAAAGGAAGTAAACTTTCTGACAATGAAAAATCCACGAAGGCCGGTAATATATTTGTTACCAAAAAATCATACAAGTTTGCATAACCCTGCAGGAAGAACAATCATTTCTGTGATAAATTCTTTGAATCAGCCATTAGCAATGTTGGTAGATACTTTTTTGCAGCCATTGGTAACCAAGAGCAGATTGTATATCCGAGACACATGTGACTTTCTGGACAAAATACGATCTGTACCATTAGATAAGAAAGACTTTTTATTAGTTACAATGGATGTGACTAATTTGTACACTATAATTCCTCATGAAGATGGTTTGAATGTCATTAGGGATAAGTTAGAACAAGAACATAAAACCAATCCCCCAATGGACTACATTATATTGCTGGTTCATTTTATCCCCTAGGAAAATTTCTTTAAATTTGAAAACATATTTTATGTACAAATGACAGGAACAGCGATACATATCCAATACATATACAAATATACCCCACTTCCCCCAATACATATACAAATATACCCCACTTCCCCCAATACATATACAAATATACCCCACTCCTCCCTAATACATATACAAATAAAACCCACTCCCCCCAATACATCTAAAAATATACCCCTCTCCCCCTATACATCTAAAAGTATATCCCACCCCCCCAATACATCTAAAAATATATCCCACTCCCCCCCAATATATCTAAAAATATACCCCAACCCCCCAATACATCTAAAAATATACCCCAACCCACCCAATACATCTAAAAAATATACCCCAGCCCCCGATACATCTAAAAATATACCCCAACCCCCCCAATACATCTAAAAATACACCCCAGCCGCACAATACATCTAAAAAAATACCCCAACCCCCCAATACATCTAAAAATATACCCCAACCCCCCAATACATATAAAAAAATATACCTCAACTCTCCCAATACATCTAAAAAATCCCAACCCCAATACATCTAAAAAATACCCCAACCCCCCAATACATATGTAACGGGTATTCCCCCAACCCCAAGCACAGATATAGTGTATGTGAGGGAGAACCTATGTGTTACCAGGTGTGGTGCGAATACCTGTAGTTTCACAAGAGGCCTGAGCCTCCGCTAGTTGGGAACCTAGGGGGAATCCTCTGGATCGATATGGTTTGAAACGCCTTCACCTGTGTAGGGTTCTAGGAATGTAGAAGGTTGCCTACACAGGACCCACATACACATTAAGTACATACACTGAGGTGTATGTAACCAGTTTATATATATGCAGGATAATCATACACTTTACATACTTATCAGTAACCACTACTATGTACTTGTAATACTACTCCCCCTAGGGGGTAACTCAACACCATGTACCATAGTCCCAAATGTCATTCACTCCACTAGGAGTGTACCTTGCACCCACCACTCTGTACCCCAACACCGTGTCCACAGTCTAACCCCTTTGTCCCGTGGTCAGCGCTGCTACTATGTGAGAATATATATAGGTGATTTGTTGGTGCACTTATGAAGGTACCTGCCGAGTGCGCCTGCAAGAAACTTCGAAAAGGATCCGCCTCTTGGTGATCCCGTCTGCGATCCGGCCCTTCCTTGCACGAGGGTCCGCCAGGGGCGATCCCACCCTGGAGATAGTCCTTGTCTCTTTGGGAGTAGGCTTGAGCCCAAGCCTCTTCTTGTGGAGCGCAGCGTCCGCTGTGTCCCTAACTGACACTGGTGCTAATGGGGCAAGGTCCCTAACCTAGGGCCTGTCCCTGTAGCACCACAAGCTGAAAGGGGCTCAGGACCTGACTGGGGCCTAGGGGGCTGCTGGAGTAATGCAGTGGGTCACAGACCCTTGCACTCACCTCCTTCCCCTAGCTCTTCCTGGTCCTGACTAACGTGGGCTTCAAAACCCCACGAAATGTATCTAATCCCCTCTGCAGGGAGATCCTACAGCCCTATTGGCTCCCTGGCATCACGTGGGGTCCCCTAAGGCTCATGGGACTTGTAGTCCCTGCTTAGAGCCCTCTGCTCATTGGTGGTGTTCTGCGCGCTTGTCCTGCGCATGAGCGAGATTCCCGACTGGTCACCGCACTTAAACCCTCACTGCGCATGCGTGCGCAATCTAAGATGGCGGCGCCCAGCACCGGGAACTGCCGGCAGTCCCTACCGCCGTGATCGCCGCACTGCAACCGCCCGGCACGCAACCCGATGCTCCGCTCACCCCCCCAGCTAGCGAAGGGGCACACACGCACACCAGCGCCCAGCTGCGGTGAGTGCAGGGGGAGTCTGCTGCGCAGAAGGGACCTGGCTACACATATATAAAATAACCCAACCCCCCTAATACATATAAAAATCAGGCTTAGCTTGGGGATGATCTCAGGTCAGGCCGGTGGCTACAGGGGTGTGTGCCGGTGGCTGCAAGGGAGACCGGTGTGCCGGTGGCTGCATGGAGGGGGAAGTGTGCTGGTGGCTACAAGGGGGGGGGCGTTGCTACAGGGGTGGCGGGATTGTGGTTGCTGTGACTGTGGCGGGGGCCCGGTGGCTGGTGGTGGCAGGGACCCAGCGGCTGGCAGTGATGCAGGGGGTCTGACGGCTGGCGGTGCTTTGGGGGGCAGTATTTGGCAGGGGCCCAGCGGCGGGGCAGTGGCGAGGGCCCGGCAGCTGGCAGTGGGGGGGCAGTGGCTGGTGGGGCCCAGCGGCTGGTGGTGCTACAGAGGACCCGGTGGCAGGTCCCAGCAGTTGCCACCAGCCCTTCCCCGCTGCAGGCACTTGTCTGTCCCATGCTGGCTGCTCATGTGTGCGCCGGGCCTCCCTCTCTTGCCAGCACGCCAGAAGCTTAGCTGACTTCCATCAGAGAGACCCGACACCGGGTGCAGCGTTTTTTTGTTTTTTTTAATTAACTGGTCCGGCCGGCCTCCCTTACCCATGGCCAACACTGGCAGTCCCCCCCTTTTGGCGGCCCTGACTGTGCCAATCAATTGTTTTTTTTGCATCTTTCAGATTAAAATTGAATGTATTTTTAATTTGAGGCTAGTTTTGGTAATTGGCAGGTTGTATATATTGCCTGGTATGGTGGCAGATCATGCCCACAGGGCATGGGTGTGCCACCATGCCAATCAATTGTTTTTTTTTTACATTTGTAATGGGTTTTACTTTTCTATGTAATACTGTGTTTTATATTGTGCCTGTTTTTGTTTTTAGCTTTCCCATTTATTTCTATAGTGTTAAAGCATGCCCATATTATATGGGCATGCTTTAACACTGTGCCAATCAATGGGTAGCTGGGGTGGTGTCCCCTGGTAGGGTTGATGGGCAGCGGGGGAGAGTGGGTTAACCCCTTAATTACTATAGCGGTAACTAACCGCTATTGTTATTAAGGAGTTAGGGGCCATTAGATTGTATTTTTTTATTGTGCTGTTGATGCCCACAGAGGACAAAGACAGTGATGAGGATGAGGACAGCATTCATACTGGCAGGGGTAAGTGCCAGTTAAATTTATTTATGTTGTACTGTGTGATTTATTTGAAATATTTGGATAATAGTAATTTTGCCCATAATTGTACTGTATGTATTGTGGGTAGGGGGGATTTATTTCAATGTATTGTATTTTTTTAATGCACAGGATTGATACCCAAAGGCAAGCAGGGATCAGGGGGTCTTTTGAGCTGAACAAAGTTTATTTCAGCCTAAGGGATCCCCTACTTACCAAGATACAGGCCCTGTTATGGGGTTCCAGTATCTCCTGCAATGTTAAAATCCCACGGTCACGAGATGCACATGATTTTACCATGGTGGGGATACCGGCACCCGCAATTAACCAGCACGCTACGGGATTTAGAGGCAGCTTCTCTCAAACAGTGCTAAGTCCCTGTTACAGATACCTATAAAAATACTAAACAAATAATAGTAGAAATAAAATCAAAGTTACTTGCAGTACATGTCACTGTTGATATGACACCGGATTCCTCAAAATAGTTAGAATGTAGTATGCGAATGAAGAGGGCCATGGGAAAGATAATGAAAAGGGCCATGGGAAAGATAATGAAAAGGGCCATGGGAAAGATAATGAAAAGTGCCATGGGAAAGATAATGAAAAGGGCCATGGGAGAGAAATTGAGGACAAGATACCGGGGGAAGAGAAAATTAGTCATTTAAATCCAAAAGGGAAAATAGCTGTGAGAAGTCGCTTTATTTCCGTTGTACTGAAGTTAGGAAAATTGGCTTATAACTTTTGGGAGAAAAAATTGTCTGGAGATTTCCTATGTTTGCCCTTAGCTTTGCTGTATAAATATAATATCTTCGCAATTTTTTGATGAAATAGTTATCAGTGTGTGAGGACATTATATTTAGTAACGTGTATAACAAGGATACTAAATATAGATACAGGACAAACTCCTCCTTCAAGACTCCTATAAAAGGCACTGATACAAGGCACTGATACAAGGCACTGCATACTGCGTGCTGCATGTGACTAATTGCAGTGATAAACATCATCAGTCCTAGAACCGACCTTTCTGGGTTTCATAGTTTAGGTGGACACACAAAAGACACAGAAGACTAAATGTTTATTTACTTCAAATAATTTTAACATTAACATTAAAAAAAATCTTAATAAGCTGATTGAACTGATTTGTCAGTCATATGAGTGAACTTTAACAAATCACCACTGTGCAATTGTTCAGTTTTTCTCCCGAAAATGTTTGTACTGGAGGATTTTATTCTGGCATATTTAAAATGCAAACTACCGAAGTAATTAATATGACTAATGGAAATTTGTCTTTTATCATTGAGACCGGTGGTTTGGAAATACAATTTTCAGAAGGTGTAAAAGTTGTAATAACCGTGCAAATATCGTTACTTATTTTACTCACCGTTCTGGGCAACATTCTTGTTATTTTAGCTTTCATTGTGGACAAGAGACTCAGAACCCAGAGTAACTTCTTTCTTCTTAACTTATCCATTTGTGACTTTTTCATAGGTAAGTTTCTGTTACACTAGTCTTTAAAATATCTTCGATGTAGAGGTAAATGTACAATATATAGTTTAATATATAGTCTTACTAATGTTATACGTTTGGGTTTTTCTAAAAAGTGACTATCTGCAGGTAAGTGCATTTTTTTAGCTTCAATTTGGGTAGCATATTAAAAACAACAGCACCTATTTTCATAATTGTATTTAAACATGTGAAATAAGTCCAACAACGTATTAGTGATTTTTGAAGTATACTTCTGGCACTATACATTGATCAACAGTAACACTATACAAAACTATGGGGGTTATGTGTAAAGAATAGTTTTTTAAATGAAAATGTCTTAGTAGGAAAAACAAGTTAATACTTGTGCCACGCAACACGGCACACATTTTATAAACTGTTGTATCGAGACGAATACATTTGTTACTCTAATGTATATACATTTTAATGTATGCAGTAGTTTAGAATGAGTAAGCTATACTGTTCATTTAAAAAAATATGTAACAAACGAGGTAGTGGGTGTAGGTCATATAACTTTTACTGTACCATCTATTCCCTCTCCCCCCTTTGTTACTTCATGGAGAAAGGACCAACATAGCTACCCACCCTTCTTTGCTTAATAAAAACCCAGAATCTTAAGAACAACATCATTTTTAGCACGCTTTTTTTCATCTCCAATCTATCCAGGTGCATTCAGCCTCCCTCTGTGTGTACCATATATGTTGACCGACAAGTGGACACTTGGAAGATTTCTCTGCAAACTATGGTTACTTGTTGATTACACATTGTGCACTGCCTCTGTATTTAATGTTGTCCTTATCAGCTATGACCGATTCCTTTCTGTCACTAAGGCTGTAAGTATTCCTCTTTTTTCTCTCTGTTTATTTTTGCTTTGTTTCCTCCAGGTACAGAATGCAACATTAGTGTTTGCTTAGTGAAAACATAAACTTTTGAATATCTTCTTCAATGAAGAGTACAGGTGTGCAAACATAATTTAGAAAAAAATAGTTATCAGTACATTAGAATATCAGGTAAATTATAAAATTGTATTAGCTTTATGCCTTATATTTTAATTTTTTTCATTACACGATCTTTATAATACATTGCATCAAAGTTTGTAAGTTGGCTCCATCCAATTTCTATTTTGTCTGGGGCAAAACGTTACACAGATAGCTTTATTAACAAGTTTCTTACATTTAATGCCGCTTTATGGCACAAAGGAAAGACAAGTTTAATGTGAGTCTTATCAGATTTCAGAATGCTTTTATTCAGAAGACTTTGAATCCTAGCCAATTAGCCACCCTTATTTCTGAGGTTGGAAGAGAAATGCACAGCTGTTAGAGATGAACAAAGCTGTTGAAGCAGTTTTGGTTGCAATTTATTTATTGGAAAGAACGTTGATAGTCCAAGCAAAATTATTAGCACAAATTTGGCAAATCTGCTCTTATAAAGTATCTCACACCCCATTACCCCTATCAATTTGAATATTTAAAGTGATTTTTTATATACAGTACAGATGTAGCAACATTTCCAAGACTGTGTGCATTGCCACTGCAGCCTTATAGTGCAAACCTGTGATTGCGATGATCGTGGTTTGGACGAATTAACGCTGAAGGGTGTCTGTTCTGGAAGCATAGACCCCCGATTGCAGCAGATACTATCCCCAGTGCCCCAGAGTTGGCTTGTTCATCTGCTTGCCAAGGCCACTGACAGTGGGAATGGGGTGGGCGGGGGGGAGGGGGAGAGCCCGCGCCCAGTGACTGTGGGGGGAGATATAAATAGCAGTGTAGGAGTGAGATAACAACAGGGGAGTGAGAATGGGAGAGGAGTATAAACAAATAAGGAAATCAAGGGAAAGAGAGTAGGGGAGCCAGGGAGGGAAAGAAAGGAAGATAATGGATAGAGATTGAGAGTAAGGCTATGTGAAGAATATTTAGGCAAAGCAAAAAATAGAGAATTAGAGAATGAAGGAAGCAGAAAAGAAAGAATTATAGGAAGTAGACAGGGGAGAAAGGGAGAATATATCAAACATCAAAAAGAGAGAGTATGAAGTCATTTGTTTATTGATTTGGGGTTATTTAAGTTCATGTGAGTATTTATGTATGAATGAGACAGGGCTTGGACAATAGAAGTGGGGCCTTAGGATCTTTGAAAATGTATTGCAAAGGAAGACCAAAAGCAGTCACATAAGATGTATCGTACATTACAGCACTGTATGTAAGTCAGAATGATTTTAGAAATGTAATGTTTTACTGAATATAGTAATCCTTGTAAATCATCACATTTACAATGTTCTTAGAAAAAATAAAATAAAACTAACAGCAGTAATCAAAGGGCCCATATCTACTTAGTGGTTCTATTCCATAAGATACCTTCTTTCTCCATTTAAGTGAAAGGGCTTTAAAGCACCATCAAGAGCCAGAAGGCAGAGCAAACACCCACAGTTCCCCAGACACTATCTGCCGGGATCACAATGCGAGGTGTCCATGCTTCTGAATTGAACCCCTAGCAGCATTAATCCTCTGCTAATGGGGCTTCCTTGGTCGCGTGACCATAGCTTGCCCCGATGCCAGAGACGATGAGCTTTTCTACATTTGTATATTATGGCATGGCCCAGTTTAGTGAGGATGAGTCAAAATAATAGTACAGTTGAGATATATTAAATATGTTGAAAATATTGAATTATTATATGCTCTAATGGCTTTTGTATAATTGCTTCATGTATATACATGCTTTAAATATATATATATATATATATATATATATATATATATATATATATATATATATATATATATATGCAAATATAGCTGTATGCTCATCTGCATGTCTTAGGCAGGTCTGCAACCCCACCTTTCCCCATTATCACTCAGCATACAGCACTTCCACTGCAGCAAGGGATTCTGGGAAATGACATGCAAATGAGCACACAGTGTCACTTTTTGCCTCAATAATATATATATATATATACACATATCAAAACAAAAAAGTGAAGTAGCGCCTCTAATACAGCCTAAACAAAACTGTGATTTATTTAACCTAACTATGAGAACATCCAGTGGGGTGGCATGTGTAGGTAAAATGTATTAAAACCAGTATTAACCAAGGATGATATGGTTCTATATTTAAATATATTATATGTAAATGTTAAATAACAATAACCTAATGCTTTAATACTTAGAAATAACAACATATAAACATATCAAAAAATTGTATAAAACGTATAAGTATATAAAAATTATATAAAAGTGAATGAATTAAAAAACTAAAAAAACCTCAGAAAACACAAAGTCCTGTTCCAAAATAAAGCATCCAGGTATAAGGCAGCCCATTTCAAAGGGGTCACTACTCCCTGATGATACCTATAAAAAAAGAAAAGAAAAGAAACAGGCGCACACCTAGTGCATTAAAGTATAACAAATAGTTTATAGAACAATAAAATCAGTCAAATGCCCACTCACAAAGGTACAGGGTTTAAAAGCAGGTATGAGATAGGCCCTCATAAGCTAGTACTGCCGTCCGATGTCAGCAATGGAGTCCTCTCCTGTCTGCTCTCCGAGTGGTCCGAGCAACCGGAAGTGACGTCCCTCGGGTCGGGTGCCCAGCACAGGAAATCCCTCCGGGAACCCCTCTTAGGTTTATGTATAAATAAATAGCCGCAGCCATTTTACCTCCATTTCCAGTTTCCGGTCTTTATTCCTGTGTTATATGTGGGTACGAGGCGGGGGGAGAGGGGAACCACCTAGCGGCCTCCCTGGTCATGAGTCACATTTCTTTGCTGCTATTAATTGAGAATGTGTCTAAAATAATAAACTCAAAATACAGTAGATGCTATAACTTTCTAATTTGCAGGACAGGTGTGTCAAAATTTACTGTTAGCATATAGAGACGTACAAAGTTTATTGTTAACATATATAGATTTACAAAGTTTACTGTTAGCATATAGAGACGTACAAAGTTTATTGTTAACATATATAGATTTACAAAGTTTACTGTTAGCATATAGAGACGTACAAAGTTTATTGTTAGCATGTAGAGGCATACAAAGTTTATTGTTAGCATATAGAGACGTACAAAGTTTATTGTTAGCATATAGAGACGTACAAAGTTTATTGTTAGCATATAGAGACGTACAAAGTTTATTGTTAGCATATAGAGACGTACAAAGTTTATTGTTAGCATATAGAGACGTACAAACTTTATTGTTAGCATATAGAGACGTACAAAGTTTATTGTTAGCATGTAGAGGCATACAAAGTTTATTGTTAGCATATAGAGACGTACAAAGTTTATTGTTAGCATATAGAGACGTACAAAGTTTATTGTTAGCATATAGAGACGTACAAAGTTTATTGTTAGCATATAGAGACGTACAACGTTTACTGTTAGCATATAGAGACGTACAACGTTTACTGTTAGCATATAGAGACGAACAAAGTTTATTGTTAGCATATAGAGACGAACAAAGTTTACTGTTAGCATATAGAGACGTACAAAGTTTATTGTTAGCATATAGAGACGTACAAAGTTTATTGTTAGCATATAGAGACGAACAAAGTTTACTGTTAGCATATAGAGACGTACAAAGTTTATTGTTAGCATATAGAGACGTACAAAGTTTTTCCAATCACACTTGAAAACATTTGTACTGTACAAGCTGGGTCACATGACCATTTATATTGCCATTGTAGCAACATTGCACAATAATCTGTCAAACAATTGGTATTTTTAGGCATTCCCTAGCAATATGAACTTTCATTAAAAAAGGACTAAACTTAGAAATTAGAAAGACTATCTCCCCTCTCTACTAATTATTCATTATTTTTACAAGAAACAGAAGCATTCAATTAAGTTGTATCTTTTAAAAAAAAAGGTATAAAGGCTTATTATACTATTATAATAACAAACGTTACCTTATTTAAGAATTGAATATAACAAATGAAGTATTTTAATCATTTCAAGACATTGCAGGCCACTCCGCCACTGAAGATCTTAAATTATTCTTGTATGTACAGTATGTCTATCTTTATTTATATAGCGCCATTAATGTACACGCGACATAATCATATAAATAACAAATAATACAAATAACACATCATGGGAAGAAGTGCATCAGACATAAAAGTAACATTTAGTTAAAGGATTCCCTGCCCCGAAGAGCTTACAATCTAATTGGTAAGTTGGGAGAATGTACAGAGAAAGTAGGAAGGTGTTCTGGTAAGTGCTTCTGCAAGGGGTCAAGGTTGATGTATGAGGTGTATAGTACAGCCACAGAGCTTCTCATATGCTTCGTTAAGCAGGTGTGTTTTAAGGTGGGTCTTAAAGGTGGATAGAGAGGGTGCTAATCGGGTATTGAGGGGATGGGCATTCCAGAGGTGTGGGGCAGTCAGTGAGATAGGTTTAAGGTGGGAGAGGGCTTTATATACAAAGGGGTAGAGAGAAGGCATCCTTGAGGAGAATGCAAGAGTCGGGATGGTGCATAGCGAGAAATTAGGGCTGAGATGTAAGGAGGAGCAGATGAGTGTAAAGCTTTAAAAGTGAGGAGGAAAATTGAGTGTGTGGTGCGGGATTTGATAGGAAGTCAGGAGAGTGATTATTATTTTTATTATAATTCGTTTCACATAATTAAAACTTTATTTTGTGTCATTTTGAGTGGCTTTAATGCAAAAGTTGCAATAAAATACTGTTTGTTTGTTTTTTCACTTTAGTTTAGTAATGATATTTCTAAAGATGACTTGAAAAATTTCAAAGTTTTATAATCTTGTTATCCATAGCAATTTGTACACTGGTTTTATTTAAATACATTGTTTTTATTCTTTTCAAAATATAGCATATTGCAGACAGTATTCCGGAAACGATTAATATTTGTTTTCTGTCATTCTCAAAAATATGATATATTTTGGCAACAATTCATCTTTTTAATATTTTGGCGAGGACCTATTTGATATAAAAAGAATCTGAGTTACTTTCGTTGTCTAAAATAAACACATTTTCTTTATCTCTTTGGCCAGGTGTTATATCGCTCTCAACAAAAAAGACATAGTCAGACTGTTCTTAAGATAGCTGCAGTCTGGATACTGTCATTCCTTGTGTATGGCCCAGCCATTCTTTTCTGGGAAAGTCTTTTTGGTGATAATGACATTCCTAAAAACATTTGTATCCCAGGATTTGATTACACCTGGTATTTTCTTCTGGGAGCGTCAGCTCTTAGTTTTGCTCTTCCTCTTATAAGCATTTCATTTTTTAATTTGAGCATCTACTGGGACATTCAAAGACGCAGCAGAAAGAAAAGACAGTCTTCAATTACTCCTCCTCCAGAAGAAAAGGAAAAAACTGTGAGACCGTACATCATAGCAACTAATATTGTTCTATCTACTCCACAATTAGATGGGAAAGACGACATTAAATCACCTGTAAGGAAAAGGGTTAAGATTTATCTTCCTTTTACACAATGCTTCAACAGTAAAATTACTTCCTTTTCCCCACAAACTGGTGGCACACACATTAAGAGGGATGTTAATATTATTAAACTCTCAAGGGACAAGAAAGTTGCCAAATCTCTAGCGATTTTGGTTTGTATTTTTGGCATTTGTTGGGCTCCCTACTCTTTTCTTGTGTGTATCCGTGCTGTCTGTAATGATTATTGTATTAATTCTTTCTGGTTTAAAATTACAGCCTGGTGCATATGGATTAATTCAGCAATTAACCCTATCCTTTACCCCTTGTGCCATGAAAGTTTTAGAAAGGCTTTCGCCAATTTGTTTTTACAAACATGCATAAAGAAGTTCAGAACTGAAATTGTTTTACCTAATAGACAGTAGCATTTTCTGATTTTTTAGCAATGTGCTGAAAACAATCAGGTCAAGCAGACCACACTACAGTATCTGACTAGATCTATAACAATAATTTAATGGATGATACTGAAGGGGTTATTATACATTAGAGGCAACTCTTATTCGAACAAAAACCAGTGGCAATTCCCCCAAAAACCCAGGAAACACCCAGGTACATTCTGAATACAAGCCTTAAACTTTCCTTAAACTAGCCCCAGCATTTCTGCATTGATTAATGGCCTATCAGATTAACAGCGGGGGTCCCTGGCAGTCCCATTCAAACTGAATTGGACTGCCAGGGATCCCTGCTGTGTTAATCCTATGGGTCGTTAGTCAATGCAGAAATGCCTTAAACGTGCCTCAAACTAGCCCAGAACATACCCAGCACATACCCAGCACATACCCAGAATGTAACCCGGCTAGTTTACGGCAAATGTTAGAATAAACGTTGCCTCTACTGTAATAATAATATTATAACACCTATTTAAAATATATTTGTAACAGTTAAATTCCAGAATATAAAAGTCAAAGCAGTTGTAAAAACAACAAAGTTCTACTTTCTGAATGTGGATTGTGGTATATTTTTCCTTTCATTGGCCTAGATACATTAAATGCCATTAAGCATCTTAACATGATGTTAAGAGTGTTGCAGATATAGATGTTGCAAGACTATCTGTTCCCAGTACCGTGGCAAGGTGCGAGATTCACCCCACGGGAACACTATGTACAGTTGGCTAGCCACTGGAAGCCAACAAAATGACATTGCACTGTTAGATGGGTTTTATTTATTTTAATTGCAATTTCAGTATCTGTATTGCAGACGGCAGAGTTTATATCTGTCCATGACTGCAGTGAGGCTATTGAATGCCACGTGTGCTTAACAGTACAAATAGAGTAGTAATAATAATAATAATAAATGTTTTCACACATTTTTTTTTTGTCATGTTATGTGTTTGTTTAGGGTTAATTGTAAAATCATGCAACTTTTTTAAGGGAAAGGAAAACTCTGTTACAATGTAGAAACCTTTGTGCCTAATAAAATGGACTACAATGTTGCTATAACAATTATTTATTTTAAATATCACACGTTCTTATGTACAACATATACTTTGCTGTTGGTGCATTCTTTGGAGATGCCCTCTTTGCATGCTTTATGTGCTGTCTAAGGCCTCGGGCATGGTGCCACGGGCCGCGCTGATCCACGCTCCTGCTCTGCCTCGCCTGCTCAAACTGAAGCTTTTTTGTGTCCTGGCAGGCGAGGCAGTGAGCGCGCTTTGGGGGCGGGCGGAGGCGGGGCGAAGGTGTGTCAGAGGCGGAACAGAGGTGTGGTGGGAGGCGGGGCTAGTCCCTCGCTCCCATTGGATGTGAGCGGTCACGTGACTGCTCCGCCGCTCCCCTGAGCGGCACATTTTAAACTTGCTTGTCTGCTCAAAATATCTGAGCATACATTTAAAATATTGGCTTTTTAATTTCCATTTTAATCAATATACTGAGAAACAACCATCACCAAAATTCCTCAACACCATCATGTTGTATATTCTAATTTAAAAGACATTACTTGGATTGCCACAATTTTTTTTGGGGAGGGGGGGTTTAAGATGGCTCTAGTACCGGTTGTGTGACCCAAAAAACTCAGACAGTGGTAGGTGAATTATAAATATTTATTAGGTGAGATACTGTAGTACAGTGCAGTTGCTTTAACTGTATTGTAGCTGTGTATGAGAACATTATAGGGTTAAACATCGTGTTAATG
Organism: Ascaphus truei; assembly: GCF_040206685.1. Lineage (NCBI taxonomy): Eukaryota > Metazoa > Chordata > Amphibia > Anura > Ascaphidae > Ascaphus > Ascaphus truei. Next base: position 131,336,736 of record NC_134484.1, on the reverse strand, counting down.
CTGGTTATCAATTGCAATTTCTCAAATGTTTCCTTTCAATACTTATCAACCCAACTCCACCCACCCCCTCAGGACTCTGATATACCTTACATGGGAATAAACACACATCAAACAAATATGTTGAAAAATAAAAGATTGTATTAACAAAATATTTTAAAAAAACCCACACACTCACTAAACCCCTCCCACACAACACCCCAACACACTCACCAACCCGCTATACCTACTCACACTAACTTCCCCATCCCTCCAAATCACTCACAAGTCGTCCCCCCCATGCTCAACAACCTCTTTAACCCCCCCCCCCCCACACCCCCATCCACCAAATGCTATCCAACAAACAAATAAAAAAAACAGGATGACTGTAACTTTCCAGGCCTGCAAATGCTTTCCTGGTCTGCCTGTCTGTCTGTCAAGGCTCTCCCTCCAGACAGGCGCTCTGCATCCTGTTTCCTCACAGATTGAGAGCAAAATGAGAGACAGCAGGCAGTCTTTAAACCCCCCCGCCCCCCCTTCCTATCAGGTAGCAGACTTACTGTACAAGCTAGGGTGTGGTTTCTCTGGTCTGCTAAAGTATAAGAGCTTTTAACCTCGTGTATACTCCCTCACAGTACTGTATATGTGTTTTACAGCTGCCTGATACACCAAAGGACTAGATCTTTCGCTGTTGCTTTCTAAAAAATTGTAATACAGAGAAATACCTGTCAGGAGCACCATTAAAGCCAAAATGAATCCCTTGTTAAAAATAAAACATACCTCTATCCACATGCTGTGGTTGGAGGGGTAGCTTCCCTCCTGCACCTAACAATAAAAGGGGTTCAGCTGCACATTGTTCGGGTGGTTGGTAATAAATCAATGGGCACCACCCGTCTCATGACCCTTTCATAAAAGTGCAGGCACAATGCCTTACCTGGCCGTAAGCAATAATAAAAAAAACATTGTAATGTAAATAATAAACAATGTTGGAATCCAATTTGAGGTGCACACGGAATTACAATTACAGTACGGATCATAGCATTGAAAATAAACTTGCAAAAGACGTTACCAGCCAGAAGTGGCCTATATGAACCCCCAAAAAAGGAAAAAAATGGGGGGACATTTGCGCCCCCCATTTTTTTCTTTTTTTTTTGAGGATTTCTATATTGAAGAGGATTGGTATCCTGGCATCTGGGGCAGCATCGGGTTAACATCAATACACAATTCAAGAATCACGCAAGAGGATACTGCGCAGTTACAGATTGTATTCCTTAATTTGTTACACTTGCTTAAGTGTGATCACATAAGTATCAATATTTAAGGGTGTGACAAGAACCCATTATTGTGTTTGCTGCGTGTCTGCATCTACAGTGACACAGCTATCAATGGTCATTATTGCACATGTTTTATTTTATTTATTTACAATTGTTATCATTCATAACTTCCAAATAAACATCTCTCACTCCTGCTCAGCACTTTTCTTTTTCAAAATACTAAAAAACCCAGACAGTGGTACACTGTAGTTAAATACACACAGGAAATTCATGGATCAAATGAAGTACCCCGAATTGTGGTTGGATACTGTTGTATTGTAGTGTGGTCCAGCTACTTGTGCTTGAACTACAGGTATACTGTTCACTTCACTAAATAAGGTATGTACACTATGATTAAATAGTAGTGGTTGGGCGCATGCACGAGGTGACCAAAGATGAATGCGTGAAGAGGAATCTCCATCTGTAGCATGCCATTGCATTTTATAATGAGGTGTCTTGTGGATAAACAACGACTGATTACTCGACTAAAGATTGGTCCAAAAGCACCAAAGGAAACTCCAACAGCATGAGATTCCAGATTTCATTAAAAAAAAAATTCTGCTCACCAGGTCACAAGCACCGTGGAAGTCGAAGTTAGACTCAGACCATGAACAAAACAAAGAAGAAAACCCCTCCAAAAGCGCTAACCTACACTAAAAAATAGATGCTAACAATAATGTGCTAAAACAATGATAAGTGCTCGTGCAACATCAAAGTAAATAACAAAGTGCTGTGGAAAAAGCAGCTAGGTGACAATAATGACAGGTTATTCCAAACCTGATATACACAGTGAACAAACAATAATAAAGTCCCCAGCGCTAAAGTCCAAGATACCGTGATATTTTAGGCATTCTCTGGTCTTTAAGATGGTAGTTGGGCTCTGGTATAGATGCTCCAGATGGGATGATGTCGTTGATGTAGATAGATACACCGTCTGAAATAACAGATAACAGACACATCTGATTGCGCAGCGTATTTCAGCAATCAGAGCCCTATCTGAGACTGTGAAGAATCCTACTCACATAATAAACGCCAATATGTTCAGTGGAGAGGATCTGTGCTTGCTCCCCTTCTACTCCGCTCCTCACACGAACCCCACGTGGAGACAGCTTACTGGAGGCAACCTCTATCCTCAATGGCGTCAGGGATGATTTCGTTACGGCACCTCCACCGATATGTGACAGGAATAGGCACAAGATAGTGTAGTATGAAGTGACCTTTATTTTCTAAAACACTATAAAAAGTATTAAAATACACTCACATGGTGCAATAATAGATCGTACTGCTCAAATTGCCGTCCGCAGCTTGCAATTCCTAACGCCACGACGGAGAGGCTCACTGCACACAGACACGTTGTCGACTCGGCGTGTGACGTCAGTGCTACTGGAAACTCTCCCTGCGGCAGGACTACGAATGCTGGGATGGCTCAAAAGACTAAGCTCCTCCTCCCTACGCGTTTCGTGACATGGGGTCACTTCGTCAGGGGATGGTGGAGCTTAGTTTGTGATATCTTATATACAGACCCAAATGGAGAGATCCTCCTACTGGGGGTGGTGCTTGGCTGCAATGTTAATCAAGGAGGATCAGCTCTGACACTGACAGCGCGATCGGGGTTACTTCCTTGACAGTAATACGTGCATGTACCCACATAATATATAAATAAAAGGCAAGAATTACATGGTAATGAGAACAATACTTACAAGGAATACAGTAAGAACCAATAAAAATAATAAAACAATCATACTCACATATAAACGGCCATGGATTACCATGGCATATTTCACATGATACAAAATCAATAAAGTAAATGCAATCCCTGAATGCTTTGCTAGAATATCCCACTCCACTGGACTGGAATAAATTAAGAGTCCTTCAAAAAGGCTGCAAGGTTAAATTCAATGTTAAGGCCTAGGGGGGTCAAGGTCTTAAGTGTGTATATCCAATAAACAACCAAAATAAGAATTATTTTTTAGAACAGCGCCACGGCAGAGCACCAATGTGGGAAAAGTGGAGGGACACAAGAGTCCAATCAGACAGGCAAGAACAAGTAAGGGTAGAAAAGAAGAGGCAGAGATTGGAAGAGTTCGAGGGAAAAGAGGAGGCACAAGGAAGAGAAAGGGAAAAAAGAAGGCCAAACCAAAAAAGGGATTGGTAAAGAGCAATGTGTTCAATATAAGTAGCATAGATCTAACACCAGTAGAGCTAGATGTGCTATCTCGAGGTTTGAACTTTGCCCCAGTAAGCGGACCCAACATGTTTAACATCTTTGTTGATGTCCACAGATTTCTGAGGAAAATTTCCCTCAAGAAATACTATCTTAAGGACGCAGTAAGTAGATCAGTGATATGATCAAATGCCAATCCAATGGTGACAAAACCTCCCCTCACTCCATTTAAAAAGCCGTCCACCTTTTACCCGAGAGGTATGAAGGGAAATTTTGTAGACACCTTTGCCGAAATGGTAATTTCGGACTTAGAGGAAGCCAGTAACGATTTTAAGTGCCGCAAACAAAACCTAAGTAAGGAAGAAAAGGCGGCAGTTAAATCCCTTGAGTCCAATTCCCAGATAGTAATTAAAGCAGCCGACAAAGGGGGAGGAGTCGTGGTGATGAACTCCTCATACTACAGAGAGGAGTCACTTAGAATTCTGGGAGATAGTGCCACCTATCAGGAATTAGAGTCCAATCCAACAGACTCTTTTAGAGAAGAAATGGCAGCTCTTTTGGATCAGGGTCTTCGGGATGATATTATTAGCACTAGGGAAATGGAATTTCTCATGATCGAACAGCCCAGAATCCCAGTGTTTTATTTCATCCCGAAGATCCATAAGAGTCTCACCAGACCCCCCGGCCGCCCGATAATATCTGGGATCCGTTCCCTTACCTCCAACCTTTCCCAATTCCTAGACCATCTACTTCAAAAATATGTAGTACAGGTCCCGTCATATTTAAGGGATACGTCGCAGGTATTAAATCTTGTACAGGACCTGACGTGGGGGGAAGATCTGTGTTGGGTCACCTGCGATGTGGTCTCGTTATATACGGTCATTGACCATCAGATGGGACTAGTTGAAATCAAAAGAGTCCTAGAACAGGATGTTGGAGTAGATGAGAAATTAAAACATTTCATTCTGGATGGAATCAGATTTATTCTGACGCATAATTTCTTTAGTCATGACCACAAGTTTTTCCTCCAGACATGCGGCACTGCCATGGGCACCAGGTTTGCACCTAGTTATGCCAACTTGTTTATGTCCATTTGGGAGGAGGATCATATCAGGTCCTCCAACCCATTTGGTGCAAACTTGGTGCTCTGGAAAAGATACATCGACGATGTGCTGTGTGTCTGGAGGGGGTCATTGGACCAACTAGAGGAATTCAAAGTATATCTGAATTACAATACGCGGAATCTTAGATTCACGTTCAGTCAGAATAGAACTTCAATAAACTTTCTCGACCTCTCCCTGTATGTAGTGAATGGCATCATCCACACTAAAACCTTCCATAAAGAAGTAGATGCCAACACTTACCTATTGGCATCCAGTCACCATCACCCCAATTGGTTGCGTAACATTCCCAAGGGGCAAGCACTTAGAATTAAGAGGAATTGTTCGGAAAACTCTGTGTATCAACAGCAAATTAGGGAGTTGAAAACTAAATTTATTGAACGGGAGTATAAAAATCAGGAATTGGATCTTGCGATCAAAGAGGTCAATGAAACCGATAGAGCGTCCTTGCTGTGTGGAAAAAGGCAGATGGCTGAGAATGGTAAGGCCCAGTTTCCATTTTTCATCACACAGTATAGTGGTATAGCTCCAATCATATCCAAGACGCTGATCAAACATTGGGGTATTCTCCAAAGAGATCCAATCCTCAAGAGTATCCTACGCAATAAACCTAAAATAGTGTTTAAAAGAGCAAAGAATTTAAAATCCTCCTTATCACCTAGCTGTCCGTTAGATGGCCTAAGAGATCGCCATGTTACATGGCTAAATGATCTTAAAGGCTACTATACATGTCATAGCTGCATCGGATGTAAACACAGCAAAAAAACAAAGACTTTTAAATCTAATGTGACAGGAAAAAGTTTTGACATAAAAACCTTCATCAATTGTAAAACCAACTTCTGTGTCTATTTGCTGGAATGCCCGTGCGGACTACAGTATGTGGGCCGCACGGGGAGACCCCTTAAACGACGGTTCGCTGAACACGTTTACAACATTAAGAGGGGCCTCGAGACACACAGTGTCTCAAATCATTTTAGACAACATCATCACCAGAGTCCAGAAGGTCTAGTATGTGTAGGGATTGATAATCCAAAAAGTAGCTGGCGTGGGGGGAACAGGCTCAATACAGTCTCCAAAAGAGAAAGTTATTGGATATACACACTTAAGACCTTGACCCCCCTAGGCCTTAACATTGAATTTGACCTTGCAGCCTTTTTGAAGGACTCTTAATTTATTCCAGTCCAGTGGAGTGGGATATTCTAGCAAAGCATTCAGGGATTGAATTTACTTTATTGATTTTGTATCATGTGAAATATGCCATGGTAATCCATGGCCGTTTATATGTGAGTATGGTTATTTTATTATTTTTATTGGTTCTTACTGTATTCCTTGTAAGTATTGTTCTCATTACCATGTAATTCTTGCCTTTTATTTATATATTATGTGGGTACATGCAAGTATTACTGTCAAGAAGTAACCCCGATCGCGCTGTCAGTGTCAGAGCTGATCCTCCTTGATTAACATTGCAGCCAAGCCCCACCCCCAGTAGGAGGATCTCTCCATTTGGGTCTGTATATAAGATATCACAAACTAAGCTCCACCATCCCCTGATGAAGTGACCACGTGTCACGAAACGCGTAGGGAGGAGGAGCTTAGTCTTTTGAGCCATCCCAGCATTCGTAGTCCTGCCGCAGGGAGAGTTTCCAGTAGCACTGACGTCACACGCCGAGTCGACAGCGTGTCTGTGTGCAGTGAGCCTCTCCGTCGTGGCGTTAGGAATTGCAAGCTGCGGACGGCAATTTGAGCAGTACGATCTATTATTGCATCATGTGAGTGTATTTTAATACTTTTTATAGTGTTTTAGAAAATAAAGGTCACTTCATACTACACTATCTTGTGCCTATTCCTGTCACATATCGGTGGAGGTGCCGTAACGAAATCATCCCTGACGCCATTGAGGATAGAGGTTGCCTCCAGTAAGCTGTCTCCACGTGGGGTTCGTGTGAGGAGCGGAGTAGAAGGGGAGCAAGCACAGATCCTCTCCACTGAACATATTGGCGTTTATTATGTGAGTAGGATTCTTCACAGTCTCAGATAGGGCTCTGATTGCTGAAATACGCTGCGCAATCAGGTGTGTCTGTTATCTGTTATTTCAGACGGTGTATCTATCTACATCAAGGACATCATCCCATCTGGAGCATGTATACCAGAGCCCAACTACCATCTTAAAGACCAGAGACTGCCTAAAAGATCACGGTATCTTGGACTTTAGCGCTGGGGACTTTATTATTGTTTGTAGACTCAGACCATGAAGAATGTATGCAAGCCTCAACTAAGGCTTAGCTCCACAAAGCTCCATTAAGTCAGGGCAACTAATGTCACATTACTATAACTATAACTATTTAGTAATCGGATTTAATCTTCCCTGACTTTAATGGAACTCCACAAAGCTAAATATACATATGTAACCAGTCTTATAGTTCGAAGTCCCGTAACAGCAGCAATCACAGCCCGGAAGGATTAACATGGCTATCACAGCAGCCATATCCCTCGGTGCTGTGTTTTTTTGGGCGCTGCAGGAGTTAAAGGTGGCTACATCTGTATATGCAAAATCACCTGTTAGTCCCCTCATGTGCATATGGTTAATGCAGTGTTAGTCAGCTAACATCAGGATATAACACCCCGGGGCTAGCTACCAGTAACACTGGGTCACATTAGCCATATGCTAAGGAAAATGCCAGGTATATACTGAAACTTCCTTCCCAATAAAAAAATAATTAACCCTTTGGAAGTCATAGTGGCCCTGAGGGCATGATTTCATATTTACTAAGGTAGCCATGGGGAGAATAGAATAGAAATATCCCAGCTACCCTATTACCCATTGTATGTAATAGCCATACAACTGCTTTGGCATACACGTGGTTAACCATGCCCCTTAATCTCCCTGGCTGGCCTAAACTTACCACCCCCCCAGAGCACCTAACCACATAACCCAACTCCCCACCCCACCCTCCAGTAAACCTAAGCCCTCTACAATACTGGCCATTAGCCCTATAAGCCAAAAAGTGGCAAATAAGGGTAATGGCTGACATACAGTAAGCACAATATACAATATGAATTCTAGACAAAATACAACAAAAATACACATTACGTGTGTGTGTGTCTCTCTCTATATATAGAGAGAGACACACACACACGTAATGTGTATTTTTGTTGTATTTTGTCTAGAATTCATATTGTATATTGTATATGTATGTATATATATATATATATACAGTGTTCGACAAACCTATACATTTGCTCGCACCGGGCGAGTGGATTTAACCCCCGGGCGAGTAAATATTGGCTCAAGCAGCACACGTTTGGTACTAGGTGGCGAGTAGATTTTTTTGTGTGGCGAGTAGATTTTTTGGTGATTTGTCAACCACTGTAAAAATATATATATATAAAACAGAAAAAAAGAAGAAAAAGCACCCGATCTTCGTGTATTAACGTCAATAAAATGTAATAAAACATGGACATCACGATTCAAAACTCACAAGATTCCAAATATAAAAAGCATTGTATGAGTGATACTCATGCTCCGACCCATCGTGTGTTTCCGCCACGGCGCCTCTGCTCCACTGGCTATGCTCCGGACTGACGTCACGCCTCTCTAGATGGTGTTACACCTTGGAGGTTCCTCCGGCAACTCCCGTCTCTTGGATGTAAGTTCCCTTTGTGGTATAGAGTCCCAATACACAGGAACAGGGTCTGGCTTCACTCTCACAACTGGCACTAATTCTGAGCACTTGTAAAATGACAGTAGTAACACGTCCCTACGCGTTTCTTCAGACTAAGCTGATTTCTTCAGTTGATAAAGGTTGGTAGGAACAGGGTGGTTTAAATATATCCACTGACCAATCCATGAAGACTTCTTATAATTAATTAATTTTATACACATGATAATCAATTGAATTGTGCAAAAACTATCAATTAATATATTTCTAGCACATATATTGATGCTAAATCTATGTACATACATATGTATAATATAATATAATAAACTTGATACAATTATTTCTGCACATACAGTTTTGGATGGTTGTTAAACTAATTCATTTTAAGGCTATTAAATGAACTGTTTGAGGATGGCATAGAAAAAATACATACATATAAAATTAATTCAAGGGAGGGGTATGGTTACATCATAGAATGAAAGAGAGCAGTGTGGTTGTAGATCAATTGAATTAATTAACTAACTCAATTCATTATCAGGGTTTGACCCATGACAATATAGGTAATTGTTTTGAACTACAGTGGCGGCCGCCTTTATTCTCCTGCGGCCGCCACCGCAATGTGCGGGCAGACGCGGCTGTTTTTTTTCAAAGCGTGCCGCGCGTCACTGGGGCGCCGGTCACGCATGCTGCATGCCAGGGTTCTGCCGGCATCCCCGCCCGTTGGATGGGGTAAGGGGGGTACGCATCAGGAGAGCATCGGGAAGGGGGGTATGCATCAGGAGAGCATCGGGAGATCGGCGTTGTGCCAGGGGGTCGCGAGGCGAGGGGAAGGGGGAGGGGAAGATGCGGCTGGCGCACGGCCAAGTTCGGCGCCAGCCGGAAAAAGCCACGGGTAACAACGGGCATTTGTCAAAATAAAGCTGGTCGCAGCAGTATAATAAAGATACACTTTTGCATTAAAAGAACATATTGGTTAATTTAATCCTAGTTTAAACAAAACCTTTCAATCACACTACTCTCTTATAATCAAAGTTCATATATATAAATAAATCCAACAATATAGTTATGTTTATCATTATAATGATTGAGAAAGTGATGATAATAGGTGCTTAGACCTTGTGATTGTATAAGGATTATAGGTAGTAACTACAATGAGAAAGAGAAGATGATTAGTATTCAACAATATGTACACATCAGTATGACACCAATTTGAACAGTTACAAATATAATATAAACATGATATTTTGGATTACAACAGTATATTGCTTTTCACTAATGTAATCCCAGATAATGGACATAAATAAGTCTATTGGTGATGATATCTTATTATACATATAGGATATAGAAATGAGGTCAATGCAAGCAAACGAAAGAAATAGAACTCGTCTGAAATACAACCATAATGGAAGCTACAAAATCAACTGATTACTATATGATTAATGACTGCATGATATATTATACTTTTAATTTGTAATTCATAATAATAATAATTTTTAAAACAATTTAGGATACAATTGTTGAAAACAGTTTCAGGAGGTGACAATGGAGATCATTTTTTAATCATTATTCTAAATCTAATATGAATATCTTTATAAATATTTTATTACACACTAATTTGATCATATGTGAAATGTAATCACATATAACCCATTCCATTAGTTTATTTATATTAAAGTGAAAATAATTGTGCATGAAATGATATGTGTGTATACTCTTGTATTAAATATTATGTGAATAAATGTGTGCTGTGTGAAATTATTTATTAATATATGCATTAATAATGATACAAAAAATATTGATTGAATTATTCATAAATATATATGTGAATAAAAGTGATTTCATAAACTTTAACTATTTGAATGTTTGTTCCAAAAGACTCATTGCCATTACAAGCAAAGGGAGCAAACCTGGATATACTCAAAACCAGACCTCCGCAAGTCACAACAACAAAAGAAGGACTATGCTTATAAGATCTGCTTGTCACACACCATATAGGGATAATTAGACTCTCAGAGTCAGCTGTTCAACTTTTTTGCTCACAACCTCATTGGACAACGATAATTGTTTGCGTCCTTTTAAACCCTCATCGGACGCCTTCACATTAAGCCCACAGACGAAGCAAAGGGGTGCGAAACGTACGTCGGGGTTCTGTCTGTTTGCACTCCCGTGGGATCCCCCATTTTTTGCTGTGGACCTTCTCTGCAATACTACTCAGCGATCACTCGCAACTGTCTTCACTCTAGGACTCTGCTTACAGGACCTGCATGTACTTTATTACCTGGTGACCAGCAAGTATACACATTGCTACATTTTGGTCATTATTGGCTATTTTCACCTTATAAATTATAGCACTATTGCATTTCCTGTTGGTGATTGTGGAGGTACTGCATTGGTTTTCATTGTAGATAGCTACTCTTTAGGTCACAGCATTCAGCTGCCCATTACATGTGTTTTTTGACTGGCCGGTCTTCACATTAATGCAGCAGAATATTACATCTTCCTGCTCAGCATTATATTTGGTCTTGATTTATTATTAGATCATAGCACATGCCATTTTTTATTCTACACGTTTAGGGTATTTCATCAGCTGTAGGGATTCCCAAGGGACTGTTTTAAATGTTATTTTGTTTTTGTCATATAATCCTTGTTCTTTTGAATAAACAAATTTATAATTATTTTGCTTGAGTGCTTTTAGTGGGACACTTTTCTTTTTTCTCTCTCAGTATTCATAAATAAACATATGTAACCAGTCTTACAGTTCGCAGTCCCGTAACATATATATATATATATATATATATATGCCAAAAACCCTCCACAGGAAAGCAAATATGCAAATACAAGGTCCCATCAAGGTCGAAACAGCTGTCTGTGGGTGGTTTTCTGGGTATGCACCTTAACCCTGGCTGTGCTCAAAGCTGTGACCATGCAGCAAGCTTAAGCCTATAGGGAACCATGTTAAAAATGGTTTTTGAGGCAAAAAGTGACACTGTGTGCTCATTTGCATGTCATTTCCCAGAATCCCTTGCTGCAGTGGAAGTGCTGTATGCTGGGTGATAATGGGGAAAGGCGGGGTTGCAGACCTGCCTAAGACATGCAGATGAGCATACAGTTGTATTTGCATATTTGCTTTCTTGTGGAGGGTTTTTGTCACTTTTTTTACTCACCATAACTTAACTCAGTATTATGGAATAGCCTATCCCATAGCCTCTTATGCATATCCAGTTAAAATCAACCCCACACTGATGAGACCCATCAAGGTCGAAACAGCTGTCTGTGGGTGGTTTTCTGGGTATGCACCTTAACCCTGGCTGTGCTCAAAGCTGTGACCATGCAGCAAGCTTAAGCCTATAGGGAACCATGTTAAAAATGGTTTATGAGGCAAAAAGTGATACTGTGTGCTCATTTGCATGTCATTTCCCAGAATCCCTTGCTGCAGTGGAAGTGCTGTATGCTGGGTGATAATGGGGAAAGGCGGGGTTGCAGACCTGCCTAAGACATGCAGATGAGCATACAGTTGTATTTGCATATATATATATATACAGTGTTCGACAAATCACCCAAAAACCTACTCGCCCAACCAAAAAATCTACTCGCCACCTAGTCCCGCCCCTAACCCCGCCCCTAGTCCCGCCCCCAACCCTAGTCCCGCCCCCAACCCCGCTTTAAAATAAAATATATAAATAAAATACATTTAATAAATTCCTAGTCAGAACAACATTCATTTTTGACATAAATGTATTTATTGTATTACATTATACTACAATTAGGCCTTGTTACGTGTGTGTGTGTGTGTAAATGTCAGATCTAGAAATAAAAGCCAGGTGTGAATGACTAGTTTCCTGAACCTCTTAACCAGTGTCTGGACGTCCCGCTTCATAATATCTAAAGCAGCAATCCCACCTGGGATCTTACCTGATCCGCAGTCCCTCAATGTCCAGGTACCCTCATTCCCGCAATGTTATACATTGGAGGGAAGGTGTTCCCTACCTGTCTTCTGGGTTAGGGGGGATTCCGATGTCTTCCGTGTGAAGCTTGAGTCAGATCTGGAAGACAGCAGTATAGGTTATTTCGGTGTAGTATAGGGCAAGTAATATATATAGGGTAAATAAGAGATCCAGAGTGTGGGGGGGGGAGAGAGAGAGTGTGGGGGGAGAGAGAGAGAGTGGGGGGGAGAGAGAGAGTGGGGGGGGGGGAGAGAGAGAGAGTGGGGGGAGAGAGAGAGAGAGAGTGGGGGGAGAGAGAGAGTGGGGGGAGAGAGAGAGAGAGTGGGGGGAGAGAGAGTGGGGGGAGAGAGAGAGTGTGGGAAGAGAGAGAGAGAGAGTGTGGGAAGAGAGATAGAGTGTGGGAAGAGATAGAGAGTGTGGGGGAGAGAGAGTGACAGGGTGAGTGACTGACTGGGTAACTGACTGACTGGGTGAGTGACTGACTGAATGGGTGAGTGACTGAATGGGTGAGTGGGTGAGTGACTGACTGAGTGACAGGGTGAGTGACTGACTGGGTGACAGGGTTACTGACTGACTGGGTGAGTGGCTGACTGGGTTACTGACTGTGACTGGGTGAGTGACTGACTGAGTGACTGACTGGGTGACAGGGTTACTGACTGACTGGGTGAGTGACTGACTGGGTTACTGACTGTGACTGGGTGAGTGACTGACTGGGTGAGTGACTGACTGAGTGACTGAGTGACAGGGTGAGTGACTGACTGGGTAACTGACTGACTGGGTGAGTGACTGACTGAATGGGTGAGTGACTGAATGGGTGAGTGGGTGAGTGACTTACTGAGTGACTGGGTTACTGACTGGGTGAGTGACTGACTGGGTGAGTGAGTGACTGACTGAGTGACTGGGTGTGTGTGACTGGCTGACTGGGTGAGTGACTGGGTGTGTGTGACTGGGTAACTGGCTGAGTGACTGAATGGGTGACTGACTGAGTGAAAGGGTGAGTGACTGACTGGGTAACTGACTGACTGGGTGAGTGACTGACTGAATGGGTGAGTGACTGAATGGATGAGTGGGTGAGTGACTGACTGAGTGACAGGGTGAGTGACTGACTGGGTGACATGGTTAATGACTGACTGGGTGAGTGGCTAACTGAGTGACAGGGTGAGTGACTGACTGGGTTACTGACTGTGACTGGGTGAGTGACTGACTGGGTGAGTGACTGACTGACTGAGTGACTGACTGACTGAGTGACTGACTGGGTTACTGACTGACTGGGTTACTGACTGACTGGGTTACTGACTGACTAGGTTACTGACTGACTGGGTTACTGACTGACTGACTGGGTGTAGAATGGGACAAATACATTAGGAATAACTGTAGACAGCATAAGAAATTGTTACAATCAACCAAAACAATGTTTTATTTAGCAGTGTATGCGGCCGGGAGCACCACCCCTTTGGCACCTCCCGTCCGGTTTTAATTATAACCTGCCTTTTTATTTTTTGGATGGGCTAAAATCCGAACTGAGAAAGGCTGGCCAGGCCGGCATTCCCCCTCCCCCCACCCCCCCCCAATACCTCACTCGGCGTAGTGGAAGCTTTGTGGAGGTGGCAGCGTGGGTGGGAGGCACGTCCCCAGCGGGCTCCCCATGGGACAGTCAGCCCCGCCATGGCCGCCACTGCCCTGCTCCCCTCGCCGGAAGCTAGTGGTCGGGGGGGGGGGTGCAGACCGGCATATTCCCCCCCCCACACCTCATGTGGCGGGCGCGCCGTCATGAAGATAGCTGGGCTTAGTGTAATCTTTGGGGAGGCAGCAGGGTGGGGGGGATGCACACTGTCCCATGCACACACAAACACACACCCATGCATACACACACACCCATGCATACACAAACACCCATACACACACCCACACACACGCACACACACACACACACACACACACCCTTGCACACACACCCATGCCCACAGACACACACACACACACACACACACACACACACACACACACACACACACACACACACACACACACACACACACACACACACACACCCACACACACACACCCATGCCCACACACACACACACACACAAAACACACACACAAACACACACACACACACACACACACACACACACACACACACACACACACACACACACACACACACACACACACACACACACACACACACACACACACACACACACACACCCATGCCCACACCCACACACCCATGCACACACACACATACACACATACACCCATGCATACACAAACACACACCCATGCACACACACACAAACACATGCCCACACATACACACACACCAATGCATACACACACGGGACGCCGTGACAGGTCGAGAAGTGGGGACACCCCCACTACAATCTGCTGGCCCGTGGACCACGTGACAGGCCGAGAAGGGGGGACACCCCCACGACCATCTGCTGCCCCACGCGGGATGCCGGGACATGCCGAGAAGGGGGGGACACCCCCACGACCACCTGCTGCCCCGCGCGGGACGCCGGGACATGCCGAGAAGGGGGGGACACCCCCACGACCATCTGCTGGGCAAGTTAAGCGGGGACAGGGAGAGAAGGGGGAACAGGGAGAGAAGGGGGAACAGGGAGAGAAGGGGGAACACGGAGAGAAGGGGGAACACGGAGAGAAGGGGGAACACGAAGAGAAGGGGGAACAGGGAGAGAAGGGGGAACACGGAGAGAAGGGGGAACACGGAGAGAAGGGGGAACACGAAGAGAAGGGGGAACAGGGAGAGAAGGGGGAACACGGAGAGAAGGGGGAACACGGAGAGTAAGGGGGCTTGCAGGGAAGCAGCAGAGGGGCCGCAAGACGGAGTATTGGAGAGTACTTACTTACTCTCCAAGAGATCTCTGGCCGGATAGAATGGCTGCTCGTTGGGGGTGGGCTCATATAGAGCCTGGCCGCGCACCCCCAAAGCCTGGGTGCGCGCGCCAATCAGCAGTCAGGTAGGGGAGTTTTTTTTTTGTTTGTTTTTTTTAGCGCGAGCAGGGAAATTTCAGCGCGAACGGGGGAATTTAAAAAAAAAAACAAACGTGCTGCTTGGGCCAATATTTACACGCCCGGGGGTTAAATCCACCCGCCCCGGGCGAGTAAATGTATAGGATTGTCAAACACTGTATATATATATATATATGTGCACACACAGCTGTCTCTTACACATACAAATTCTCTATGTAATTCCATCCCTATATACCAATAGGGACCACATGGTATCCACACACACTTTTAGTTATGCCACAGCCTCTTACATTTCCACTCCTACCCACACCATTGATATACACTCCCACTCCACACACACCTTTTGTAAAGCGCTGTATACACCGTGGGTTCTTCACCATTTTTATTTACATACACACACACACAGATACTCTTACATCACTAACATTCAGGGACCATTAAACGCCTCAAGTCATAAAACAGCATACTGCACAGGGAAGAGGGATAGACTTCAATCACAAATCACATTCCAGGATGCACTGTTTTAAAGTTAAAACCCTTTATTGGCTTCATTCATTGTAACATCGCCGTAAGATGATATCATTGTATCTCGAAAACTCGAAAGCTCGCACAAATAAAAGCATTTTGTTAGCCTCAGAACGACATTGTCTATTCATTTTATATATATTAATGGGAACATCTGGATTTAAAGCTGGATCAGGATGTTCCTGGATGTGTCTATGTCTGCCTGTTATGAGGAGGATTTCGTCTGCACTACCCATAACAATAATTCTGTATGAGCCTTTGCTATATTCATGATAATAGGCTCTGAGTATGAGGTGCCAGCTCCTTATATTTGATGTCTGGGTGCCTGTCATCTAGGGCACTGCTTAGTTTTTCTAAAGTAAGATCAATGCAGTCTGATATAGTCTGCGTGATATGGGACTGCGCATGTCAGAGAGAGGAAGAAATGCAGTGCATCTATTAAAAGCACGGCGGGATTTAAAAGTCTCATTCCATGGACGAATATATCCAAGAAAACCTCAAGAAGGGTTTCATTCGCCCCTCCAACTCCCCAGCAGGGGCTGGATTTTTCTTTGTGAAGAAGAAATATGGCTTGTTAAGGCCTTGCATTGATTACAGGGGTTTGAATTGCATCACCGTTAAAAATCGTTACCCCCTTCCCCTCATTACCGAACTCTTTGATAAACTACAAGGGGCTAAGATTTTTTCCAAGTTGGATCTTCGTGGAGCCTATAATCTGGTGCGCATCAGACAGGGGCTCGAATGGAAGACGGCATTCAACACACGTAGCGGCCACTACGAGTATCTTGTAATGCCCTTCGGGTTATGTATTGCCCCAGCAGTCTACCAGGACTTTATCAACAACGTTTTTCGTAAGGTACTCAATATTTTTGTAATAGTTTACTTGGATGACATCCTGATTTTATCCCAAGACCTCCAGGATCATATTCGCCACACCTCCTATGTTCTCTCTCGCCTCCGTGAACACCACCTGTACGCTAAGCTGGAGAAGTGCACCTTCCACCAGACCTCTACCCAATTCCTGGGTTACATCATTTCTGACGAGGGTTTTATGATGGATCCCGGTAAACTTCAGGCATTGACTGAATGGCCAAGACTCGATACTCTCAAGGCCATACAACGCTTTTTGGGGTTCGCGAATTACTATCGCAAGTTTATACATAATTGTTCTACCATTGTGGCGCCCCTTATAGCTCTTACGAAGAAAGGGGCTGACCCAGCTGCTTGGTCACCTGAGGCTTACTCCGCCTTGAAGGTACTCAAGGAAGCATTTGTATCCGCACCTATCCTCCGTCATCCTAACACAAATCTCCCCTTCATGTTGGAAGTCGACGCCTCCGACTGCGGCGCAGGTGCAGTCCTGTCTCAGAGACCTACCCCCCAAGACAAGTTACACCCCTGTGCATACTTCTCCAAGAAATTCTCACCGGCTGAGAGGAATTACGACGTGGGCAACAGGGAACTCTTGGCTGTGAAGATGCTCTACAAGAGTGGAGACATCTCCTGGAGGGGTCGAAAGAACCGTTTACCATCCTCACGGATCACAAAAACCTTCTCTACATCGAGAACGCCCGACGCCTTGTTCCACGATTTGATTTTCACCTTTCTTATATTCCCGGCACAAAGAACGTAAAGGCAGACGCACTTTCCAGACAACATTCCTCTGAGGAGAGACCAGAGGAGTCCTTGGAGACCATTCTCCCTCAAGAGAGGATTCTCGCCACATCTACCTTCAAGAACCTCGATAAAATTATGCATTCTCAGAGACGCATTCCTAAGGACTTGGTGGTTCCCGACAGCAAACACTTCGTACTCCCCAAGTTTGTCCCTGAAGTCCTGACCTGGGGTCACTCTTCAAAATCCGCAGGCCATCCAGGGTTTAAGAAGACTTTCGACCTTATTCGTCTGAATTTTTGGTGGCCCAAAATGTCCCAAGATATTTTGGAATATACAGTACCCGTGCTTGTCCTATCTGCATGCAGAACAAGACACTTCGTCAAAAACCCCAAGGTTTCCGCCTACCTCTTCCAGTCCCCAACCATCCCTGATCCCATATTTCTATGGATTTCATTGTGGAGTTACCCAAATCCAGAAAAATGAACACAATCTTGGTGGTCGTGGATAGATTCTCTAAGATGGCTCATTTTATCCCACTTAAGGGACTGCCCACCTCTCCCGCCCTCGCTGATATCTTTACGTATCACATTTTTCGGATTCATGGGATCCCTTTTTCTATCATTTCTGACAGAGGGTCCAAGTTTGTGTCCAAGTTTTGGAGAACTTTCACTAAGAGAATGGGAATCTCTTCCTCCTCTGCATATCACCCACAGTCCAACGGACAGACGGAGAGGATTAACCAGTCCCTTGAAAAGTACCTAAGATGCTTTATATCTGACTCCCAGGATGACTGGACTCAACTCCTCCCTTGGGCGGAGTATGCTGTTAATTCTGCCAAGAATGAAGCCACCCGTGAGTCGCCTTTTTTTTTTTTTTATAAATTATGGGTTTCACCCTCCCTGCTTGCCCATCTCCAACATTCCTTCTGGGGTACCGGCCTAAGACGAATGCATTTCTTCTCTCCAAACAGCATGGTCCAGGATTCAAACGACCCTTCTCAACTCCTCCCACAGATCTAAACTTCAGGCCGATCACCGCCGTCGTCCTGCGCCCAGGTACAGGCCAGGGGATTTGGTATGGCTCTCCTTTGAAAATATCCACTTAAAGTTACCATCCCCAAAATTGGCACCTAAATTCCTGGGTCATTTTCCTATTTTAGAACAGATCAATCCTGTGGCATTTCGCCTCCAGCTATACCACAGTATGAAGATCCCCAATGTTTTTCATGTTTCTCTCTTAAAACCTTTCATCTCCAGTCATTTCTTCCCAGACCAGACTCGCAAGCCGGATCCAGTTACCATCCAAAATATCGAAGAGTATGAGGTTCAATCTCTATTGGACTCCCGCGTGTCCAGGGGTCAACTCCATTTCCTGGTACAATGGAAAGGTTTTGGACCCGAGGAGAGGTCTTGGTTCCTTTAAAGGACATTCATGCTCCGGCTCTTCTTAGAGCCTTCAGAAGGAGGTTTCCGGAGAAACCTTTTGAGGACCGTCCAGAGGCCGTCCCTGAAGAGGGGGGTACTGTTAGGAATCTGATTTCTCAGCGCCTTCCACGCAACACACAGACTACCCTCAGGGAGACTCAGGGTGCGCAGCGCAACTTCCGCTTTCCTGCCTCCATGGGCCGTCAGCTCCTCCGTCGCCGCAGGGCCTCTCCCCTCGGCGGCCCCGCCGCTCCTCCTCCTTCTCAGTGGCAGGCGCGGGTCCTCCGTCCCGCACGCACACGTGTGTCCTCCGCCAATGCTGGTCGCGTGCACACGCAGCTTATTGAGCGCACACCCAGCATCCACTCTTCTACTTCCACTCCTGTTATGAGGCTCCGCCCCCGTACACCACACGTGTGTAATCAGAGTGCTATTAGTGCTCACCTGGGTTGTATCAGCCACACATATCCAGAGAGGCTCCCTGCAGTCCTCCTGACCCGCCTCCATCCCTGATTGGTCAGCCCAGCCTTATCTAGCATCTCTGAGCCCTCACTCATCGCTTGACATATTCTCTGTATGCAAGTGTTTGGTGTACTCTCGTTTACTACAGGTTTTGACATGGCTCATACGACTACCCCCTTTGGCTCTCGACTTCGGCTCTCCTTGGACTACGTATTCTCTGGCATCCCACGATCACAGCTTGGAATTCAACCTTCCTCATCTCTCCGCTCCCTGACCTCGGCAAGGCAATCACTATTCTTCTCCTACACTGGCGACACACTTTATTCGAGCTCGGCTAGTCCCACGAATTCGGGTATACCCGGGTGTATTGAGGTTTGTGACTGTTTTCTGCCCGAGTGCATTGAGTTATTTTCCAGCAGGGATTGAAGCATTTTATTCCCGCTGGCTGCAATACTGCACAGTACATATATATATATACTGCATTACAATTCATGAATTTATGCCATCTGGTAGACACGCGAAGCATTGCAGCCTATTAAATCCTAATCATTATCATTTAACAGATCAGCCGCCCGTCAGCCAGGCATGAACCCAGGCTGGGAAGGCAAATGCAACGGGGCTTGTCAGAGGTGAGGAGCGGCGCATTCCAGGTATCTGCCAGGTACATACCGGGTATTTGCTCGAATAAAGTGTGTCGGTGCAGTATACCCGGTACCGGCAAGTATTGTCTACGTTACTTATATCTGGCCTGGCAACGCTTAACACCACACACCGGACTCGCTCCCTTTGCTGCGGGTGCGTGTATCCCTACATCCCCCTTCGGCACAGGGGACGGGTCTGGACTGCGGGCAGCACTGGCGTAACACGGAGGTAGCATTACAGTAGGGCTGGAGGCCCTCCTCCAGTGCCTGAAGCATGCAAAGAGCACTTTGTAGTTTGGACTTCAAGTTTCTTTTAATGTCATCAAACCTTTTGCCGCAATTGTTATGAGTTCTGACCTGATTTCCACATGTGGACACAGACACTCTAATGTTTTCCCACAAAACAATTTTCACTAGTGAACTGGTCTTGCCTTCAAATATAAGAAAATAATGTTCTTTAAGTAAATAGCTTATTTCGTAAGGAATGACAAACAAATGTGTGAACTCTTATAACATTTTTTTAACATGGTGTTTGAGCTAAAATATGTGTGGCACATGAAGAATAAAAAAATATGGATACACACAAAGCTATTGATGCTTGAGAATATGTAAAATTTACATACAATTGAAAAATGGCTTGATTCATATCCTCGTTGTAAACACGTAATGATAATGTGTGTATAAATCAACAATGACATATATATATATATATATATATATATATATATATAAAAATATATATATATATAAATAAATGTCCGTTCTATGTAAAGTAAGAAATGTTACATCATAGATGTGCAAAAACTTTTTTACACGCATTGGCAATGATTTTCTTACCTACAGTACTAAATTCCCATACAGCCAGTCATAATTCACCTTCTTATGCGCAGCTGCAACCATAGAGCTTGGCTGCTGCTGGCTGGACTCCCCTTCTTCCAATGGAAGAGACTGCAGGAGACTATCACCATCGCCACCAACAACACCACCATCACCACCATCACCACCAACAACACCACCACCATCTAACACCCACCACCACCAGTCATCCCATCATCACCAGTCATCCCATCATCACCAGTCACCCCACCACCACCAGTCACCCCACCACCAGTCACCCCACCATCAGCACTCACCCCAGCATCACTCCTCTAACTCCCACGTGCCCTCACATGCCTATTCATACAACCACCACTGACCTCAGCACCACCAGTCACCCCACCATCACTCATCTGACTCCCACGCCTCCCGTCCATTCTTCTAGCACTCACAAATAACAGATAAAGAAATTAAATGGCACACTCACTAAACACTTTCAAACTGACAATAACAAAAATGTGTAAACAAAACAAAACAACACACGACAAATCAACCAAAAAACACACCAACTATAGCAACCACATATCCTCCAAACGCCTAGCTCTGTCTGTCTCTCACTCTCTCCCAACAACACAAAGATTATAAATAAATGCAGCCTTTAAATAGGCCACTCAATCAAGAAATTGTTAGTCTCGCGAGATTCTCGCCCAACGCCAAGATAACATTGGCGACCACGCCACACCATTTCAAAGTTCTCAGAGAGACGAGCATCTCGGTGCCGGCTACTCTCCATTTATGAAAATGTTGCTCTCATTGATATTTGGGCCTTTCTGCATACCGTGAGAACAACTTGGCAAAAACATGGCGAGTTCAAAACCCTGCCGATAATTTTTTCCGGCGCTTACTGCATGAGGCCCTGTGTGTCTAATGAATACAAATACACTTTTTTGTCTTTCATAGTGAGTTTGCAGGTCTCGTTCAACCTCATTCTCAGATGTTTCCCATTTTGTTGAGGATTCATTTGACTACTTTGCCTCTTCTCTCAGATGAATTTATTATAAAAATATTCTCTTCATTAAAGTGCATTGAGTCTCAGTAGAATGTATTTTGTTTTCTTGAAGTAAATAGAAATAGCTGTGTTAGTTAAGTAGGGATAGTGCAGAGTAAATGAGTACTTCAGTATTAGGTGATACCTTTTTTTTATTTGAACTAACAATTGATATTATAAGCCAGGCTTTTGAGCTTATATATTATACAATACTTTCTCCTTAGCTCATAAAATCTGCAACTTTATCCAGGTTGAACGAGTGTATCTATTGTTTGTGTCTTCTTTATAAATATTAATGATATTAAAGGGAAATAACCTTGTTTCCATTCCAGTGAGGTACAGTTTGTAATCTTTTACATAAAACAATGATTCATTCTACTGATGATTATTATATTTTTAATCATGGGGAAAAAAATCATATAAATTCATACATTAATTAAAATAGCTATATGAATATTATTGTAACAATGATGGTGATTAAATGAGGTAACAAAATATAAAGGGAACATGTGTGAGGTCCCTGTACATAAGATAGAAAATGTAAATGATGACTCTTGAGGGCATGAATTGCTATGAGATTTCCCACTGTGCAAATATTGTTTTACCCTATACATCGATTGCACATGTTGGCTGCATTTAAGATAATACATTTCAAATAAAATAAAAAAACATGAGAGTGCAAAGAATATTGACAAGTCATAAAGCATAGCATTTTGTGTGTAGCTCTTTTACTGCTCTCTACTGTAATTGTTATATACTACATTTGGATATATGCAAGAGACAATGGGGAAAAACATTACAAGGATTGCCCCACCCACAAGAGGTTACTTCTATAAAATGATACACCTACACAACGAACGAGTTACAGCATAATCAGCAATTACACTGTGAAGCACCGCTAAACTACAACATCTTTCTAAGGCTTTTACTAGGTGACAAAGTGCACAACAAATGAAGATAGAATCAATATTTGTGCATGTACTGTAGAGCTATTGCAACATCTTGTCCAAGGAAATTGCTTCAGTTTACTGTTAACATATCTAATTCCGTAATATGGATTCTGTACAGCTTAGAATGATCTTGTCATTTTTCCTGTCAGGTAATGCCACAAATGATAGTGGCACAAATGTATCTCTTATGAATGAGGAGCTGGAGTCACACAGTTCTCCATGCACAATGGCCCTGTTAATTGTGCTCATCTCATTTTTTATTTTAGTAACAGTTCTCGGCAATTTTCTTGTTATTGTAGCTTTTATTATCGACAAGAGGCTGAGAAACCAGAGTAACTTCTTCCTTCTTAATCTAGCCATATGCGATTTTTTCATAGGTAAGTCTTTGCTTCTTTATATGCCATTTTCTTAATTGCATTAGTTATGGGAATTAACCTATAAAATGATCTTATTATGTTACAGATCCCAAATGAAAAAAAATCTGATCTTCGAAAACTATTGAAACATTTGTGACTACTTTGGAACTCTTGTAAAAATTGATCTGCTGCTATATAGTACATACATACAGGGGTACATACATACATATATACATACATACATACATACATATGCACACCTTGAACCACCTAAAGCTCCAAAGAAAATTCAGCAAAAATGATTTTGTGCCATTTACAAATTATAGCTTACAGACTGGGTTTGTTAAAGTAATAGAAAACCCCCCAAAATACCTGATTTATTACTTATTGTCCTACACTTTTGTTTTAAATCAGCAATTGTACTTTCCAACTTCTTTTTTTCTTATCTTATTTGTATATTTAAAGTATGTGACAATGTATAATTCTACATACTTACCTTACCTCCTGTTATAAATCTGTAAAAATCCTGATTGTGTGCCTAACATAATGGCTGCTTCAGTCAGTGTAACTCAGTAGCTACAATGTATCCTTATATTACTAAGGTACTAGTTTCTTTTGTTATAGTTTACAGCTCAAACTGCTGGGAACATTTGCAACAAATTATCCCAAACAGTAAAGTAAAGTTCGTGCGCTGCTTGGGAGGTGGGCTAAAGCCTGCTATAAACATCAAAGTATGCATTAAAACTAATTAAAAATGTCAGTAAGAGTTGAATTTTTTTTTTTTAATAAAACTGTCTCTATTATTGAATTGATAAAACTGATTTATTTAAAAAGAAAATTATATAAGATCTCACGTTTTGCTGCTTTACGTTACATATATACAGCTACTGTAAGTTGGATTTCTGTCAAATGGAACATGTCTATATCCTTATGAATTATTTGTAGTACGTGTACATACATGTTTTCTACCTAATTTCTAAATGTCATGCTTTTATCAGGTGCATTCTGCATACCTTTGTATGTGCCATATATGTTGACTGGGAAGTGGATGTTCGGAAAAGTTTTCTGTAAACTATGGTTAATTGTTGATAACCTCATGTGCACTGCCTCAGCATTTAATGTTGCACTTATCAGTTATGATCGATTTCTTTCTGTCACTATTGCAGTAAGTATGGTCTCTTTTCATTCTTCACAGTGTCTCCTTCAGCATTATATTTTAATAAGTTCATAATATAATCAAAACTCTAAATTAGCCAATCTTCCACAAAAATAGGCTTAAAGCAATATTTACATTAGGTCGTAATTGTAGGTTCTTACAATATGTTAATCCGGAATTCAGATGGTAAATTTTGTTATAATAGTTTAACCAGTATACATTTAGTAAACGATTGTGGCGCTTTGGAGAAGGCAAACTGAGTTTGATGTACTGCACTGCTTTGGAAAGATGCCCGTGAGGAACTTGATAACTTACTTTCTATGTACAGTACGTGTAGATCCACATTCACATAAGGGAACAAACAAGCATGTGGGAGCATGGGATTAGAGAAGTATACAGCACATCAATAAAGACGATATAGTAGTGACAAAGGTACTTTTATGTTGGGCAGGGGGCAAAAATAGGATACTAATGTACTTACACGGCCATGTGTAAGCAAAGATAATAAATGGTATCTTGCTTGAGGCAATTCTAGCCCCTCCCAACGTCAGTGCAAGTGAATCAGTGTGATTTAAGAATATATATATAAATATATATACTCACACGGCCCAGTGTCAGTAGTTGCAGAGGGTTGGTAACTTTGGGGTTAAATTAGCCCATCCACATCTGCTGGCCGCACAATAGGAACTGCCCTCGAGCTTGATGTCAGCATGGGACTCACTCCCTAGTCTCAGGCGTCAGGCAGGGTCTCTCCCCGGTGTTGTGGTGGAGGGGGGAGGGGAACAAGTGAGGCACGATTTCAGTGGAGTGGTTGGAAAATGACATTTATTAATTAAAATCCACAACAAAACTCACATACATAAAGGGTGAACCCCTGGCCTCCTCACGCAGTCCAGGATCGAGTATTAGCAGCTGTTTGCACCGTTCCCGCGTCCGGGAAGCAGGAGGAAGAAACTGCTCAGAGCAGATGAGCCTGAGGAAGCCGATTACTCAGCGAAACGCGTTGCTCTAAACACTAGCTGATTTTGTCCCACGGAGGCTTCCATAGCCGGATCGCAGAGCAGCCTTTGCAGCCAAACAGGACAGTTTCTTTCTCCTGCTTCCCGGACGCGGGAACGGTGCAAACAGCTGCTAATACTCGATCCTGGACTGCGTGAGGAGGCCAGGGGTTCACCCTTTATGTATGTGAGTTTTGTTGTGGATTTTAATTAATAAATGTCATTTTTCAACCACTCCACTGAAATCGTGCCTCACTTGTTCCCCTCCCCCCTCCACCACAACACCGGGGAGAGACCCTGCCTGACGCCTGAGACTAGGGAGTGAGTCCCATGCTGACGTCAAGCTCGAGGGCAGTTCCTATTGTGCGGCCAGCAGATGTGGATGGGCTAATTTAACCCCAAAGTTACCAACCCTCTGCAACTACTCACACTGGGCCGTGTGAGTATATATATTTATATATATATTCTTAAATCACACTGATTCACTTGCACTGACGTATGGAGGGGCTAGAATTGCCTCAAGCAAGATACCATTTATTATCTTTGCTTACACATGGCCATGTAAGTACATTAGTATCCTATTTTTGCCCCCTGCTCAACATAAAAGTACCTTTGTCACTACTATATCGTCTTTATTGATGTGCTGTATACTTCTCTAATCCCATGCTCCCCCTATGCTTGTTTGTTCCCATATCTTTGTAAGGGCTCTGGATTATCCCTTTATTGGGGTCGAAGCAGAAGGGATCCTAAAGTTGGCTCAAAGCATCTGCTAGAGAGCCGTTGTTGATATGATTGCTACATTGTAAGCACACTTTTGTTTTAAACTCAAGGTAAGCGCCTGGTTGTTTTTTCTATATTGTTCCACATTCACATAAGGTGTGTAATAAAATGCATGTCTTGTTATGACTTCTGTAAGAATAATGGTGGGAAATATAAGCTAGACAAATAGATGCTCTGCCACACATAGGGGCCTATGCAGAGAGCAGCGAATTTGAAAAATGGCGAATTTATTAAAAAGTAGCTTTTTTGGAGAGTTTTATTCTCCATATGCAGAAAAGTGCGAATTCTGCTATGTTTAACATGGATGCGTCTGGCGAGTTTAAATTGGCGAGATGCGCGCTTCAGAAACTTGTAAAAACAAATGCGCGCCTTTTTTTTTCCCTTTGCAATGGCCGCGAGCGGCCGCTTCTTGCCAATTTTTTCTGGCGAGGGAAAAAGGAGACAATAGCGCCATTTTATTGGCGCGAACAGCTGCTAGATGCCGTTCGCGGCTCTCTGCATTAGGATATTTGTAAAACTGGCGAGATTGAGGTTTTCGCCAGCCGCGAGGCGAGTTTTACAAATAGAAAAGAAAAATTGGCGCGTTTTTCGGAAATCTCCATTTTCTGCTGTTTTCTGCGCGATTATCTCCAAAAAATGGCGAATTTCGAAAATTCGCTGCTCTCTGCATAGGCCCCATAGACTTATAACTACAACATTTTGTATTTACCTATGCATTTTTTTTTATTTTGCAGGTACTGTATCTACAAATGGAAGCACACAGCACAACATTTAGGGGGCGGAACCACCTTCGTCAAGGAAATTTTTGGTCACCTGACAAAGGGGGTGCACCTCCCAAAACGTTGTGCTATGTGTTTCCATTTTTGGTTACCTGCAAAATAATGCGCTTTTAAATACAAAATGTTGTAGATATCAGTGTATATGCGGCAGAGCATCTCTTTTATTCATCTCTCTTCTACTGGATAACACAGAAGCTGTTAAGGGGCTGGTTCCTGCTGTGATTCTAGCACCATGAACCTCAAGAAGAATCATCTTCTAAACAATGTGAGGGCATTGCTTTCCATGTTTTCTCTTTTGGGAAATTGAAGGTAGTCACATGACTCAGGTGCAGATATTCTCTCAAGGTTCATGTGTGACTTTCCTGCAGTAACAAACCAAGTTGCTATGACTTGCTATGACTGGCTGTTAAGAATAATCCTCCTGCATGGAATAAACCACTTTAGTCAAAGGTGGTCCACCGCTAACCAGAAAACGGATTACTCTTAGGTTACAAGATTTAATAGCAACCTACTATTTAATAAAGTTCCTTCATATAACTTTGTGTGGATAATGGAGTTGGTAAAAATTAATATGCAGTTGAAATAAGAGAAAAAAAATGAAAACCCCAGGAAAGTGACAAAATATGAAACACAATTATTTAACTAGACCAATGTAATGGTAATTGGTGAATGGTTATATACTATTAACACTGATAAATACGGACTCAGAGGGCAAAATAAAGCTTTAACTACTTTACCTTCTGTGACACCTCATAAACAACTTGAAAAACAATTTAGTTTTACATAATCTTTGTTATGTATTTAAACTTTGTTTTGCACAGGTACCACATTATGACAGAGAATATACACCATAAGCGAGTCCCTAGTTAACAATAAACTCCATAGCAGAACATTTCTTCTGATTGCTTGTCTAGCGCTAACATACAGGGATAGCCTCAACTTCACAGTGTAGTTGCTAAAAACTAAAGACCCTTTTCTTAATTTAACAAATTTCCTTGCTAATTTTACAATAATAGTTATGTACAATTTTGTTAATTTAAAAATTATATAAGAACATTTCAAATGCAACGATTTGTTTCTGTTTGCGTGCAATAATTTTCTTAATTAGTTAAAAAAATAGACACAGGCCCATGTTCATTAGGCAATGCTATGCATAAGAAACATCTCACAGCCCATTTAACTCAAAGCGCTGATACTGTACAGCTTCAAATTGGGACTTACAGCAGAGACTGCGACTATTCTAACACAAACCAGTGGCAATCGCCAAAAAGACCCAGGTACACCCAGGTACATGCTGGATACATGCCTTAAACTTGCCTTAAAGAAGACCCAGCATTTCTGTATTGATTAATGGCCCATCAGATTAACAGCGGGGGTTCCTGGCAGTCCCATTCAAACTGAATGGGACTGCCAGGGACCCCTGCTGTTTTAATCATATGGGTCATTAGTCAATGCAGAAATGCCTTAAATTTGCCTTAAACTAGCCAGGCTACACCCAGCACATACCCAGAATGTAACCTGGCTAGTTTAAGGCAAGCTTTAGAATAGTCGTGGTCTCGTCTGTATGTCGAAAAAAGCTATTTTGACCATATTTTAGAAAGATATATGCAATATTCATGCAAAATAAGAAAGTAGAAAGAGAATGAAGCTTCCTAAAAAAATATATATAAAATACAAAAATTGAATCATTAATCACATAACAAAAAGTAGTTGTACTTTGGAGAAGTAAATTAAAAGGTAGTGGTACTCCATAGTCCCTAATACCATTACACTTCCACCACGGTGTATAGCAGTGACTAGTAAATATAGGCCATGATGCAGTGCTCAGTGAGTGTGACTGCATCATAAGTGTAAACTTGGTACATTCATGTCAATATTTATTTGATGAAGTCTTTCTTTAACTGAACATTGTTGTAGCTGTAAAAGATTACTTGTTTTAATCAAAATTACCCAAATAGTAATTTAAATGCCATGTTTCATTTAACTGCACATATTGCATCCAATCTTACATAACAGTAGTTACATAGTAGATGAGGTTGAAAAAAGACATATGTCCATCAAGTTCAAATAGGCCAAATTTAGACAACAGATACTTTATCCTATATCTATACTTACTTATTAATCCAGAGGAAGGCAAACAAAATGATATCATCCAATGATAAGGGGAAAAATAAATTATTTCCTGACTCCAAGAATTGGCAATCGGATTATTCCCTGGATCAACATTTTTCCCATGTTTACTTACAGTATTTGGTACAGTATATCCCTGTATATATTTCCCTTCCAAAAAGATGTCCAACATTTTTTTGAACAAATCCATTGCATCTGCCATCACAGTCTCCATGGGTAATGAATTTCACATTTTAACTGCCCTTACTGTAAAGAACCCTTACCTTTGTTGCTGGTAAAATCTCCTTTCCCCCAACCTAAAGGGATGTCCCCGAGTCTGTGCACTTTATGTGCAATTCCCTGTCTCTGCGTTCTATTTTTAGAAAAGGAGCATGATTTTGTAGGTGAAAAAACGCAGGGTGTATTGCATATACAGGGAAAAGGGAGACCAAAAAGCGCACCAGCACAAACGGAGCAGGAAGAACCAGAACAAAAAAATGATTAAAAGGGCACTTTAATGTGGCAAAAGACCCATCCAATGCATTTCGAACGTCGCAGCGTTCTTTTTCAAGGTTATTGAAAAAGAACGCTGCGACGTTCGAAATGCATTGGATGGGTCTTTTGCCACATTAAAGTGCCCTTTTAATCATTTTTTTGTTCTGGTTCTTCCTGCTCCGTTTGTGCTGGTGCGCTTTTTGGTCTCCCTTTTCCCTGTATTGCATTGAGTAGCTGCACAGCCTGCCTGCCTGCCCTACCAGGATGTGAGTATTTGCATATTTTTCAGGGGAACCTGCCAATGAGACATATGGTGAGTGGGTTGCACCACACACCACCTGTCTTCAGGAGGATAGTACCCATTATATGACACAATAGGTACTATATCAATTGTTAGTACCCTGGTACAGTGGTCTGGCTTATTATCATTTTGAGATATACCTGCATTTGAGCGCTTCAGCTATTTTCCATATTGTATTGCATATACAACAATTGGTACAGACATATGTAGTGGTATGAAATATTTCACTTCTGTATTTTTATATGTATCAAAGAGACGCTGATCTTTTTGTCTTCTTGGCTAGGTCATATATCGCTCTCAGCAACAAAGACATAGCCAGACCGTTCTTAAGATGGCTGCTGTCTGGATACTGTCATTTCTTCTGTACAGCCCAGCCATTATTTTTTGGGAATATGTAGATGGTGACAATTCCATTCCTGACAGCCTCTGTGTCCCTGGATATTATTATAACTGGTACTTTCTTCTTGGAGCATCAGCCTTTGATTTCATTCTTCCCCTGATGAGCATTTCATTTTTTAACCTAAGCATCTACTGGAACATTAAAAGACGGAGCAGAAAGAAAAGAAAGATGATCACATCTTCCACTCTTCATACGGCAGATGAAAAAGAAATACCAATGAGACCATATATCATATCAGGCAATATTGTTCTTAATGGAAAAGAGGACTTTAAAAAACCTACAGTTAAGAGGTTTAAGATATCTCTTCCTTTGTTACTAAAGCAATGCTTTGGTGAGAAAAGCACCCTTTCTTCTCCACAAAGTAAGCAGGTATTTAGAAGTAACATCCATATCATTAAACTCTCCCGGGACAAGAAAGTTGCCAAATCACTTTCAATCCTGGTTGGAATTTTTTGCATTTGTTGGGCTCCTTACTCGCTTCTTATGAGTATCCGTGCTGCCTGTCATGATTATTGCATTAACTCTTACTGGTATGAAATTACATTCTGGTTGTTATGGATCAATTCATCAATTAATCCTCTTCTCTACCCATTGTGCCACAAAAGTTTCAGGGAGGCTTTCAGAAAAGTGATTTACAAGTGTATATGGAATGACTCTTACTGAAATTTCAAATATAACCTTCAGGTATTCAGAAAGACATTCTGAACTTTACTCGTGAAATTTTGAATATGACAAATATGTTATTTTATATTGCAATTGTTAATCGTCTGAGTGGATTACATTTTATAGCTAGTGAATTGCTACTGATAAGATCTCCAAATGATGTATATGGTAGCTACTGTAAATAAAGATTACATTAAATATTGCTTAACCATGGTAACTTTACTTAGCCTATTGCACCTGCATGTGATATGACTACTGTTAAATAGATCTTGTTGTATTTATATAAGAATTCCATGAATGAAAAGAGAATCATGCATTTTCATTCAAAGGACTTACTGATCTATGGCCTATGATAATATTAAATGATATAGCTTTTAAATAGTAGCTAGAAGTATAAATGGATGTTTTTTGATTTTTTAAATTTATTTTAGAAATAATCGGTGTATTCCAGTAGGATAATTATTCCATAGATCATTTACCACTGGTACTAATAAATACATTTTCAAAATGAAATTCATCTGGTTTTTTTTTTATCACAATTTTTTTATTGAACTTTTCTCATTTGGGATACAATTTCTCATTTGGGATATAAAGAGACAGGGGAAAATCAAATTAATGTAACATAACAAATTTGAATAATATAACGTACAAAAATACACAAACCTCGGGAGGGGATGAGAAATCCATTCCGCCTATCCCCTCTCCCCTGCTCGCCCCTTTTGTGGCCGGGGGAAGCCCCATCATGGGGAAGAGGGAGGAGGCACCACCATTCTGCCCAAAACTCATTTTAATATATCAGGGGAGGACATAAAATGAGAAGTCGGGAGTCACACAACTCTAGGACGAATCCTCATTAACTTGGGTTGGAATCTATCCTATCTATATGTAATCCATGGGTCCCATATCTTGTTATGTGTCTTTGATGTACTGTATGCCTAAGGCATGCTGTAAGTTTATTCATTGTCATTACGTAATTTATCCTTTTTTTATCGCCTTCATGGAAGCAATTTCTGTATTTTTCCAGGCCGCAGCTATTGCGCATCTGCCGGCTGTGAGAATGTGGGAGCTAAGCTTACATTGGTGGTAGTTTAAGGATTCGAATGGTCTGGCCAAGAGAAACACCAAAGGGTCCAGGTTTATCCTGACCCCCAACATCTCCTCGAGCCAAACTTATCCTAGACCACAGTTGTTCTATTTTTGGACACATACACCAAATATGGATCATATCTCCCACACCTCCACAACCCCTCTAACACAGATCTGGATAACCAGGATACATCTTGCATAGTCTTTGTGGGGTCATGTACCATCTAAAGTTGTGTGAAAAAGAAAGTACAACCTCTTTGAATTTTATGGTTTTACACATCAGGACATAATAACAATCATCTGTTCCTTAGCAGGTCTAAAAAATAGGTATATACTGTACAACCTCAGATGAACAACAACACATGACATATTACACTGTGTCATGATTTATATAACAAAAATAAAGCCAAAATGGAGAAGTCGTGTGAAAACCTTATGATTCAATAGTTTGTAGAACTACCTTTAGCAGCAATAACTTGAAGTATTCATTTTCTGTATGACTTTATTAGTATCTCACATCGTTGTGGAGGAATTATGGCCCACTCTTCTTTACAACGTTGCTTCAGTTCATTGAGGTTTGTGGGCATTTGTTTATGCACAGCTCTCTTAAGGTCCTGCCACAGCATTTGAATCGGGTTGAGGTCTGGACTTTGACTGGGCCATTGCAACACCTTGATTCTTTTCTTTTTCAGCCATTCTGTTGTAGATTTGTTGGTGTGCTTGGATCATTACCTGTTGCATGACCCAATTTCGGCCAAGCTTTAGCTGTCGGACAGATGGCCTCACATTTGACTCTAGAATACTTTGGTATACATAGGAGTTCATGGTCGACTCAATGACTGCAAGGTTCCCAGGTCCCGTAGCTGCAAAACAAGCCCAAATCATCACGCCTCCACCACCGTGCTTGACAGTTGGTATGAGGTGTTTGTGCTGATATGCTGTGTTTGGTTTTCGCCAAACGTGGCGCTGTGCGTTATGGCCAAACATCTCCACTTTGGTCTCATCTGTCCAAAGGGCATTGTTCCAGAAGTCTTGTGATTTGTTCAGATGCAACTTTGCAAACCTAAACCGTGCTGCCATGTTCTTTTTTGAGAGAAGAGGCTTTCTCCTGGCAACCCTTCCAAACAAACCATACTTGTTCAGTCTTTTTCTAATTGTGCTGTCATGAACATTAACATTTAACATGAGGCCTGTAGAGTCTGAGATGTAACTCTTGTTTTTTTTGCAATTTCTCTGAGCATTGCACGTTCTGACCTTGGGGTGAATTTGCTGTGACGTCCACTCCTGGGAAGATTGGCAAGTGTCTTGAATGTTTTCCACTTTTGAATAATCTTTCTCACTGTAGAATGATGGACTTTAAATTGTTTGGAAATGGCCTTGTAACCCTTCCCAGATTAATGGGCAGCAACAATTGCTTCTCTAAGATAATTTCTGATGTCTTTCCTCCTTGGCATTGTGTTAACAAACACCTGAATGCTCCAGACCAGCAAACTGCTAATACTTCGGCTTTTATAGAGGTGGTCACACTTGCTGATGATCAATTAATCAAGGGCATTTAATTAGCAGCACCTGCCTGCTACTTAGCATCTTAATTCCTATGGAAGCAGAAAGGGTGTACTTAGTTTTTCACACATGGTTTCTCCATTTTGGCTTTATTTATGTGTATTGTTGTTCATCTGGGGTTGTATTTACCTAATTTTTAGACCTGCTAAGGCAGAGGTGTGCAAACTGGGGGGCGCAAGATTGTTTAGTGTGGGCTCAGGCGGCGGGGGTCGATTTTGCAGAGAAGCAGAGGGAAAAGCAGTCAGTAGCTGCAATTTCTCCTGCAGCCATTAGGTGGCGCTGTGCTGCACAGCTCATGCAGCACAGGCTTTGACTTCCTGAATGCCGAGTGATGAGGTGAGTGTGTGTGTGTGTGTGTGTGTGTGTGTGTGACAAAGAGAGACATGGAGAGGTGAGACAAAGAGAGACATGGAGAGGTGGGAGACATATTGGTGGAGGGAAGAGAGAGAGACATGGAGAGGTGGGAGACATATTGGGGGGAGGGGGAGAGAGACATGGAGAGGTGGGAGACATATTGGGGAGGGGGAGAGAGAGACATGGAGAGGTGGGAGACATATTGGGTGGAGGGGGAGAGAGAGACATGGACAGGTGGGAGACATATTGGGGGGAGGGGGAAAGAGATGAATGGAGAGGTGGGAGACATATTGGGGGTAGGGGGAGAGAGAGAGACATGGAGAAGTGGGAGACATTGGCGGGAGGGGGAGAGAGACACTGGGGGAAGGTGAGAGAGAGAGAGACACTGGGGGAAGGTGTGTGAGAGAGAGAAACACTGGGGGAAGGTGAGAGAGAAAGACACTGGGGGGAAGGTGGGAGAAAGACACTGGGGGAAAGTGTGAGAGAGACACTGGGGAAAGGTGAGAGAGAGACACTAGGGGAAGGTGAGAGAGAAAGACACCCACTGGTAGCAGGGCCCTCCAGCACCTTGAGGAGCCAGAGTAGGCCCTCACCTCATGATTACCTATCCCCAGGGAGCTCCAGCAGGACCAGGAAGAGATCAACGGAGTAGCCGCCCCCCAGCTAAACGGAGGGATTAAGGTCAGGCAGAGATGGCAGAATTGAGGGGCTTGGGAGGAGGATGAGTTTTGGGGGGCTGAGGGTTATTCCTTGGGTCAGGGGGGTCACTTCAAAGTATTTATCAGCAGGGGAGATTCATCAGTACCCCCCTTGAGTTTGGTTATGGGGATCCCTGATCCCTGGGCAACATTTAAAATGGGAATAAATAAATAATACATAAAACTGGTAGGTAGGAGTGGATGACACTGGGGAAAGCAAATGGGAGAAGGAAAAAAGGGAGGGGGGGAGAGTGAAGGGAGGTAGCAAAGAGGTGGATGAATGCCCACTCAAATGGATTGCTTTTGTGCACCAGAAAAAAAATATTACCAGATGCTAGCAAACAATAAAATAAACAGTGATCCAATACTAGTATACTGCCTGCGCACACGCCTGCAGCCCAAGCGATTTGTGAACTTGGCTGATGGAGATTGTAGACGCATGGTGGAAGCGTCACAAAGCTGGTTCGCCCTCATTGGCTGAACCAGCTCACGTAATCAAAATCACATGACGTCAGCGCACATCAGGCAGGGGGGCGAGAAATGCCGTGGATGAAAAGGGGCACTCGGCATAAAAAGTTTGCTCACCCCTGTACTAAGGAACAGATGATTGTTATTATGTCCTGATACTGTATGTAAAACCATAGAATTCAAAGAGGGTGTACTTTCTTTTTCACACAACTGTTAATAGTATCTTATATGCATTTTCCATTGTTCTAGTGCAAATAGTGTAACGTAGTGCTCACCACAAACAGAACGTGACCGCGTGGCCGAGGTGGGGATTGGATAAAACCGACATCCAGCCGCGTGAGCGTGTCCGGAGTGCAGGGTCATAGTTGTTAGCCGGGTCGGGGTTAGAGAGGTGCGGATCATCGTAGGTACTTGCCATGGTCAGGGATTGGAGAGTTTCGGATCGTCGTAGTACTGTCCTGGTCAGGAGCGGAGAGAGTCGGAGTCCAGGTACGAAGCCAAGGGTCAGAAAGGAACTAGAGGAAATCAAAGGACAAGGTAGCCAGGCAGGGAGGCAGGAATGCAGTAAGCACTTCGCACTGAATGAAGTCTTATGCTCAGCCATCTACCAAGGGGCTGACTGAGCATACAGTATATAGTACCAGGAACCAATAGGGAGCCAGAAGAGAAGAAGCTCAGCAGTAAGTGGTTGTGTGATAGGCGGGGAGGAGTCCGCAATGGACGTGGTGTGAATCAGAGAAGCCAGGCTCTGTTTGGCAGTGTGCGCACGCTGCCTGTGCGTAGTCCATGTGTGCTGCGCGCCGCTGATGCTACCACGGGAGCGGAGACCACAGGAGTGATTGCAGTGATAGTCTCTCCAGGCGCACAGCACCTGCATGTGGGGGGGGGGGAGGGCGACGGATGGAATTAGTCAGGCAGCGGGAGGTACCAGGGAGACGGAGCTCAGCGAAACGCTTGATAGCGACCTGTTACAGGCTTGCCCCGTGAGGTGCGCGACCCTGACCTTTCGGGCCCTTACAGTAGCCCCCCTTCAGGAGCAACCTCCGGGTGTCTCAGGGATGATTTAAGTCGGTATCTGGCGTTAAAGGCCCGGACGAGTCTGGGGGATGCAGCTGGCCTTGAGGAATCCAGGAATGTTCCTCTGGTCCAAAGCCCCTCCAATGTACCAGGTACTGGTGAGCTCCTGGTGATCCTGGAGTCCAACACGGATTGGACCTCGAACTCTTGCTGGCCCTCCACGAGGAGGGGCCAGAAGGCGAGGAAGAGGAAGGAGAACGAGGATCCAGAATGGAACGTTTCAACAGAAGGTATTTTCATGGATGAGGGTAGGTGTAGGCCACAGGATTGATCCTCTCAATAATGGAGAATGGGTCAATGCACCTAGGTGCCAATTTTGGTGTTGGGACTTTAAGATGAATATTTTTGGTGGATAGCCACACCTTGTCTCCAGGGCTGTACACCGGGGTTTTTGCCTGGAAATTGCCTTCCTGAGATTTCCTTGAATCCTCTCCCAAGATTTCTGCAAGTGTAGTACCCTGTTGTCTGCTGCCGGTACGCCAGATCTGGGTGCTGAAATAGGAAGTGTGGACGGGTGAAAGCCGTAGTTGGCGAAGAACGGTGATTTCATCGTCGACTCACTACGTAGATTATTATGTGCAAACTCTGCCCAGGGCAAAAGGTCAGTCCAATCGTCCTGGGTGTCTGAGACAAAGCATAAGATGAACTGCTCCAAAGTTTGTTTGGTTCATTCCATCTGACCGTTGGTCTGGAGATGATAGCCCGAAGAGAAATGCAGTGAGATCCCCAATTGCTTACAGAATGACTGCCAAATTTGTATATAAATTGTGACCCCCGATCCGACACAATGGCCTGTAGTACAGACGAGACCACGAGTATTCTAAAGCTTGCCTTAAACTAGCCCGGTTACATTCTGGGTATGTGCTGCGTGTAACCTGGCTAGTTTTAGGCAAGTTTAAGGCATTTCTGGATTGACTAATGACCCATAGGATTAACACAGCAGGGGTCCCTAGCAGTCCCATTCAGTTTGAATGGGACTGCCAGGGACCCCCACTGTTAATCTGATGGGCCATTAATCAATGCAGAAATGCTGGGTCTAGTTTAATGCAAGTTTAAGGCATGTATCCAGCATGTACCTGGGTGTACCTGGGTCTTTTTGGTGATTGCCACTGGTTTGTATTAGAATAACCGTGGGCACTACAGTACCATATGGAGGCAAAAAATGTCTTTATTGGACACCTCTGACAGCTGTGAAGCGTTGGGAAGGCCCTTCAGTGCAATAACGTGTGTTTGCTTGGAGAAGTGATCAACTACTACAAGGATGACATTCAGTCTTTTGGATTTGGGTAGCTCTACAATAAAAGACATGGATAGGTGGGTTTATGGATGGTCCGGAAGGGAAGAGGTTGAAGAAGTCCCGTAGGTTTAATATGGGGAGTCTTGTTACGAGCACATGTAGAATATGCTGTGACGAATTCCCTGATATCTCTATGCATACCCGGCCACCAAAACGTCTGTTCCAAGTGGTCGATAGTTCTCCTTGTACCTGGGTGTCCAGACGATTTGGAGTAGTGACCCCATTCCAATACCTTCCTACAAAAGGGAAGTGCAATAAATAAATGACCCTCTGGGACTTCAAGACCCTCAGGAAAGTGGGATTGGGTTTGCACAATCCTCTCAATGGAATCAAAAGTATTTGGTGGAGATAATGCATGGTGAGGGAAGTATAGTCTCCTGTTGATTCTCTGTCTTGTCCTCCACCAAGAATTGACGGGAGAGAGTGTCAGTCTTTATATTTTTAGAACCGGGTAAAGATGAAATGATAAAGTTAAATGTGAAAAAAAGTGACCATCGGGCTTGTCGAGCCCTTAGGTGTCGAGTGCCTTCAATGTACAGCAGGTTTTTGTGGTCAGTTAATAGGGTAACTGGGTTTTCTGTGCCTTCGAGGAGGTGTCTCCACTCTTCTAATGCCATCTTGATGGCTAGGAGTTCCCGATTGCCTACATCAGCGGTGCGCTAACTGTGGGGCGCGACCCCCAGGGGGGGCGCGACACTGCCGACGGGGGGCGCGGGGTTTACAGAGGCCCCGCGCGCTTCCCGAAGGCACTTAAATTAAGTGCCGGGGGAGCTGCAGGGCCTCTGTAAACCTAACTTACCGTGGCTCCGGCGGCTTCCTCCCTGCGTCGCCATGGCAACGCGGCGTCAAAATGACGCTGCGAGGTCATGTGATGTCACGTTGCTATGGCAACGTGACGTCATTACGCCGGAGCGCGGGTAAGTTGGGGTTGGGGGGGGCGCGGGAGTGAGGGGACAGCCGGCAGGGGGGCGCAGGGAAAAAAGTTTGCGCCCCCCTGGCCTACATCATAGTTCGTTCGGCGGAAGATTTTTTTTAAAGAAAAGAATGCGCATGGGTGCAGTCTGGCTTGAGGGGTCTTCCTCTGTGACAAGATAGCTCCGGCCTCGAAATCGGAAGTGTCCACTTCTAGCGTGAAGGGCAAGTTTGGATCTGGGTGTACTAGGATGGGTGCAGAGGTGCAGGCGTTTTTTAGACTGTCGAAGGCTTGAGTAGCTGCAGGGGACCGTGAGGCGGGATCCGCACCTTTTGTATCAGGGCCATAATGGGTGCTACTACAGAAGAGAAATTCTGGGTGAATCTGCGGTAGTAGTTGGCGAATCCTAGGAAAGGTTGCACAGCTTTTACGGTTGTGGGATGAGGCCAAACCAGGACCGCTTTTACCTTGGATGGATCCATGGCGAGGCCGTTGTTAGAGATGATGTACCCCAAGAATGCTGTAGTAGTTTGGTGGAACTGACACTTCTCCAGTTCAGCGAACAGGTGGTTTTCTTGTAGACGCTGGAGTACCTGCTTGACATGACCCGAATGTTCGTGTATGGATATGGAGAAGATTAATATATCGTCGAGGTAGACTACGACATATTGGTCAAGGAAATCTCTGAAAATGTCATTGAAGAAATCCTGGAAAATGTCCGGAGCATTGCAAAGGCTGAATGGCATAACGAGGTTCTCGTAATGTCCATCCCAGGTATTGAAGGCTTTCTTCCACTCGTCGCTTTGGCGGATTCTCACCAAATTATAGGCTCCTCGCAGATCCAATTTGGTGAAGATGGTGCCCCATGTAGTCAGTCGAAAAGGTCCAAGATCAATGGTAGAGGGTATCTGTTCTTTATGGTGATCTTGTTGAGGCCCTGATAATCAATGCAGGGTCTAAGGGATTCGTCTTTCTTTTTTACAAAAAAGAACCCTGCTACTGCGGGGGATGAGGATTTCCAAATGACCTCCTTTTGTAGATTCTCCTGAACATAGTCTTTCATGGTGTTGGTTTCTGGAAGGAAGAGCGGATAGGAGCATCCTCTCAGGGACACTGAACCAAGCAGCAGATCGATGGGGCAATCGAATGGATGATGGGGTGATAGACCTTGGTTCGTACCTTAATCAAAGACGTCCCGGAACTCCTCATAGACCTCAGGCAAGTGTGTTCTCTCTTCTCCTGGTACTGTAACCCCGCATCATTTTTGGGCTGTGGTGTCGCAGTTGTTGAAGCAATGAGGGCTCCATTGAAAAGGTTCTGAGTCAGTCCAGTCTATACACGGATTTTGGAACTGGAGCCATGGAAGACCAAGAATCACGTCGACCGAGGGGGTATGGATGGCGTCCAACTTTATTCTCTCTGTATGATCCTCACCTGTGCGTAATTGAAAGGGTACGGTTTATTGTGAGATAAATGCTGGTTGTAGAGGTCGACTGTCAATGGCCTCCAGACCCACAGGGTGCTTCTTGTGTATTAGAGGAATCTTGATTCTCTCAGCGAACCCCTGATTGATGAAGTTGCCCCTGACCCGGAATACAGAAAAACCAGTGCAGTAGTGTGGAAATTCTCACCAGTTAATGTGACAGAGACTAAAATCCTAGTTGGCAATTTTTTTTTGCAGGAGAAGTGGCTAATGTTCCCAGTGTGAGTCTCCTGGCTCTCACTGGGATATGGCGTTTCCTGACTTGTGCTGGCAATTGAGTGCCTGGTGTCCTGCATTGCCACAGTACAGGCAGAGTCCAGAACTACATCGGCGCTGTTTCTCGCCGGGGTACGGCTTGATGCCGCCGATTTCATGGGTTCCTCGACATCTGGGCGGAGCGGTTCAGCCGTACCTGTGTAGAAACTGTGGAATCTTGGAGTACCTTGCTGATGCCGAGTTCTTTCTGCTCTCCTCTCCTACAATC
The DNA here is from genome assembly GCF_040206685.1 of Ascaphus truei. Classification (NCBI taxonomy): domain Eukaryota; kingdom Metazoa; phylum Chordata; class Amphibia; order Anura; family Ascaphidae; genus Ascaphus; species Ascaphus truei. Next base: position 131,296,613 of record NC_134484.1, on the reverse strand, counting down.
GCTGATCAACCCGGATACATAGGGCAATGAGTTCCTCGAGGTCAGTGGGACGCTCTTGCGAGGCGAGCTCATCCTTCAGGGACTCAGAAAGGCCTTGCCAAAAAGCATCTGTCAGTGCATCATCGTTCCATCTGGTCTCTGCGGCAATAGTGCGGAACTCAAGAGCACATCGGGCGATGGGGCGATTACCCTTGGAGATATGCAGCCGGTACCTTGCATCCAGGCGTGTCAAAACTCTGCGGAACTCCCGGGTGAAATGTACAATATCACGTCAGAACATCCCCTCTGTTTCTTCCTCCCATCCTACACCTCTTCCTAACTCTCCTCCTGCCTTCCTTGACTCTTTTTCCACTGTCTCAGAGAAGGATGTGTCGCTGTTGATCGCCTCTTCTCCCCTACCACTTGCCCTCTTGACCCCATTCCCTCCCATCTCCTAAAACCCCTTGCTCCTACTATAATCCCTACGCTCACACACATTTTTAACTCCTCCCTCTGATCTGGAACCTTTCCTTCCTCCTTCAAACATGCAAAAGTCATACCATTACTCAAAAACAGCAAGCTTGACCCTACCTATCTTTCTAACTGTCGACTTGTCTCCCTCCTGCCTTTTGCCTCTAAACTCCTTGAACGTCTTGTATTCTCTCGCTTGCTCCATTTTCTCAACAGCTATTCTCTCCTAGACCATCTACAATCTGGCTTCCGCACTGCTCACTCCACGGAAACAGCCCTCACTAAAATAACTGACGACCTCCATGCTGCCAAAGACAGAGGTCATTACACTCTGCTCATATTACTCGACCTCTCTGCAGCATTTGACACCGTGGACCACCCTCTTCTCCTTCACATTCTCCATACTCTTGGTATTCGGAACAAAGCTCTATCCTGGATCTCATCCTACCTCTCCCATCGTACTTTCAGTGTCTCTTCTGCTAACACCTCCTCCTCTATTGATCTCTCTGTGGGGATACCCCAGAGCTCTGTCCTGGGACCTCTTCTCTTTTCTCTGTATACACTCTCTCTAGGTGACCTAATAACATCTTTTGGGTTTAATTATCACCTGTATGCTGACGACACACGAATATACTTTTGAACACCCGACCTTACACCTGCTGTACAAACCAAAGTTTCTGAATGTCTCTCTGCTATATCATCCTGGATGGCCCTCTGCTGCCTTAAACTCAATATGGCTAAAACAGAGCTCCTCATACTTCCTCCCAAACCTGGCCCTACTACCTCCTTCCACATTACTGTTGGAACTACGATCATTCACCCAGTAGCCCAAGCACGCTGCCTATTGGTCACACTCGACTCCTCTCTCACATTCGCCCCTCACATTCAAAACATTTCTAAAACCTGTTGATTTTTCCTCCGCAATATAACTAAGATACGCCCTTTCCTCTGTTGCTCGACTGCTAAAACTCTGACTCAGGCCCTCATTCTCTCCCGCCTTGATTACTGTAACCTCCTGCTGTCCGGCCTTCCTGCCTCTCACCTGTCTCCCCTACAATCTATCCTAAACGCTGCTGCCAGAATCACTCTACTCTTTCCTAGATCTGTCTCAGCATCTCCCCTCCTGAAATCCCTCTCCTGGTTTCCAATTAGACTGTAAGCTCCTAGGGGCAGGGACTCCTCTTCCTTAATGTTACTTTTATGTCTAAAGCCCTTATTCCCATGATCTGTTATTTATATTATCTGTTATTTATTTGATTACCACGTGTATTACTGCTGTGAAGCGCTATGTACATTAATGGCGCTATATAAATAAAGACATACAATACAATATCACTGCTGAGGTCCGATCTCCATTCCCAGATGGGTGAGGCCCAGGCCACGGCATCATTGGTGAGTAGCGAAATGATATACGCCACCTTAGCTCTTGTAGAGATAAATCAAGAGGGCAGTACAGTAACTTGAATTGGATAAAGCATTGGTTAAAAAATACACGGCACCCATGAGCGTCGTCCCCATAGCAATTGGGGGTAGGCAGTAGTGGCTCAGAAGTCGTGGCCTGGGGCAGAGGACTGGGGCAGACGCCCCGGAAGAGCCAGGAGTAGGAGTGGAGTTTGTGTCCGGTTAGTGAGGGATTGGACTAACGGTTGCAGGCGTTCCATGCGCTGATTGTTCGGTTCTATATAATTCTCTAATTTGGAAAATATGCTAGCATGCATGCTCAAGACTCGCCCCACCTCAGCGCGGTCCATGTTTGTGGGGCTGAGCATTCTGTAAAGTAGTGCTCACCACAAACAGAAAGCGACTGCGAGGCCGAGGTGGGGATTGAATAAAACTGACCTCCAGCTGTGTGAGCGTGTCCGGGATGAACGGTCCTAGTCGTTAGCCCGGTCGGAGTTAAAGAGGTGCGGATCGTCATAGGTACTTGCCGTGGTCAGGGGTTCGAGAGGTGCGGATCGTCATGGGTACTTGCCGTGGTCAGGGATTGGAGAGTTGCGGATCGTCGTAGTACTTGCCGTGATCAGGAGCGGAGAGAGTCGGAGTCTGGGTACAAAGCCAAAGGTCAGAATGGAACTAGAGAAAATCACAGGACAAGGTAGCAAGGCAGGGAGGCAGGAATGCAGTAAGCACTTTGCACTGAATGAAGTCTTATGCTGAGCCATCTACCAAGGGGCTGACTGAGCATATATAGTACCAGGAATCAATAGGGAGCCAGCAGAGAAGAAGCTTAGCAGTAAGTGGTTGTGTGATAGGCGGGGGAGGAGTACGCAAGGGACGTGGTGTTAATCAGAGAAGCCAGGCTGTTTGGCAGTGTGCGTGCGCTGCCCACGCGCCGTCCATGCGTGCTGCGCACCACTGATGCTACTATGGGAGCAAAGACTGGAGGTGGGATCCGCGGTGATAGTCTCTCCAGGTGTGTTGCGCCTGCGTGGGGGGGACCCGATGGACAGAATCAGCGAGGCTGCGGGAGGTACCAGGGAGAGGGGGCTCAGCGAGATACCTTATAGCGGGCTGTGGCAGGCTTTCCCCGCGAGGTGCACGACCCCGACCTTTTTTGGGCCCTTACAGTACCCGCCCCCCTTACAAATAGATGTCTTGGCCACTCCTTTCCAAACATCCCCCCATTCCTCATTCGAGATTTCCGTTTGCAAATCATGTTCCCATCCCTCCATATATTTAAATTGTACTCTTTCATAATCTGACACTAACTCTTTATATATAAAAAAAATATGAGGCCTTTCTGTACATTTTTGTTACTACATAGCTTTTCAAACCCGATCGATTGTTTAAAAAAACGTTCCCTGTCCAATCTGCTTTATAAAGTGTCTAACTTGGAAGTATCGAAATAAATCTTATGTGGGGATAGCCAATTTTTTTTTTACTATATCCTTGAATTCCATTATTTTCCCTTAACTAAAACATCCCCTATTACTTTTATATATTTTTTTCAACATTGTTTAAAATTATTATTTCCCATTCCAGTAAGGAAATTCAGGTTTCCCATAACTGGAATTAATCTTGAGGGGTATGATATTATTGGATATTTAGCTTGAGACGATCTCCATATTTTTATGGAATATCCTATGGGGATATGGAAAGGTGACTGCGACCAAAAATTGCTTATAAAAGAATCGAGGTGGATTTATACCCTAAGGACTATTTCCCCCCAGGGTCTGAATGAAGGATTTGTATTCTATCTGTTCATTTAAAGAGAACGGACCCTCTAAAACCAGTCTGTTAGTGCCAGAATAATGGCACCCCCTCTTCGGACAATTTGTGCTACATTAGCATACATTCATCAATATTGATGCAGTCCCACATCATAATATCCTATTGTGCGCATTCTCCTATTTACATAAAATATATCAGTATTGCTCCAAAAGCTCAATTATACTAAGTGTCTATACACATTAATTACATTGAGACAACTCTACATGGTATTCAGCTTGAGAGTTCATAAATACCTTGTTTTCTACAGTGAGTTATCATCGTGATTGACATAAATGACAACCAATAGGGATGCAGTTCACCCTATATATACCTTATTACCCCCAGGGGCTCACTTCCAGCCTTGAGAAAGCCATGCGCCAAACATACGTCGGCGGCGGACGTGATGACGTCACTAGAAAGTGTCTCAGATCGCCGATCTGAGTACATCCGTTTTTTTAACTACTGAGCGGTAGTGGCTTTATATAATGCCACTTTTTAGACCTCACAAGCTTATTAGAAGCAGTTATCCTCATAGGTGCCATCCATGGGGGGAATGTATAGAAACTTTGCTAGCTTTAGGCACCCTTACTGCATATATATCACTAACCTTCTACAAACCGTTATATAAACAGTAAGCGCTAGAACAGACAATTTCTTATTGAAGAAGAACGATAAGGTAGCGAGCGAAAGCCAGTCAGCTGCTTTAGTCGTGTAATCAGTGACCCTGAGCGAACCATATACTAGGCTCACTCGGGGTCCAACACACATACTGTGTGCCTCTCTCTCTCGGTCTAATCTGTGAGCCACGCTCTACGCGTTTCGCCGTTCTAAGTGACGGCTTTGTCAGGAGTCTACTGTACATTTGAGAGAATGGAGTATTACTAATACCTTTCCAGTACCCACGGATACAAGAGCCATCAGCCGGGCAAACAGCTGGTCACGTAACGGAACACTAAGTCAGAATGTTTTAAGTTATCATACCGTTATAAGACAAAGCCGTCACTTAGAACGGCGAAACGCATAGAGCGTTGCTCACAGATCAGACCGAGAGAGAGAGACAGTTTCATAGCACCAGCAGACGTCAGTTCCGGTGGAGTGTAAGACCGGAAGTGGCGTATCTGCCATAGCGCGGTTGCGGATGCGGAAGAGATCCAAAGAGGTGTCGGTGAGTAGTCCTGAGGTCGCGACTCTGCAGAATATCCCTCCTGCACTGTGTATACCTTGCTGTGTTATTTAATCCACACTGTAAGCCTCCATTTTTTATCCTTTGGTGTAAATATATTTTTTACTATCTACACTATGGTATTATTCTCTTTTTGAGGTTTGATGTCCTCCTACCTTACTGGCCTGGAATCATCCCTATCCACGGCTGGAATTTCTGCTCTTTTATACCTACTCTTATGTGAGTGTGCATTTGGGAGCTCCTACATTTTTCACATTTGTTGTACATACAATATTTGCACTATGTAGTGTTTTTTTTTTAAGGTAATATCGCTCCCCTGGTGTTTTTCCACATATCGTTCCTTTGGACCTTGAAACAGTCCTATCTGAGGGTTTGAGTGATCTTTTTTTACCTTCATTTATTGAATTTTAGATTAGACTGTATTATTACGTGTACTTTATTCATTGTGTGATATTAGTCACTATATTTGCACTGTATTATTTTGTACACTTATATTTTTGTGTTATATTAGTCACTTAATAGTTATTAAGTTTTCACTGAGCACATTTTGAGAATATATTAGAGCGCCATCTAGTGTTGTTTTCACATTTAGTCAGGGTTATTAACCTGTCTACTAAGCACCAATCAGCGCGTGAGCAGTCAGTTTTTCCACAGGACAGGAATGCTGAGTCAGTGTATATTTCTATACAGGCTCACATCCGAACAGAGAAGCACACAGCTGCGCCAATTGTATTACAAGAAACCCTGAAGGAGCCATATACAAGGCTGACCCAGGGCTCAAAAACACACTTACAGTATAAACAAGTAAGCGAGTACTGTAACAATCTTGATATAGGATACATTTATATAAGAGCCAGCATTTGGGCAAGCAGCAGTGCAGCAAATCGGAGTACCAAGCCAGTGCATGCTCATACACAGGTTTACATTGCATACACAGATACTTACCTTGCAAAACCTGTTTTTAGAGACCCAGGGCGAACCACACTCATGGCTCACACTGTGGTGTATACACATATCTGAGCACACTGGTCCTGCTGGAACGGATACACAGAGCCAAACAGGAATTTCTCCTTGGTTTCAATCCATTAGTCACAAGCACATGAGTGACGTGGGAAAACTGTTTTGTAACGGTTAGAATCAGTACTAACTGAGGCTTAGACACTAACTACACCTACCTGCAGTTACTATAAGCCTTTTGTTTTGTTTTTAAATTCGCCAATTTCGTCAAGATTCATGTCCTTACACAGTGAGGACCATTTGTCGTTTTCCTCACCATAACTTTATTTTAATTAGAGCATAGCTCTGAATAGTTTACATTTTAATATAAATAATTCTACACCTATCACACTGTGTCTCAGGTACCTACCCTGAGCCTCAGGACTCAAGTGTCTCTCTAGTCATTTTAATTTACATATTGAGTGCTCTCACATAGGTTTTTTTTTCTCTCTCTTTAGTCACTTTTTTGATCTGTGTAATTAATTCTGAAAAAATATTTGGATATTTTGGTTCTAGGTGAGCTCATCAGACACATACCCAGATATTTTAACCGGGATTACTTCCATATATAGTTGAAATTGAGTTTTATGAGTTGCAATTCGTTACTGGGGAGCATCAGGTTCAACATTTCTGATATGTTCAAATTCTGTCAGTGTCGAATGTAATGAAAAACAAAACTAACTAAACATATACTAAGCGCTCAACCTATTAACCTAACTTAATAATACACGGTAGTGATGAATAAGTGCTCTAAAACTGTGTTGGAATCTCCTTCTCAAGAAATAACAATATGGGGGCTCCCACAGGCTGATTTAGCAGACTGGGAATTGGCTGCCTAAGTATTAGAAAAAACAAACCTATCCACAGGTAAGTACAACAATAGCAAAAAATACAGAAAATAAACAAACAGTGACCAAAACAAAATAGTCCTTGGCGCACTATCGGGTATAAAAACCTGACAGAAAATTAAGTCCCAAAAACTTGGTAGTGGGGATGATGAATAAGTCCGAAATCCGATCACACTTAAGTACTTAGTAGGATAACAGAACCAGCTCTGTGAGGGTGCAGGAGAGCTGACTTGATCTGCGATGGGTTGGAGATCAGGACAGGCTTTTGGTGTCATCTGTGTTCGGTGTCAGCCTCCATTGAATGTTTTATATATCTCTGTCTGAGTCTGCAGTAATTGGGCAGGGACATGTGAGACTGTGCTATAGTGGGACCCATCTCCAGGACTACTGGATACCCACTGAAGCTGGAGGCGCTGACACCGAACACAGATGACACCAAAAGCCTGTCCTGATCTCCAACCCATCGCAGATCAAGTCAGCTCTCCTGCACCCTCACAGATCTGGTTCTGCGATCCTAAAGGACTTAAGTGTGATCGGATTTCGGACTTATTCATCATCCCCACTACCAAGTTTTTGGGACTTCATTTTCTGTCAGGTTTTTATACCCGATAGTGTGCCAAGGACTATTTTGTTTTGGTCACTGTTTGTTTATTTTCTGTATTTTTTGCTAGTGTCGAATGTAAGTTTGAAAGGGTCATCAGGGGCTGGGTAACTGTTAGTATAACTATCTATCAGGGAAATGTGGAAGGGGAATAACCCATGCGACTGCTCAAAGGAGGACTAATTGAACCTGATTGGTACACTCTGGGGTAGATAGGAGTATTTATTCTAAGAAGAGAAAGAACCTCAATAACGAGAGCACTCTATCAAGGTATGTATATCATAGACTACCAGTAAGTAGGAATGATAATAGTAAGGGGACGCAGGGTGTGTGGGACGGATTAGAAATGCCCGGAGATACGATGCAAGTATTAAAATTCAAATTAATGGTGTGCTGTGCTCAAAGGATAAAATAAAGGTTGGACGCAAAAAACGTGTGTGTCTCAATAATTAATAGGTGATGGACTCATCTGATGCCTAAACAAAGAAGCGAATTTAAAATTATACTCGGCAGAGTGAGTATGACAAATATCAGTAAATTGTAGCAGTCAAAAACCTGAAGATACAGGTACAGATGGTGAAGTCGATGTGGCTATTTGGATTAGCAAATGTGAGTATTGTAGCTGATCCTGCCTTACCCAGTATATTAGCTCCTAGTGGTAATGTAACCAATAAGGTGCTCAATGGCGGCCGTAAAGTGTATTAATAGATGCTACACAACTTAACTGATCATAGCTGTGGCCAATATGATGATCATAAACACATCGACTGTAGTCACTAGTAGTACTATTGTCAAATTATGAGGACCAGAACATCATTAACGGTAATAGTGCCGGTAATAAGTACTCCATTCTTTTTTGTACCACTGCAGCCGTCACAGCAGCCATATCGCGTTACTGGTCTGGATAGAGGTATACTGTAGCCTGATAGCGTTTAGCCCAGTATCTCTATTAGACCATACGAAGACATTAGAATCCCATGAGCTAAATGTCAATGTAATATGGAGAAACGAACAAATGAGCGTCACAGTGTTTTAAGAGATTACTCTTATATGTTTAAAGTGTTATATCCACTTATACCATGCCTGCTTTGTTGTGGGTTTTTGATTCCTAATTTAGATATTAAGTGGCCACTCCAATGATATTAAATGATTGTGGTTTGGCTTATTTCTTAAGTAGCAATCTATATGGTTTGTTTTAGTTTGGTGCACATTGTATACTCTCATTTTTTTATTCACCTCTGTTGCTGGGGAGGTTCGTACCTTTCAGGCTTTCGTAGCCAATCACCTGGTCTCTTATTACCTGACCCGTAGGTGCGTTTTGGCACGAATCTACCTTAGCACTGAGATGGCTATTTAAGGGGAGTTTATTAGAACATTGCTCACTTTTTGATAAAGCGCTGACTAAGTGAGAAACACACCAGAGGACCCTTTTTGTTATACCTTGCTATTATGCATAATAAATAATTGTATTTATTATTAATATATACAGGCCTCCAGCCCTATTTTCCTTCACTGTACTCAGCCCTCCATTCTATTGTAGTTCATGACCAGGTTGTCAGTGTCCGTAGCGGAGCAGAGAGAAGAGGGGAAGTACTGTCGAGTCCAGAGCCCGTAAATTAATAGAACACAGGTCTCTGCATGTATGAAGGGTAGATGAAGGTGGAAAGGGGGAGAAGTGAGAGAGTGAAAATAAGATGAGGTGGTAAGAGAGAGGAAAAAATGAATGGAGAAATCAGAGAGAAAAGATTTTCGTGAACACAATGTCCAGGTAGTGACCATCCTTGTGGTTGCTGACTTTAATCCATTGGTGAAGACCAAAAGAAGAGGCCAGAGAGAGAAAGTGGGAAGCATAAGGGAGAGAGCGGTCATGAATATGGCAGTTGAAGTCCCCAAGGAGAAGAGTATTTTTTCTTCTACTATCCCAAGGAGAAGAGAAGGAGAGTCAGGGGAGAGAAAAAAAGAAAGCCAGGATTCAAACACAGAGAAAGACAGAAGGGGGATCAGTAGAGGTAGGTAAGCAATAGATGATCATCACATGGAGAGGAAAAGGAGAATACAGCTAGACAGTGTGAGCCTCAAAGGAAGGAAAATGTAGGGAAAGAGAGGGAAGAATAGGAAGTGTTCGAGAAGCCTCTACCCGTCATCAGGGCACAGAGTGTGGGAGAAAGAAAGGCCACCATAGGAAAGGACAGAGTCAGACTGAGTGAGCCAAGACTCAGTTATAGCTAAAAGGAAGTGCAAGAGCGAGATAAAAATAAGTCATGAACATAGAAAATCTTGTTAGAAAGGAAGTGTGCATTCCAAAGGGTATAAGAGAAAGGGAGAGGGAGGTTGACAGGGGATGTGTATGAGGTTAGCGGAGTTTACACCATGAAGATGACCAGTTGAATATGGGAGGTGAGGATGAGAATGTGTAGAAATGAGGCAGAGACCACTGTTGGGAGAGATATTCCCAGAAGCAAGGAGAAGAATGGAAAGAAAGAGAATGTGTGAGGAGGATTTTTAAGGGTGTGCTTTAGTTCAGGGTGTATTGCTGAGTAGTATCAAAGGGTGCAGATAGGAAAGGAGCTCATGCGAACTAAGAAGTGGAAAAGAAAGGAGAGTTGGGGATATATGAATGGAGTTAGAGGAATAATGAGGATGGTAGAGAGAAAAGTTTATTTAGAACGAAATGAGGTTAAAGCAAGTGGCCTGTTGGAAGCTACACACAACATGATTAGTGTATCACTCCTTTTGTTAAAGAACCTGAAAACCGGAAAAGGGGGGTTATAAAACTGTTATACTACGGAGACAGAAAAATATGTTACATAAACAGTATGTTTTAAACATTATTATACTTAACTACATTGTTATAAAACACAGTATTTGCAGTGATGTGGGATGATGACACTGTTACAGTACTGAGAACATTGTAATTAATTGGAAAAAACGTATATATAGTTGTGCATAGCGCTTAGAGCTGCTTAGAATTTAGTTACAGTAGGTGAAATGGCCTCCTGGAAGCTAGAATCACCATGACTATCTCATCTTTTGTTAAGGAACCTGAAAACAGTGGAACAATATACTGTTTTATTATCCCCTGGGATTACTGGAATGATTCACTGATTTCTGAAAGATTATGCTGAACCTGTTGACAAGTGGTTAACCCCTCCTGCAACCTTCCCGGGAGGCCTAATCCCTCACCCTTGAGAAACTAACCCTTTCACTCACCCCGTTTACTCCCAACCAACCAGGTACTTTTGTTTAACCCCTTCAATACCATAGTGGCTCGCCACTAAGGTAATGAAGCTACTTTTATATTATTTTAATTACATAGTGTTGAAGTAGGGGTCTCTGGAGCTGAACCACAAGGATTTCAGCCTCGGTGACCCCCTGCTTCCCAAGATACAGGCCCCGGTATGGGGTTTACGGTATCTCCTGCAAGTTTAAATGTCCCCATCACATGACACATGAGAATTAACTTGCAGAAGATACTACCCCATACTAGGGCCTGTAAGTCAGGAAGCAGGAAGTCCCCGGTCTGAATTTAATGCGGTTCAGCTCCGGAGTCACTCTGCTTCAATACTATGTATCACTCCTTTTGTTAAAGAACCTGAAAAAGGGGGGTTATAAAACTGTTATACTACGGAGACAGAAAAATATATGTTACATAAGCAGTATATTTTAAACATTATTATACTTAACTACATTGTTATAAAACACAGTATTTGCAGTGATGTGGGATGATGACACTGTTACAGTACTGAGAATAGTGTAATTGATTGGAAAAAACGTATATATAGTTGTGCTTAGCGCTTAGAGCTGCTCAGAATTTAGCTACAGTAGGTGAAATGGCCTCCTGGAAGCTACAATCACCATGATTATCTCATCTTTTGTTAAGGAATCTGAAAACAGCGGAAAAAGGGGATTATTATACTGTTTTAATATCCCGTGGGATTACTGCTCTGCTGGAATGATTCACTGATTTCTGAAAGATTAAGCTGAACTTGTTGACAAATTACTATTGGCCGATACTCCTGTTTACCAAAACTGACACCTTTGCCTGCTGCTACAGAAACCGGAATCTGGAAGAGTACAAAAACTTTAGTGTATAATACAATAATGTTTTATGTTACAGTATAATCACATTTCAGTAGCCATATCCGAATGTTCTAAAGCAACGAATAACACATCATTTATAGATTTACTAGCTGATATACCGGCGCTGCCCGGGAATTAATGTTTTGGCTCCCCCTCTCTCTCTCCCTTTCAATTGTCTCCCCCCTCTCTTTCTCCCCCGTTCACCGCAATACGCCCCCACCCTTCACAGCTCTGGTCCCCCCCAGTTCACATCTCTGATTCCCCCCCCCCTCTGTTGCCAGCTGTGATTCCCCGTGTATTTGGCAGCTGAGCTGACTGAGGGGGGAAGTGTGTCAGTCAGTGTGTGTGTCAGTCAGTGTGTGTGTGTGTGTGTGTGTCAGTCAGTGTGTGTGAGTGTGTGTCAGTCAGTGTGTGTGTGTGTGTGTGTGTGTGACAGTCAGTGTGTGTGTGTCAGTGTGTGTTTCAGTCAGTGTGTTTGTGTGTGTGTCTGTGTGTCAGTCAGTGTGTGTCAGTCAGTGTGTGTGTGTGTGTGTGTCGGTCAGTCAGTGTGTGTGTCGGTCAGTCAGTCAGTGTTTGTGTGTCAGTCAGTCAGTGTGTGTGTGTCAGTCAGTCAGTGTGTGTGTCAGTCAGTCAGTGTGTGTGAGAAAAAAAGATATAGTGTTAAAAAGGCGCCGGCAGGTAAAGGATATATTCACCAACAGGAAGAAACCGAATTGGATTCCAGACGGTAGAGATGTGCTTAAAGAAAATGTAAAAAACACAAAACATAGTATAATACTGTATGTATAAGAGACAAACAACATATACTAAACCACTAATACTAAAAAATAATAAAAAAATATATATCAGCTGAGATCAGGGGTGATAGGAATTTTACAACATTTAATAAAATAGTTTAAAAACACTGGACATAAAAAACATATACAAATAATATAAACACAATTAATCTATAACAATTTAAGGACAATTGGTATGGGACCAAGCTTCAGCTACACCAAGTGGAGTGCCCACTCACCGGACGAAAATGGTATGCAAGCGGTGGATATATTTGAGAGTATCCCCTCTCTTTTCGGCTCACACAGCCACTGCACAGGAATCAGGGCCAAGATGATAGCTGCACACGCCAGACCGCGTGTGTTTCTCCCCTGGCTCTTGTTCCTCGTCGCAGCTGATGGTAGATGAAACGCAGCAATTGCGTGCTGCTCACACAGCTGTTACCACCGGATTCGGGGCCAGGATATCAGCTACACACGCCAAGCTGCGCGGGCTTACTCCTCCTCGGCGCTCCTTCCTACTTGTGGCTGGTGGCAGGTTCACCGCGGCAGATTCGCGATAGTTTTGGGTACAAGCTGATAAAGCTGATTCGTCACGGCACGGGTAGCACCTCCAGGCGTAGTGGTTTGCGTCCCAACAATTTAACCCTACGCGTTTCGAGAGCGAGCTGCTCTCTTCCTCAGGGGTTCTAAAGATATGACCCATAATGTCCTCTTTTATAGGAGTCCAATTAAGTCCGCAAATCACCCTAATTAGATTGTTGCACATGCGCATTCAATATTATGGGGAGACTGATGTCCATTTGTCCACACATGCGCAGTGCAAGATAATAACAGAAAAATAAATAAATAATACAAAGTTAAAATAACGATCTCAGCTGATGAAAAATAACAATAATAAGATACGTGCATATAGCAAATCTATACCCTATTTGTAAGCTATAAATATGTGACTATACTATAAACCTAACCTACTATGTGTGTGTACTATAATACATAATGTGATTAAATATTATGAAATATATTCTAGACTTGTGTATTTGGTGTGAATTTTAATAATTAGAATTAAATATGTGAATAATATTAATCTGTGTGAAATATAAAACTTATAATATTAATAAATGAATTAACATATAATATACTGATATTTTTAATCAGTTGTGTTTGTGCTTAATTAATAAGTAATGATTAATTAAAGTGACATTAACTAAGTATACAAAGAAGTGATAAATGGGTGGAAATATACAATAATTATTATTAAATAAAATTGTCCATTTTATTTGTGATACTAAAGTATTAGTGCCTACTAAGTGTATTACATATTACATACATTTTTATTACACATACATATTATACATTTATACATGCATGACAATAATCCATTATACAATTTAAAATGCAGAATTAAGATTATCTGGAATCACAAGGTCTATACGATGAATTTTGTTGGCTCTACAGTAACCATTAATATGAAAGAAAAGAGCAAAACTAAAATGGACAAATGACATTTAATATTAATTTACCAAAAAGGATTTTAGATTGAAGTCAACGTTGAGGCCTAGTGGGGATAGTGTCTTTAACTCGTATATCCAATAGGACTCACGTCTCCCCAGTTGGCTCACAGCGTTTCCTCCTCTCCAATTTGGAGTGATGGTTTCAATTGCCATACATTTCAAACCAGTGGGATCTTGGTTGTGCACTTGCTGAAAATGATGCGATACGTTGTGCGTTACTAACCCTCTCTTGATGTTATATATATGTTCATATATGCGTCTTTGGACAGGTCTAGTAGTCATACCCACATATTGCAGACCACATGGACATTCCAATAGGTATATTACAAATGAACTTTTACAAGTGATGTGTTGTTGAATAATATAATTTTTGGATGTATTTTTAGATATATAGTTGGATGTTTTTTTGCTATATTTGCACGCAGTGCACCTATGACATGGAAAATATCCTTTATTTGTGACTGTATTACGTAACTTTGTTTGTAAAGAAGGGCAGCTAGGGGCTAATTTGCGTCCGATGTTTGGTGCTCTAGTAAATACAATCTGAGGATGTTCTGGCAAAATGCCTACAAGTTCTTTATCCTTTTTAAGGATGGGCCAATATTTTTTAAATATTTTTCTTATATTTGGTGCCATCTGATTGTATTGTGTTATAAAACTAAGATTAGCTGATTTGTTTCTATCTTTCTTCTTATATTGTAGAAGATTAGATCTTTCCATTGCTGCCACTTCAGTTATCGTTTTGTCAAGATCTTTTAATGGATAGTCCCTTTCCAGAAATTTTTTCTTTAAATCTATAGCTTGATTTTGGAATGTTTCAGCGCATGAACTATTTCTTTTAAGTCTAATAAATTGTCCTTTGGGTATATTTTTAACCCAAGATGGGTTATGGTGACTGCGTGCATGGAGATAATTATTTGCCTGAACTGGTTTAAAGTGAGTTTGAGTTTCTATTTGATTATTATTTGCCGAAATGAGTAAGTCTAAATATTCTATGGATGTTAAACTAGAATTAAAAGTGAATGTTAAATTATATGTGTTATTGTTCATATACTGTTTGAAATTCTCTAAGTGCTCTAAAGTGCCTGACCATATAAAAATAATATCATCTATGTAGCGCCGCCACAGGACCAAATCCGCTCCAAATGGGCAACTGGACCATATGTGATGTTCTTCCCAGCTACCCATAAATAAATTTGCATAACTAGGAGCGAATTTGGTACCCATGGCGGTGCCACATATCTGTAAATAATACTTGGACATAAAATTAAAAAAGTTGTGATTTAATATGAATTGAATACCAGAAATAATAAATGTTTTTTGATCAATGGACATACCCGGATCTTTATCTAGTGTATCTGAAATTGCTTTACATCCTTTTGTGTGGTTTATAACAGTGTATAGAGAGCTGACATCAGCTGTCACGAAATAATAATGTGACTCCCATTGTATGTCCTTGAGGGTCTGCAATATGTGGGTAGTGTCTCTTACATAGGAGGGCAACTGCACAACGTAAGATTGAAGTTTATTGTCAATATACTGGGATAAATGTGAAGTTAAAGATTGTATTCCCGATATTATCGGTCGGCCGGGGGGAAATTGTAAATTCTTATGTATCTTAGGAATAATGTAAAATAAAGGAATGCGTGGATGTGAATTGTAAAGAAAATCAAATTCCTGTTTTGTGATGATTTGTAAATCTAAACCTTTAGTGAGGAACTTACAAAGTGATTGTTGATATGGAATGGTGGGGTCAGAGGGGAGGGGTTGGTAAGTGGACACATCTCCCAGAATTCTGAGAGATTCTTCGATATAATATGATTTGTCCATAATAACCAACCCCCCCCCCTTGTCAGCAGGTTTTATAATAATCGCATCATTATCCTCAAGTGCACGTAAGATTTTTTTATCATCCACACTGAGATTGTCATGTTTAATTTTGAAATTACGGCTTTGAACTTCAATATCATCAGTGACCATTTGGGCAAAGGTATCCACAAATGGACCACTCACAAATTTAGGGAAGAACGTTGATGGATTTTTGAATGTTTTGTTCTTAGGGGATGCTGCAGAGATGGGTAATTGACTATTACCATCTGATCTTGTAAGTGCATCCCTAAGAAAATATTTCTTGAGGCATAGCTTTCGTACATAGCGTTGAATGTCTATGTACAACTTGAAGCTATCAGGGCCGGTTACCGGAGCAAAGGATAATCCTTTAGATAATAAAGTTTTCTCCTTTGCTGTAACTGGGTAATTACTAATATTGAATATATTATTATGTATGGATTTCAATTTTAATGTTTTGTTACCTTTTCCATTCTTTCGCCCTCCTCTCGTTCCTCTAAGGTGTTTTTTCTTTTTTTGTTGTGTGTGTCCCTTGTGGGCCCATCTCTCCCCAGTAAGTCCCTTATGGCTTCTTTGGCATTTTTGGTGTCCTTGGACTGTCTCCAATCTAAAAAAGAGAACGTTGCCCTCTCTTCTTCACGACTGGAGGCAGTAGGATGTCGTTCCCTGTCTAAATCAATCAAAGGTTGGTATTTGTTATGGTGATTATATTGATCAAAGATATTATCCATATCTTTCTCTAATTGTTTATGAGAACTAGTAGATGGTATTGGGACATTTTGGGAACTGGTAGTTGTTACTTGCACATTGGGTCTAGATGTTTGTCTAACCAAATTGGGTCTCGATACTGTATGAGATTTCCTTTGAGGTTTTGGTGACACAAATTGCACTGGCTCGTTCACAGTAATTCTATTGGTGTTACTGGGGATAGTTTTCCTGTAAGTAGATGGAATTTTATGGGAATAATCTTTTGTATATTTGTCTTTATTAAATTTAGATCTTTCAAGATCTTGTTTAGATTTTTTCCAATTTCTATAACATCCAGTGGCATAATCAATTTTGTCACGTTGAAACTTTACCTGTTTAGAGGCAATAGTTTCATTCTGTAATTTGTCCATTTTGTTTTTAATTCTAATTTCTAACATCGGTAACTCACTGTGATCTTTATATTTTTCAAAATATCCCTTCATGTCATTTATTTCCTTATCTAATGTTTCAAGACATACTTTTCGCTTAGATATCAAAAGACGCATTAATTCAAATGAACAATTGTCAAGGATGCGATTCCATTCAAGAATGAATGATTCACTTTGAAAATCGCTTGTGGGTTTTTTAAATAATCTTAACCCTCGTGGAATACGTTTTTGTTCCACATATTTTTCTATTGTAATAGCATCCCACAATTGTTTATTCTCATTGATGAGAAGTTTTTCTAATTTATCTGCCATTTCTTGTATATCATTTTGAACAGGGTCAACAGAAATTGGAACTTCATCATCAGAAAATATACGATTGATATCAATATTTCGGCTTACTCTTTGTGCAAATAATAGAGACATAATTTTAATATAGAAAGCTGCTAACCTTAGGGGGAAACAACAGATGCAAACACAGAATAGGTGGCGCTAACTATATATAATGTAACCCTAATGCAGGTAGTACCCTTGCATAAGGGGCTGCCTAAACACTAAAACTGACCCCCTGGTCAGATAACAGAACAAGAAAAAAAGATATAGTGTTAAAAAGGCGCCGGCAGGTAAAGGATATATTCACCAACAGGAAGAAACCGAATTGGATTCCAGACGGTAGAGATGTGCTTAAAGAAAATGTAAAAAACACAAAACATAGTATAATACTGTATGTATAAGAGACAAACAACATATACTAAACCACTAATACTAAAAAATAATAAAAAAATATATATCAGCTGAGATCAGGGGTGATAGGAATTTTACAACATTTAATAAAATAGTTTAAAAACACTGGACATAAAAAACATATACAAATAATATAAACACAATTAATCTATAACAATTTAAGGACAATTGGTATGGGACCAAGCTTCAGCTACACCAAGTGGAGTGCCCACAACGCACAACGTATCGCATCATTTTCAGCAAGTGCACAACCAAGATCCCACTGGTTTGAAATGTATGGCAATTGAAACCATCACTCCAAATTGGAGAGGAGGAAACGCTGTGAGCCAACTGGGGAGACGTGAGTCCTATTGGATATACGAGTTAAAGACACTATCCCCACTAGGCCTCAACGTTGACTTCAATCTAAAATCCTTTTTGGTAAATTAATATTAAATGTCATTTGTCCATTTTAGTTTTGCTCTTTTCTTTCATATTAATGGTTACTGTAGAGCCAACAAAATTCATCGTATAGACCTTGTGATTCCAGATAATCTTAATTCTGCATTTTAAATTGTATAATGGATTATTGTCATGCATGTATAAATGTATAATATGTATGTGTAATAAAAATGTATGTAATATGTAATACACTTAGTAGGCACTAATACTTTAGTATCACAAATAAAATGGACAATTTTATTTAATAATAATTATTGTATATTTCCACCCATTTATCACTTCTTTGTATACTTAGTTAATGTCACTTTAATTAATCATTACTTATTAATTAAGCACAAACACAACTGATTAAAAATATCAGTATATTATATGTTAATTCATTTATTAATATTATAAGTTTTATATTTCACACAGATTAATATTATTCACATATTTAATTCTAATTATTAAAATTCACACCAAATACACAAGTCTAGAATATATTTCATAATATTTAATCACATTATGTATTATAGTACACACACATAGTAGGTTAGGTTTATAGTATAGTCACATATTTATAGCTTACAAATAGGGTATAGATTTGCTATATGCACGTATCTTATTATTGTTATTTTTCATCAGCTGAGATCGTTATTTTAACTTTGTATTATTTATTTATTTTTCTGTTATTATCTTGCACTGCGCATGTGTGGACAAATGGACATCAGTCTCCCCATAATATTGAATGCGCATGTGCAACAATCTAATTAGGGTGATTTGCGGACTTAATTGGACTCCTATAAAAGAGGACATTATGGGTCATATCTTTAGAACCCCTGAGGAAGAGAGCAGCTCGCTCTCGAAACGCGTAGGGTTAAATTGTTGGGACGCAAACCACTACGCCTGGAGGTGCTACCCGTGCCGTGACGAATCAGCTTTATCAGCTTGTACCCAAAACTATCGCGAATCTGCCGCGGTGAACCTGCTACCAGCCACAAGTAGGAAGGAGCGCCGAGGAGGAGTAAGCCCGCGCAGCTTGGCGTGTGTAGCTGATATCCTGGCCCCGAATCCGGTGGTAACAGCTGTGTGAGCAGCACGCAATTGCTGCGTTTCATCTACCATCAGCTGCGACGAGGAACAAGAGCCAGGGGAGAAACACACGCGGTCTGGCGTGTGCAGCTATCATCTTGGCCCTGATTCCTGTGCAGTGGCTGTGTGAGCCGAAAAGAGAGGGGATACTCTCAAATATATCCACCGCTTGCATACCATTTTCGTCCGGTGAGTGGGCACTCCACTTGGTGTAGCTGAAGCTTGGTCCCATACCAATTGTCCTTAAATTGTTATAGATTAATTGTGTTTATATTATTTGTATATGTTTTTTATGTCCAGTGTTTTTAAACTATTTTATTAAATGTTGTAAAATTCCTATCACCCCTGATCTCAGCTGATATATATTTTTTTATTATTTTTTAGTATTAGTGGTTTAGTATATGTTGTTTGTCTCTTATACATACAGTATTATACTATGTTTTGTGTTTTTTACATTTTCTTTAAGCACATCTCTACCGTCTGGAATCCAATTCGGTTTCTTCCTGTTGGTGAATATATCCTTTACCTGCCGGCGCCTTTTTAACACTATATCTTTTTTTCTTGTTCTGTTATCTGACCAGGGGGTCAGTTTTAGTGTTTAGGCAGCCCCTTATGCAAGGGTACTACCTGCATTAGGGTTACATTATATATAGTTAGCGCCACCTATTCTGTGTTTGCATCTGTTGTTTCCCCCTAAGGTTAGCAGCTTTCTATATTAAAATTATGTCTCTATTATTTGCACAAAGAGTAAGCCGAAATATTGATATCAATCGTATATTTTCTGATGATGAAGTTCCAATTTCTGTTGACCCTGTTCAAAATGATATACAAGAAATGGCAGATAAATTAGAAAAACTTCTCATCAATGAGAATAAACAATTGTGGGATGCTATTACAATAGAAAAATATGTGGAACAAAAACGTATTCCACGAGGGTTAAGATTATTTAAAAAACCCACAAGCGATTTTCAAAGTGAATCATTCATTCTTGAATGGAATCGCATCCTTGACAATTGTTCATTTGAATTAATGCGTCTTTTGATATCTAAGCGAAAAGTATGTCTTGAAACATTAGATAAGGAAATAAATGACATGAAGGGATATTTTGAAAAATATAAAGATCACAGTGAGTTACCGATGTTAGAAATTAGAATTAAAAACAAAATGGACAAATTACAGAATGAAACTATTGCCTCTAAACAGGTAAAGTTTCAACGTGACAAAATTGATTATGCCACTGGATGTTATAGAAATTGGAAAAAATCTAAACAAGATCTTGAAAGATCTAAATTTAATAAAGACAAATATACAAAAGATTATTCCCATAAAATTCCATCTACTTACAGGAAAACTATCCCCAGTAACACCAATAGAATTACTGTGAACGAGCCAGTGCAATTTGTGTCACCAAAACCTCAAAGGAAATCTCATACAGTATCGAGACCCAATTTGGTTAGACAAACATCTAGACCCAATGTGCAAGTAACAACTACCAGTTCCCAAAATGTCCCAATACCATCTACTAGTTCTCATAAACAATTAGAGAAAGATATGGATAATATCTTTGATCAATATAATCACCATAACAAATACCAACCTTTGATTGATTTAGACAGGGAACGACATCCTACTGCCTCCAGTCGTGAAGAAGAGAGGGCAACGTTCTCTTTTTTAGATTGGAGACAGTCCAAGGACACCAAAAATGCCAAAGAAGCCATAAGGGACTTACTGGGGAGAGATGGGCCCACAAGGGACACACACAACAAAAAAAGAAAAAACACCTTAGAGGAACGAGAGGAGGGCGAAAGAATGGAAAAGGTAACAAAACATTAAAATTGAAATCCATACATAATAATATATTCAATATTAGTAATTACCCAGTTACAGCAAAGGAGAAAACTTTATTATCTAAAGGATTATCCTTTGCTCCGGTAACCGGCCCTGATAGCTTCAAGTTGTACATAGACATTCAACGCTATGTACGAAAGCTATGCCTCAAGAAATATTTTCTTAGGGATGCACTTACAAGATCAGATGGTAATAGTCAATTACCCATCTCTGCAGCATCCCCTAAGAACAAAACATTCAAAAATCCATCAACGTTCTTCCCTAAATTTGTGAGTGGTCCATTTGTGGATACCTTTGCCCAAATGGTCACTGATGATATTGAAGTTCAAAGCCGTAATTTCAAAATTAAACATGACAATCTCAGTGTGGATGATAAAAAAATCTTACGTGCACTTGAGGATAATGATGCGATTATTATAAAACCTGCTGACAAGGGGGGGGGGTTGGTTATTATGGACAAATCATATTATATCGAAGAATCTCTCAGAATTCTGGGAGATGTGTCCACTTACCAACCCCTCCCCTCTGACCCCACCATTCCATATCAACAATCACTTTGTAAGTTCCTCACTAAAGGTTTAGATTTACAAATCATCACAAAACAGGAATTTGATTTTCTTTACAATTCACATCCACGCATTCCTTTATTTTACATTATTCCTAAGATACATAAGAATTTACAATTTCCCCCCGGCCGACCGATAATATCGGGAATACAATCTTTAACTTCACATTTATCCCAGTATATTGACAATAAACTTCAATCTTACGTTGTGCAGTTGCCCTCCTATGTAAGAGACACTACCCACATATTGCAGACCCTCAAGGACATACAATGGGAGTCACATTATTATTTCGTGACAGCTGATGTCAGTTCTCTATACACTGTTATAAACCACACAAAAGGATGTAAAGCAATTTCAGATACACTAGATAAAGATCCGGGTATGTCCATTGATCAAAAAACATTTATTATTTCTGGTATTCAATTCATATTAAATCACAACTTTTTTAATTTTATGTCCAAGTATTATTTACAGATATGTGGCACCGCCATGGGTACCAAATTCGCTCCTAGTTATGCAAATTTATTTATGGGTAGCTGGGAAGAACATCACATATGGTCCAGTTGCCCATTTGGAGCGGATTTGGTCCTGTGGCGGCGCTACATAGATGATATTATTTTTATATGGTCAGGCACTTTAGAGCACTTAGAGAATTTCAAACAGTATATGAACAATAACACATATAATTTAACATTCACTTTTAATTCTAGTTTAACATCCATAGAATATTTAGACTTACTCATTTCGGCAAATAATAATCAAATAGAAACTCAAACTCACTTTAAACCAGTTCAGGCAAATAATTATCTCCATGCACGCAGTCACCATAACCCATCTTGGGTTAAAAATATACCCAAAGGACAATTTATTAGACTTAAAAGAAATAGTTCATGCGCTGAAACATTCCAAAATCAAGCTATAGATTTAAAGAAAAAATTTCTGGAAAGGGACTATCCATTAAAAGATCTTGACAAAACGATAACTGAAGTGGCAGCAATGGAAAGATCTAATCTTCTACAATATAAGAAGAAAGATAGAAACAAATCAGCTAATCTTAGTTTTATAACACAATACAATCAGATGGCACCAAATATAAGAAAAATATTTAAAAAATATTGGCCCATCCTTAAAAAGGATAAAGAACTTGTAGGCATTTTGCCAGAACATCCTCAGATTGTATTTACTAGAGCACCAAACATCGGACGCAAATTAGCCCCTAGCTGCCCTTCTTTACAAACAAAGTTACGTAATACAGTCACAAATAAAGGATATTTTCCATGTCATAGGTGCACTGCGTGCAAATATAGCAAAAAAACATCCAACTATATATCTAAAAATACATCCAAAAATTATATTATTCAACAACACATCACTTGTAAAAGTTCATTTGTAATATACCTATTGGAATGTCCATGTGGTCTGCAATATGTGGGTATGACTACTAGACCTGTCCAAAGACGCATATATGAACATATATATAACATCAAGAGAGGGTTAGTAACGCACAACGTATCGCATCATTTTCAGCAAGTGCACAACCAAGATCCCACTGGTTTGAAATGTATGGCAATTGAAACCATCACTCCAAATTGGAGAGGAGGAAACGCTGTGAGCCAACTGGGGAGACGTGAGTCCTATTGGATATACGAGTTAAAGACACTATCCCCACTAGGCCTCAACGTTGACTTCAATCTAAAATCCTTTTTGGTAAATTAATATTAAATGTCATTTGTCCATTTTAGTTTTGCTCTTTTCTTTCATATTAATGGTTACTGTAGAGCCAACAAAATTCATCGTATAGACCTTGTGATTCCAGATAATCTTAATTCTGCATTTTAAATTGTATAATGGATTATTGTCATGCATGTATAAATGTATAATATGTATGTGTAATAAAAATGTATGTAATATGTAATACACTTAGTAGGCACTAATACTTTAGTATCACAAATAAAATGGACAATTTTATTTAATAATAATTATTGTATATTTCCACCCATTTATCACTTCTTTGTATACTTAGTTAATGTCACTTTAATTAATCATTACTTATTAATTAAGCACAAACACAACTGATTAAAAATATCAGTATATTATATGTTAATTCATTTATTAATATTATAAGTTTTATATTTCACACAGATTAATATTATTCACATATTTAATTCTAATTATTAAAATTCACACCAAATACACAAGTCTAGAATATATTTCATAATATTTAATCACATTATGTATTATAGTACACACACATAGTAGGTTAGGTTTATAGTATAGTCACATATTTATAGCTTACAAATAGGGTATAGATTTGCTATATGCACGTATCTTATTATTGTTATTTTTCATCAGCTGAGATCGTTATTTTAACTTTGTATTATTTATTTATTTTTCTGTTATTATCTTGCACTGCGCATGTGTGGACAAATGGACATCAGTCTCCCCATAATATTGAATGCGCATGTGCAACAATCTAATTAGGGTGATTTGCGGACTTAATTGGACTCCTATAAAAGAGGACATTATGGGTCATATCTTTAGAACCCCTGAGGAAGAGAGCAGCTCGCTCTCGAAACGCGTAGGGTTAAATTGTTGGGACGCAAACCACTACGCCTGGAGGTGCTACCCGTGCCGTGACGAATCAGCTTTATCAGCTTGTACCCAAAACTATCGCGAATCTGCCGCGGTGAACCTGCTACCAGCCACAAGTAGGAAGGAGCGCCGAGGAGGAGTAAGCCCGCGCAGCTTGGCGTGTGTAGCTGATATCCTGGCCCCGAATCCGGTGGTAACAGCTGTGTGAGCAGCACGCAATTGCTGCGTTTCATCTACCATCAGCTGCGACGAGGAACAAGAGCCAGGGGAGAAACACACGCGGTCTGGCGTGTGCAGCTATCATCTTGGCCCTGATTCCTGTGCAGTGGCTGTGTGAGCCGAAAAGAGAGGGGATACTCTCAAATATATCCACCGCTTGCATACCATTTTCGTCCGGTGAGTGGGCACTCCACTTGGTGTAGCTGAAGCTTGGTCCCATACCAATTGTCCTTAAATTGTTATAGATTAATTGTGTTTATATTATTTGTATATGTTTTTTATGTCCAGTGTTTTTAAACTATTTTATTAAATGTTGTAAAATTCCTATCACCCCTGATCTCAGCTGATATATATTTTTTTATTATTTTTTAGTATTAGTGGTTTAGTATATGTTGTTTGTCTCTTATACATACAGTATTATACTATGTTTTGTGTTTTTTACATTTTCTTTAAGCACATCTCTACCGTCTGGAATCCAATTCGGTTTCTTCCTGTTGGTGAATATATCCTTTACCTGCCGGCGCCTTTTTAACACTATATCTTTTTTTCTTGTTCTGTTATCTGACCAGGGGGTCAGTTTTAGTGTTTAGGCAGCCCCTTATGCAAGGGTACTACCTGCATTAGGGTTACATTATATATAGTTAGCGCCACCTATTCTGTGTTTGCATCTGTTGTTTCCCCCTAAGGTTAGCAGCTTTCTATATTAAAATTATGTCTCTATTATTTGCACAAAGAGTAAGCCGAAATATTGATATCAATCGTATATTTTCTGATGATGAAGTTCCAATTTCTGTTGACCCTGTTCAAAATGATATACAAGAAATGGCAGATAAATTAGAAAAACTTCTCATCAATGAGAATAAACAATTGTGGGATGCTATTACAATAGAAAAATATGTGGAACAAAAACGTATTCCACGAGGGTTAAGATTATTTAAAAAACCCACAAGCGATTTTCAAAGTGAATCATTCATTCTTGAATGGAATCGCATCCTTGACAATTGTTCATTTGAATTAATGCGTCTTTTGATATCTAAGCGAAAAGTATGTCTTGAAACATTAGATAAGGAAATAAATGACATGAAGGGATATTTTGAAAAATATAAAGATCACAGTGAGTTACCGATGTTAGAAATTAGAATTAAAAACAAAATGGACAAATTACAGAATGAAACTATTGCCTCTAAACAGGTAAAGTTTCAACGTGACAAAATTGATTATGCCACTGGATGTTATAGAAATTGGAAAAAATCTAAACAAGATCTTGAAAGATCTAAATTTAATAAAGACAAATATACAAAAGATTATTCCCATAAAATTCCATCTACTTACAGGAAAACTATCCCCAGTAACACCAATAGAATTACTGTGAACGAGCCAGTGCAATTTGTGTCACCAAAACCTCAAAGGAAATCTCATACAGTATCGAGACCCAATTTGGTTAGACAAACATCTAGACCCAATGTGCAAGTAACAACTACCAGTTCCCAAAATGTCCCAATACCATCTACTAGTTCTCATAAACAATTAGAGAAAGATATGGATAATATCTTTGATCAATATAATCACCATAACAAATACCAACCTTTGATTGATTTAGACAGGGAACGACATCCTACTGCCTCCAGTCGTGAAGAAGAGAGGGCAACGTTCTCTTTTTTAGATTGGAGACAGTCCAAGGACACCAAAAATGCCAAAGAAGCCATAAGGGACTTACTGGGGAGAGATGGGCCCACAAGGGACACACACAACAAAAAAAGAAAAAACACCTTAGAGGAACGAGAGGAGGGCGAAAGAATGGAAAAGGTAACAAAACATTAAAATTGAAATCCATACATAATAATATATTCAATATTAGTAATTACCCAGTTACAGCAAAGGAGAAAACTTTATTATCTAAAGGATTATCCTTTGCTCCGGTAACCGGCCCTGATAGCTTCAAGTTGTACATAGACATTCAACGCTATGTACGAAAGCTATGCCTCAAGAAATATTTTCTTAGGGATGCACTTACAAGATCAGATGGTAATAGTCAATTACCCATCTCTGCAGCATCCCCTAAGAACAAAACATTCAAAAATCCATCAACGTTCTTCCCTAAATTTGTGAGTGGTCCATTTGTGGATACCTTTGCCCAAATGGTCACTGATGATATTGAAGTTCAAAGCCGTAATTTCAAAATTAAACATGACAATCTCAGTGTGGATGATAAAAAAATCTTACGTGCACTTGAGGATAATGATGCGATTATTATAAAACCTGCTGACAAGGGGGGGGGGTTGGTTATTATGGACAAATCATATTATATCGAAGAATCTCTCAGAATTCTGGGAGATGTGTCCACTTACCAACCCCTCCCCTCTGACCCCACCATTCCATATCAACAATCACTTTGTAAGTTCCTCACTAAAGGTTTAGATTTACAAATCATCACAAAACAGGAATTTGATTTTCTTTACAATTCACATCCACGCATTCCTTTATTTTACATTATTCCTAAGATACATAAGAATTTACAATTTCCCCCCGGCCGACCGATAATATCGGGAATACAATCTTTAACTTCACATTTATCCCAGTATATTGACAATAAACTTCAATCTTACGTTGTGCAGTTGCCCTCCTATGTAAGAGACACTACCCACATATTGCAGACCCTCAAGGACATACAATGGGAGTCACATTATTATTTCGTGACAGCTGATGTCAGTTCTCTATACACTGTTATAAACCACACAAAAGGATGTAAAGCAATTTCAGATACACTAGATAAAGATCCGGGTATGTCCATTGATCAAAAAACATTTATTATTTCTGGTATTCAATTCATATTAAATCACAACTTTTTTAATTTTATGTCCAAGTATTATTTACAGATATGTGGCACCGCCATGGGTACCAAATTCGCTCCTAGTTATGCAAATTTATTTATGGGTAGCTGGGAAGAACATCACATATGGTCCAGTTGCCCATTTAGAGCGGATTTGGTCCTGTGGCGGCGCTACATAGATGATATTATTTTTATATGGTCAGGCACTTTAGAGCACTTAGAGAATTTCAAACAGTATATGAACAATAACACATATAATTTAACATTCACTTTTAATTCTAGTTTAACATCCATAGAATATTTAGACTTACTCATTTCGGCAAATAATAATCAAATAGAAACTCAAACTCACTTTAAACCAGTTCAGGCAAATAATTATCTCCATGCACGCAGTCACCATAACCCATCTTGGGTTAAAAATATACCCAAAGGACAATTTATTAGACTTAAAAGAAATAGTTCATGCGCTGAAACATTCCAAAATCAAGCTATAGATTTAAAGAAAAAATTTCTGGAAAGGGACTATCCATTAAAAGATCTTGACAAAACGATAACTGAAGTGGCAGCAATGGAAAGATCTAATCTTCTACAATATAAGAAGAAAGATAGAAACAAATCAGCTAATCTTAGTTTTATAACACAATACAATCAGATGGCACCAAATATAAGAAAAATATTTAAAAAATATTGGCCCATCCTTAAAAAGGATAAAGAACTTGTAGGCATTTTGCCAGAACATCCTCAGATTGTATTTACTAGAGCACCAAACATCGGACGCAAATTAGCCCCTAGCTGCCCTTCTTTACAAACAAAGTTACGTAATACAGTCACAAATAAAGGATATTTTCCATGTCATAGGTGCACTGCGTGCAAATATAGCAAAAAAACATCCAACTATATATCTAAAAATACATCCAAAAATTATATTATTCAACAACACATCACTTGTAAAAGTTCATTTGTAATATACCTATTGGAATGTCCATGTGGTCTGCAATATGTGGGTATGACTACTAGACCTGTCCAAAGACGCATATATGAACATATATATAACATCAAGAGAGGGTTAGTAACGCACAACGTATCGCATCATTTTCAGCAAGTGCACAACCAAGATCCCACTGGTTTGAAATGTATGGCAATTGAAACCATCACTCCAAATTGGAGAGGAGGAAACGCTGTGAGCCAACTGGGGAGACGTGAGTCCTATTGGATATACGAGTTAAAGACACTATCCCCACTAGGCCTCAACGTTGACTTCAATCTAAAATCCTTTTTGGTAAATTAATATTAAATGTCATTTGTCCATTTTAGTTTTGCTCTTTTCTTTCATATTAATGGTTACTGTAGAGCCAACAAAATTCATCGTATAGACCTTGTGATTCCAGATAATCTTAATTCTGCATTTTAAATTGTATAATGGATTATTGTCATGCATGTATAAATGTATAATATGTATGTGTAATAAAAATGTATGTAATATGTAATACACTTAGTAGGCACTAATACTTTAGTATCACAAATAAAATGGACAATTTTATTTAATAATAATTATTGTATATTTCCACCCATTTATCACTTCTTTGTATACTTAGTTAATGTCACTTTAATTAATCATTACTTATTAATTAAGCACAAACACAACTGATTAAAAATATCAGTATATTATATGTTAATTCATTTATTAATATTATAAGTTTTATATTTCACACAGATTAATATTATTCACATATTTAATTCTAATTATTAAAATTCACACCAAATACACAAGTCTAGAATATATTTCATAATATTTAATCACATTATGTATTATAGTACACACACATAGTAGGTTAGGTTTATAGTATAGTCACATATTTATAGCTTACAAATAGGGTGCTTGTGCAGGGCGGCGCACGTGAGGGTGAGTGTGATGGGGCGGATGGGGATTCTGCTGCTGGCCGGGGCTCGGGTGAGCCTGGTGGATTCCCTGGGGGGAGCCGGTGGGGTGGTGAGCTAGGGGGATGATGGATGGGGGGGGTGCAGCGGGGAGGTGATGGATGGGGGGGGGGGAGCCAGCGGGGAGGTGAGCTGGGTGAAGAGGACTGTGGGTGTGTGTGTGTGTGTCAGTTGGGTGAGGTCGAGGGGGAACATGAGCTGCGGGTGAGGAGAAGAGAGTGGCAGTTGGGTGACGTCATAGAGCCACCAATCTGATTGGCCAGAGGCTGAGGACCAATCAGATTCACCCCATCTACCAACAACCATACAAATTTCAATTTTATTATATAGTTATATATAATATAGTATATAATTATTGCAAGTTTGGTCACTTGCTTTCTATCATTCCAGTAACTAAGGATCCCTTTGTGAAGTTCTTCTTTGTTTTCTGGCTTGAAATATTTTCTCAGGTTGATGTCTCATGGCATTCCACACCAGTTCTATGAGTTTCAAATTTGGGAATCTGCAAACAGAGACAAAGACAGTATGGTTAGTGGCGAGAAAAGAAACAAGCACACACAGCAGCAAATGTATGTCCCCGGGGAGGGTTTAACCCCTTAATTACCTTAGTGCTTACTAAGCCAATAGATAGTTTTTTTTAGTTTAATGTTGGTGTCAATGAAGATGAGGACAAAGATGAGGATGAAGATGGCTTTCATCCTGGCAGGGGTATGTACAAATGTTATTTACGATAGGGTTGCTGGCTATTGATTGTTTTTGAATGTGCAAAAGCGCTTTTAGCCATTTATGGCTAATAGGGCTTTAACCCATTATTGTGTGTGATGGTGGGAAGGAGGGTTGTTGATGGAAGAGGAGGTGGGTAGTAGGGTGCCCATTGATTGCCAATGTGGCAATCTGTGCCCCCATTAAGGGCATAGATAACCATAATTGCAATCAATGGACTATATGGTTAGTTTGTTATGATTGTAATATATTTGATTGTACTGTATTTCATTGTAATGTATTTGATTGATTATATTAGGGGGTGGGTAAAAGGGATATGTTCCCCGGGGTGAGTGATTAGGCCTGTCGGGTGGTTACCGGCAAGCATAGAAACCGCCACGATAATGAAGTGGTTAACCCCTCCTGCAACCTTCCCGGGAGGCCTAATCCCTCACCCTGGAGAAACTAATCCTTTCACTCACCCCGTTTACTCCCAACAAACCAGGTACTTTTATTTAACCCCTTCATTACCATAGTGGCTCGCCACTAAGGTAATGAAGCTACTTTTATTGTTATTTTAATTACATAGTGTTGAAGTAGGGGTCTCTGGAGCTGAACCACAAGGATTTCAGCCTCTGTGACCCCCTGCTACCCAAGATACAGGACCCGGTATGGGGTTCCGGTATCTCCTGCAAGTTTAAATGTCCCCATCACGTGACGCATGAGAATTAACTTGCAGAAGATACTACCCCATACTAGGGCCTTTAAGTCAGTAAGCAGAAAGTCCCCGGTCTGAATTTAATGCGGTTCAGCTCCGGAGTCCCTCTGCTTCAATACTAAGTAATTAAAATAAAACCATATTGATCACTGGGGCAAATGTGACAGCTATAGTTTTGAAAGAACTTAGACTGGTGGTGGCTGTGAGAATCTCCGGTAGAATGTTCTAGTTTTGGGCTGCATGGTAAGGGAAGGACGAGCGGCCAGTTTCTTTGCTGTACCTTGGGACCATGAACAGTCTTTTGGAGTCAGATCTCAGATGATAAGTACTGCATGTGGTAGGGCTGAGGAGCTTGTTCAGATAGATCGGTAGCATGCCCAGAAAGTATTTGAAAGCTAGACAGGAGAGATTAACTTTGCACCTAGACTCAAGTGATGACCAATCTAGTTCTTTGAGCACTATGCACACTGTGTGAAGAAAAATATTTAAACCAGAAGTATATACAGTACTTTACCTACTTGGTTCTGACCAACGGAACCCTTCTATGAATCTTAGTCTTCACCGAATGCTGCCCCAGGGACATCAGTGGTACTGTAAATAAAAGTATGTAGAAAGCCAGTGCATCAGAAAAAACAAGTCCTGTTTTATTATAAAGCACTGCAGTTGGTATGAACTCCTTCCATATAAACATATGTCATAGCGTAGCCCTAATAGGGTTAGGGGACTAGTACCTAATGCCAGCGGCACCATATATGAATAGTATAGACCAGAGTCCCATTATAAAGGAGAAAAAAAGGGTACGGCGACCCATAAGTATCACTCACTTATATTCTCCAGGAGTGTCTAACCACAGGTGTATTCTTAGGCGTGCGATCTCCCATGTAAGTAGCAGGAACAGGTAAAAAATATGGCAGTGCACTGCCAAAGGGAACAGAAGGAGGCTCACGGCATGCAGCATCAAAAAAATATTTATTCCATAAAAAGTGGATCAAATGTCCCCCCTTAGGTCACAGCAGTATGCCCGAAACGTGTTGGTGGACCCCTCCTGTGACCTAAGGGGGGACATTTGATCCACTTTTTATGGAATAAATACTTTTTTGATGTGCCTGCCGTGAGCCTCTTTCTGTTCCCTTTGGCAGTGCACTGCCATATTTTGTACTGTAAATAAAAGCTCACAAAAATTACATAGCTACAGTACACTCACTGATCTTGTTTTCTTGTGCTTTCAGATACTGTGTCTTGTGCTTGAACCAGATTCTAGGGACATAAAAATGTGCTTGCTGCTGCTATCCCAGACATTATCCTGAGAATGCAAATATGCCAGCTGTACCCAAGATCCCCCAAAAACAAAAAGGCTAAAGTAGTGGGGAAAAAACGAGCAGCACCCAAAACTTCTAAGGTGAAGAATTCGGGAATGACACGGAGAAAGAAGATGGCAAAAACCATTTTCATGCAAGTTTTTTGAGGTGGGATTATAAAACATAGAGAACACCTACAAGCTCAAATTGAACCCCCAAAATACCCACAACATATATATAAGCATATAAGTTTCACAGAGGAGTGCTACTGAGCATGGCAATATATATTTAAAACCAGAGACATAACATAAAACACAGACAAAGCTCAGTGCACATCCAGAAAAACTTATATACGGTTTCTGCCTGCATGCAGTGTGATTGTGACAAATCTATTACAGAGTGCTTTTCCTGGTAATGTACAGGTTAATAAAAGCTTCAATCAGACTTAGAACTTTTGCAACTTATATTGACAGATTTATTATAAATCATTCTTCCTGGCAATGCACAGGTTATTAAGAATTTATATTAGTGTAGGGACCCTTGAAACGTGGTCTGCCGTGAAGTTTGGCTCAAGGGCTTACAACAATTTGGCCAAAATGTTAAACTAAAAGACCATTTTATTTATTAGTTATTTATACATGTATATTTAGGCACTGTACCGTATATAAGTTTTTCTGGATGTGCACTGAGCTTTGTCTGTGTTTTATGTTATGTCTCTGGTTTTAAATATATATTGCCATGCTCAGTAGCACTCCTCTGTGAAACTTATATGCTTATATATATGTTGTGGGTATTTTGGGGGTTCAATTTGAGCTTGTAGGTGTTCTGTATGTTTTATAATTCTTGTGCAGCTAGTCTTGGCTGTTTTGGAGGGTGGCAACCTCCTATCCAATTGAAGCTCACTCCCTCCCACATTTAAATGGTTAAAAGCTCACTCCATGGCATCTCCAACTATCAGGGGAACTTGCCTGCATGCAGTGTGATTGTGACAAATCTATTACAGAGTGCTTTTCCTGGTAATGTACAGGTTAATAAAAGCTTCAATCAGACTTAGCACTTTTGCAACTTATATTGACAGATTTATTATAAATCATTCTTCCTGGCAATGCACAGGTTATTAAGAATTTATATTAGTGTAGGGACCCTTGAAACGTGGTCTGCCGTGAAGTTTGGCTCAAGGGCTTACTACAATTTGGCCAAAATGTTAAACTAAAAGACCATTTTGTTTATTAGTTATTTATACATGTATATTTAGGCACTGTACCGTATATAAGTTTTTCTGGATGTGCACTGAGCTTTGTCTGTGTTTTATGTTATGTTTTTGAGGTGGGATACCTGATGCTGCAACCCAGTAACCCAATCCCCATCACTCCCATCACATGGGGCTCATTAGTGAGCGAGCATAAAGAGTGTTATGCAGAATGGAGACAGGTTAGTTAAATCAAATCAAGCCAAGTGGCAATACCCCTCTAAGGTGTTAAGTTAAGGGCAGCAAGGGAAGCAGAAGATAATAGTGCAAGCAATGCAATAGTGTGCACCAAACTGCAAATACACTGTATGTTACAGAAGAGAAGAGCAGTGTCAAAGAATGTTAATAAAGGCTCATTGTTTGTACTAGTAAAGTTCATAGCGCCCATTATTATTATTATTCCACCCGCATACATGCCCAGCAGATCCAGGTAACAGAGACTGAGCTGTGTATATAGTTGGCATATGTCGACTCCTGTTGTGCCGATCAAGTACTGTAGGGTTACAGTAATAACTAAGTGCTGTTTTGAAATTGTGCCCGACTCATATGCTAGATCTGTAGTTTAATGAAATGCAGTAAATAAAACTATACTGTTGGTTTTCTGAGAGAGTTTTGACTCTATTACTTGGGTGGTTTTATCCTTGCAAATGTAGTGAGTAAGTTATTAGTTGTCTTTGTCAGTAAAGATAAACTAGGTTTATCCTTTGGGAATAAGACAATCAAGGAAATAATTAACTTAAAAAATTTTTTTTTTCCAATAGTGTCAGTTTCTATTTGTTAATACCCAAGATGTTTGTTCTCACTATGGACCTGTTTTTTCAAAGTAATCACAGTTAATTTGTTTATAAAGACATTTCATGACCAGGGGACATAGAACTGACGAGAGCATAGAATCTTCCCCTGGGCAGAGCACTTACATCTACACATATGTATCTGTTCGCTTGGGCTGTTAAAAGTACTTAACTATTCCAGGTCTTGATTAATAAAACATTACTTTGAACTTCAATCCATGGAGATAAAAAAAAAAACTGTAAAAACTTGAGCAGTGACAAACCAAAATGACCTATTGCACATCATTTCATTGCTTTTCACATTGGTAGTACATTTATCACATACAGTAAATCATGAATTCAATTTGATGAAATAGCTTAATTGATATTTTTTTTACTTCTCCGATGTGCATCTCCCCTGTGAACAATTTATTACTCAGAAGGCACGTGGATAAATATGCTGTATGTCCCTTGCTAGTTGCATTAGGTTAACATGAAACAGATGTGTGTCAGTCACAGAGCAAGTGGAAAGGAAAATACAATTTTAAAACGTTTAAAATTATAAATAGTTGCCCTTGTAAATGAATCATATTGATGAGGAAAACTAAGTAAGCCTTCTAAAGTAATATCACAGTATAGATGTGGCAGTCTTTATGGCACCTACTGGTGGACTCCTACATGTGAAATAGCATGTTAACCATGTCCCCTTTTAGCATGTACTGTACGTCATTCAAGACAATGTCCACTTCTCCTGCTGGCAGCACATTGTGTATATCCTGCAGCAAGGCACAAGCGAATGTAATAACATCTGCTACATCTATGTTATGATCAGTCAAATCTTACACTACAGTATATTGAATATATTAAGAGTAAACAATTTTACCCTTAATGACAGGTTTTTGTTAAATATATAAAGTAATTACACCTGATTATTCATAACTGATAACCAGGAGTGTTAATTGATGTGATCTTTTGCTGGTACTCATTGAATGTTCATCTGTAATAGACCAGGTGTTACAATTTTTTTTTATACAATAATCACTTCAAGACATCTGGAACTGTGTACAGTATAGTATGTCTGCAAACCCATCATTATTGCAGATCAGTTTATTTGAACATAGTCACATTTGTATGTCAAGTAGTAAAACTAGCTTATCTAAAAAAAGAAACAGTATATCATGTTTGCTAGGAAGGCGTCCTGGGGCCCGCGGGCATCATTGGGGGTCTGCGGGCGACATCGGGGGTATGTGGGGGACATCAGGGTTATGTGGGGGCCTGAGGGGGACATCGGGGTTATGTGGGGGCCTGCGGGGGACATCAGGGTTATGTGGGGGCCTGCGGGGGACAGCCGCATGGCCACACCAACCTCCTCGATCAAAGGAAGCCCCGTGCGCGCCAACCAGCGGACTGTCTCCCCCCCCCCCCCCACCTCCAAACGCGCCATCCCAACCAAGGGGAATTGTGGCAGGACGGGGATGCGCTGGATCCAGCACCCACAACCCAACTTTGGGCCTCATGCAGAGAGCAGCGCTAGATTAAATTGGAGAGTTCAAAAAATTTTAGCTTTATTGGAAAGTTTTTTTCTCCATATGCAGAAAGGGCATAAAACTGCCTTTCTGCATATGGAGAGTTTCAACCAGCGCTATGAGCGCTGTTGAAACTGTTGGGAAAAAAATCGCGTTTTTTTTTTTTTCTTCTCCCTCTGGCCAGCCTCCTGCCAACTTTTTTTGGCGGAGGTAAATAGAGAATTTCTCTCCATGTTATTGGCGCGATCAGCCACTAGATGGCGATCGCGCCTTTCTGAATATGGATATTTTTAGAACAGGGGAAATTTAGGTTCTCTCCGGTAGCTCGGCGAGAAACACAAAAAAAATAAAAAAAATGGCGCTTTTTTTAAAACTTGCCAGTACCTGCCGTTCTACAGGCATTTCTCTCCAATAAATGCCGCTATTCACATTACCGCTGCTCTCTGCATGAGGCCCTTTGTCTCCCCCCCGCGCGCCCGCCCCCCCCCCCTCCTACCTCCCGCCCCCCCCCCCCCCCTCCTACCTCCCGCCCCCCCCCCCCCTCCTACCTCCCGCCCCCCCCCCCCTCCTACCTCCCGCCCCCCCCCCCTCCTACCTCCCGCCCAGGCTGCAGCCATGGGGATGGGACACAGAGCTGCCAACCTGCCCTTCTTCCCCGCTCACATTACCCTGCCAAAGGACCGTGGGACGGAGGGGAAGCGCCTGACAAGCTCACACCCGCCTACCTTGCTCCTCCTGCCCTGGGCAGCAGCCGCGGGGACCCCCCCTGCCTACCTTCCGCCCCGGGCAGCAAGTGGGGATCGGGGCAGGTGGGGAGGGGATCAGGGGGAGGGGCTGACCTAGAGCTGCCAGACAGCCCTCTTTCCCGCGTCAGCCCAATCAAGGAGCGGGATTATTTATTTAATTTTAAAAAAAAATTGGCGCGAGCAGGGGAATTACTAGAACCACAGCATGGATCGCCAGCAGCCTAAATCCAGTCACCATGGCAAAAAGATTAGCAAGATCAATTCGGCACAATGTATCAGAGCACAACTTTTAAATATTACAGTACATAAACAATCTCATAATGATGAGACAATTTTGATTCAAGATACTGTATACAGTACAGTAGATTTTATTCTGTGCACCCACATTAAATGCTGTTTTTTTTCTTCTTTTTACTTTAGTCATATTTGATTCAATTGGTCTGATGCTTTATTTTGGAATCAATTAGGAATAGTAAATATTGTAATGAATACATCAAAAGCATAACTTGCAATGAAAAGCTTAATATTGAGGTATGTCAAATTATTTTACTTTTAAGGCTGAGTCCATGGTCAGTGCTTATCCGCTGACCCGCGCTAACGCTTGTTAGTGAGCCCCTGCAGCCGTAATGAGAGCGCTTTAGCAGGGGCTCACGGACTCTTCCGCAGGCGTGCGAAAGCGTAGCCGAAATTTTTTTTAAATTTGAGCGCTCACAGAGCGCAGGGACGGTCACATGAGTGGTTTGCCCAATGAGGGCGAACTAGCTCCGTGACGTCACTGGCCCGCCCCCCGACACGCCCCAGACGGCATGCGAAATAAGGCCAAGGAAAGCACCCGCTTTCCCTCAGCCTCCACGCATCCGCACGGCTGAAGTCTGTATGGACTCAGCCTAAGACAGTAGTGTTTTTACATTTGAAATCCACTTTAAACAAATATACACACACTGCTCAATGTTACTACTACAGTATATGCTCTATCGTTAATTTATGTATGTATGCATGCATGCATGCATGTACTGTATGTATGTAATGTACGCATGTATGTATGTATATATTTATTAATATAGTGGACCACCACAGTATGCAGTGATTTACCGACTTATAACAGAGTATAGGGAGATAATATACAAAGTTACACAAGTTTGTTAAACAGGTAGTTAAACAAAAGGGACCAAGGAGACTCTGGGGGCTATGCACTAAGAGATGAGCTATTGCGCTGGCCTGAAAAAAAATAAAACGTCCGCTAAAAATTGAAGCCGGAGTCAGGATTCACTAAGGAGATCAGCCCATTTTGGATCGTACGTGCTCAAATTTGCCATATTGTGCGTTTTGTTTTTTTCCCCCCTGCTATCATGCTTAATGTTCACGTACGATAGCTGATAGGGAAAAAAAGCCGCCTGTAACATTTGCATGGAGATTCTGCATCTCCATTCACGGCTGTTACAGGCGATCGTGCATTAAGAAAATACATTTTAATAATAGTTTACATGAGCAGGGGGTTTCAGGTCCGGGGACCCCCTACTTCATGAGATACAGGCCCCATTATGGGGCGCTGGTATCACCTGCACTTTTAAAGCTTCCGCGTCACGTGACCAGGACATTTAAATTCTGCAGGGGATACCGGCACACCATAACGGGGCCTGTATCTCCTGAAGTAGGGGGTCCCAGAGGCTGAAACCAATGCGGTTCAGCTCTGCAGACACCCTGCTCATCTACAATACTGTCAAAACACACACAACAATAAACAATAATTCATTACCGTAGCAGATAGCCGCTATGGTAATGAAGCTGCATTAATGTAAATTTTTATAATAGTGTGCGGGAACGGGGGGGTCCCCTGAGCTGAACCGCTTTGATTTCTGACTCAGAGACCCCCTGCTTCCCGAGTTACAGGCCCCTGTATGGGGCATCGGATGCCAGTGTCGCACCCATCTTTATAGCGTCTAAGACGCGACGTGGACGCTATAAAGATGACGGCGACACTGGCATCCGATGCCCCATACCGGGGCATGTAACTCAGGAAGCAGGGGGTCCCTGAGCCAGAAATCAAAGCGGTTCAGCTCATGGTACCCCCTGCTCCCACACACTATTAATAAAAATACATTAAAGCAGCTTCAAGAAAGATGGCCGCCCTCAAATGGTACTTGAGCCAATCAGAGTTGGGATTTACATCCCACGGTCTGATTGGCTACCGTACCATGTGAGGGAGGCCATCTTTCTTATGATGACGTCAATCTTAAAGGCAAATGAAGCTCAGCCATTCTGATTGGCTGGCGTCATTTCCTTTAAATTACGTCATCAAATTATACATTTTTTTTACTAAATCACATGGTTTTCACGGCCCAATCAGAGCCGTGTGAACCATATGATGAAAATGTGACGTCATAGGCCTATAAAAGCGTATGTCGTCTCATTTTGAAGCCAGACGCCGAGGAGGGAAGACCTCCCCTCCTAAGAAGAGAAGCAGGGTGTGGCGTAAGAAGATGGAAGAATATGGAAGAAGAACCGGAGAAGGTTAAGAAGACCCCAAGACTGACGGAAAGGATTACAAATAGAAGAAAGAAGACATTGTTGGATTGTAAGGTGTTTTTTTTTTTATGGTTACCTGTGGATTGGTTCGAGAGCTTCCAGTTCCCCTGGATTTCAGTGAGTGGCCCATCTAATGGTAAGTAAACAAAAGAAAAGTACAGTGGCGACCAACTTTATTCTAACTCGGCTAGCTCCGCGAATTTCAGATTATCCCGGTTATCTGCGGTTTTGTGTCGTTTTCATCCGGGGTGTATTGCGTTATTTTCGCGGCTGTGATTTAAGCATTTTATTCCCGCTGGCTGCAATACTGCAATGCCGTGTAAAAACTCATGGGGGCGTTTGCGAGCTGTTGTCCTTGAAGCCGAGAAATTCATGAATTGTAATGCAGTATATACTGTATATATACAGTATATACTGTATAACAACAACCCCTATAACCCCTAACATACACATACAGTACTGTATATGCACATCAATGATACTATAGGCCGTCCCCTGGCGAGATGTGTTTGCAGCAGAGAGAGATCCGCTGCTCTCTCTGCGCAAACATCGGCACATTAAAAATTATTTAAAATACATTTTTATTTATAGTGTAGATGTGCAGGGGGTCTCCGGAGCTGAACCGCGTTGGTATTAGCCCCAACGATGGTTGTTTAGGGCTTGCGGGGGGGTAGCGGGAGGGGTTAACCCCTTCATGACCGTAGCGGTATTGACTGCTACGGCCGTGAAGGGGTTAGGGGCACCTGCAACCCCCCCGCAAGTCCTAAACTCACACCAAGGGCCAAATACCCCCTTCACCCACCCCCGCTACCCACAATAAAGCGGGCACGGTGGGTTAACCCCTTCATTGCCTTAGCGGCTATCAGCTATGGTAATGAAGCAGCATTTCTGTATTTTAATAATATTGTGCAGGAGCTTTGATTTGTGGCTCAGGGAACCCCCTGCTCACTGTACAATATTATTAAAAATACAGTCATGCTGCTTCGTTACCGTAGCACATAGCCGCAAAGGTAAGGAATGAGTGTTTATTTATATATGTGTTTTATTCATACTGTAGATGTGCAGAGGGTCTCCGGGGCTGAACCGCTGTGGTTTTAGGTCCGGGGACCCCCTGCTTCCCGAGATACAGGCCCCTTTATGGGGTGCCGGTATCCCTCTGCTTGGTTTACATGCCGCGGTCACGTGATCTGGACCTTTAAATGCAGAGGGATACCAGCACCTCATAAAGGGGGCTGTATCTCGGGAAGCAGGGGGTCCCCAGACCTGAAACCAACGCGGTTCAGCTCCGGAGACCCCCTGCACATCTACACTATGAATAAAAATGTATTTAAAATAATTTTTAATGTGCCGATGTTTGCGCAGAGAGAGCAGCAGATCTCTCTCTGCTGCAAACACATCTCGCCCCCGCCGGCCTATAGTATCATTGATGTGCATATACAGTACTGTATGTGTATGTTAGGGGTTATAGGGGTTGTTGTTATACAGTATATATATATATATATATATATATATATATATATATATATATATATATATATACTGCATTACAATTCATGAATTTATGCCATCTGGCGGACACGCGAAGCATTGCAGCCTATTAAATCCTGAACCATTATCAATTAACACATCAACCGCGCGTCAGCCGGGCATGACCCGTGGCTGGGAACGTGGCATGCTCCGGGTGAACAGCGTCGCATTCCAGGAACAAGCCAGGGACAAACCGGTGATTTGTTAGAATAAAGTCTGCCGCAACAGTATATATTTGTAACTTTTACAGGTTTTTTTGATTTTTTATTCATGTGTTTACTTTTATGTCAATTTAATGCCCCTGAATTTATGTATGTCTCTATGGATAAAGAAGAAGAAACAGGCACGCGGACTTACTCAAAAGGAGGTTTAATATGCCATAAAGTCCAACGTTTCGGCAGTCTAATACTGCCTTTCTCAAGGTGAAGGCTACCAAAGACAAGAAAACAGTCAAAATATATACTACCCCCTGATACTCACCCCTCCCCGTTCTGCCACATAACCAGGACATTGACGCCCACTTGATGATGTCAGAGCCAGCGTGT
Organism: Ascaphus truei; assembly: GCF_040206685.1. Taxonomy (NCBI): domain Eukaryota; kingdom Metazoa; phylum Chordata; class Amphibia; order Anura; family Ascaphidae; genus Ascaphus; species Ascaphus truei. The sequence continues at coordinate 131,256,121 of NC_134484.1, read as the reverse complement.
CACGCCCCCTAGTGACGTCAGACGTCTAGGTCTAAATCCCTGGCAATAAAGCATAGAGCTGTCTTGGAGGACTGCAGCCACAGCCACACCTCTCCCCAGACTGAACACTCCCCCATGATGACGTCAGCGTGACCCGGCCGGTCTTGGGGGAGTGTTCAGTCTGGAGAGAGGTGTGGCTGTGGCTGCAGTCCTCCAAGACAGCTCTATGCTGTTATAGCCATGCATAATAATGGTATACTACTTTCCTCTCTGTTGGCAGTAAGTCCTGATAAGTACAGGTATGCCAGCAGTAGTTATGGAGGTTTTCCCTCACACCCTGGTGAGGTGCCCTATGTATGGGGCTGAGTGGCTGTATGCTCTGAGTCCCTGGATAGTGACATCAGAGATGCGCCTGCCTCCTGAAGTATATAAGGCACAACACTGTCAGTTATTGTTGTGTTGACCAGCAATTGTGTGAAGTAGCTGGTAAAGTGTATGCTCCTGCATAAGGGATTGTAGGAACACTTTTGTGACCCTAGTACAGTAACTAGCGGTACAGGTTGACCAATCAAGTCTGTCTAAGCCACTCTGTGTCCAGGGACCTGGCACAGGGGTGATCTCCCTAGGAGAAGAGGAAATCTCACTTCAATATGGGAGGGCGTACCTGGCAAAGGGACAGCACGAAGAGATGTGCGGCTAGAGCCAGCAGCTGCATGGGGCAGTCTGCTACATCCCAAACTACAATAAAGATGGCCTTGTTAATGAAAACCCCACTGTGTGAGTGTGAGATTACTCTACAGTGGCAGTCACCACCGAGAAGGAGTTCCTCACCAGGACCATCTCCCTGCGGAAGCATAGATCCTGATGAGGTGGAGGCGCTGCACATTATGTAAGTTGGACTCGCACTCACTACCTCAGCTACCTGTCCTGATGACATCCCCTAATACCATCAAGCGGGAGACTCAGGAGTCCTGTTACTTGCAGGTGCACCACCATACACGATCACGTAATGGGGACCGGTTAGACCACACGGGCCAATGTAAGATTGGGTGGGTCAGACAAGGGGGTCTAGCCGTTACAATTGGAGGCGCTGCTGAGATACCTGTTAACAGGACAGGCTTTTGCTAGGCACACATTAGGAAACAGGGAGAGTGTCTGCTGCCACTTTGTGCTGCCTGGGATGGAACCAGGGGTAATCGGGGAGCTGCTGGAGCTGCCGGCCGCACAGACGCCTTGGGATCCGTTAGGGGTTAGTAGATCTGGAGTAGGGGGCTATTGCTGTCCTAGTCGCCTTGAGGTAGCGTTAGCAGGGGACGCCTGAAGGGGTAAACTGGTAACTTAGAGCAGGAATTCTGGAAGGGTCCGCACTAGGCTAGCCAACAGTAGGTCGACGCCCAAAGTACTGCATGGAAGAGCCAGAGTACTCTAGTCTCCATTCCAGATCACTTGACCAAGGAGCACAGAAAGCGTTACAGTAGACACAGAAAGAGTGAGCCTAGCCTGAGGTAGTGCAAATACGAGTCAGATCTACGTTAGGTACACAAGTTGGTGCACAAGGCATGTTTATTGTACTGATGTGGTAGCTGCCCCGCAGTGCGGAGCTCCATGTACCATAATCCAGTATACAGTGATCGAGAAACAACCGTCAGAATGGAGGATCTGCAAAGAGCAGAAGGTCCAGGATGCCGGGCAGAGAGAACCGTCAGAAAGGTTGGATCTGCAAAGAGCAGAAGGTCCAGGATGGTGGACAAAGGAAGGATACGCATATGACCTGTGCGTGGAAGAAGAACAAGCTACAGAAGAGACTTTTGTGAGCTTGTTGTGGATTGGCGTGAAAGCTGTGGCTGCGCCGTGTTTGTCCTGTCTATGTTCTCGGGAAAGTACCCTCGAGACTAGTGAGGACGACAGTGTTGCTAGATGGCAGGAACGAAATGGACTTTGTTATACACCAATAAACAAACAGCCAGATGCTACCTCAAATATGAAGAAAGACAATACGAACCAAAACCAAGATGGCGGTTCCCGCGTTCCCGGGACACCGCGTGGGCCAGCTGCAGAAAGTCTTGCAACTTTGCAGTTTGCTAATTGTTGGCCAGGATTGGCGCCAACGAGGAAACCCCACCCTGTTGGGGAGATTGGCGCGAAAGCTGGAGCCGCGCTCTCATGGACTATGACTCACTCTGCACCTGTGCTGGGTCAGCCTACAAGTCTACGAGACATCCCCCTAGTTTCAACCAGGGGAGTGGTTTGCAGTTTCACCGGATGCCGATGGAGAAAGTAGGAGGAGGGGTTGCCAAACCAGCCCCTGCCCTCCAGTTGAGAAGAGCCATTGACCAGTACAGACCTCTGAAAGGAGTGCCTCCGCTGGTGAATATGGCTGAAGTTTCTGAGAAATTGGAACAGAGTCCCTTGATCTCTACTCATCCCTACTCGGCTCCAGGAGGCTTCCTGATCATCCGTGTAGAGGGTGTGGAGACTGTGGCGTGTCTTTGCCTGTAGTGCAGACTGCCGGGTGGAGCCGTGGGCAGTGAGGCTCGATGCCCTCACTGTGGACTGCAGTATATGTGGCCCATGACAACTTTTGTGCCAGTACAAGCCGTGGGAGCGACAGGAAATGTCCCGCTGGCGGCAGCGGAGCTTCCGGGTGCACTATGGAGTGAGAGTGCAGGTCCTGCGGAGCAGGAATCGGGTCTGGTTCTCCCGACGGAGAAAAACAGCCATCGAGGGGTGACCGAAGAGGAGGCCATCGCCGGTCTCCTACTGGGATGACCCGCCCGAACTGCAAGTTGGAGTACTCGGACGAGGAGTGTGCAAGATTGTCTGATGCGCAGGACTTATTGTCAGGGCCCCATGCAAGTGGTACACCTTGGCGAGATGCTATTCCTCGTGGTGTGGAGACACGGAGTCGAGTGTCTCCAGTACCGCGACAACCCGATCGCTGGAGTCCCACTGCCGTGGTGACTAGCGGGTCGGAAGGAGGTCGATCCACCCCGACACTGCGAAGTAGTAGGCTAACACAGTGCTTGTCGCAGACCCAGGGGGTGGAGGAAAAAGAAGAGCGGGTCCAGGGCCAGACTGGATCGCGTAGCAGATGGGCGTTGCCGGATGTCCTCGTGGAGGAAGAGGTCCCGATTGGGGACCCAACCCAAGATGGTGTCGAAGCACGTGCGTGTACGGAGGAGATTCCGGACGACCAGAGCGGCATCGAGTGGGAGATGATCGCGCCTCTGCGGTCGAGCAGCGGAAGTCGATCCCCTACTGCCAGAAGGAGCGGGCGTTCAAGTCGGAGAGCAAGAAGCCCAGCTGCCGGAGAAAAGAAAGGACTTTGTGGCGGAATCGAGTCAGGTATTGCTGGGGAGCAGGTCGTAACCCTGCCAAAACCTACAGTCCGGCCCCGTCCCCCAACCCCGTCCACTCCCAAAGTTAGCCCCAAGTCCCTAGTTAAAGCTCCTGTCCCCGTCACTTTTTCATTCGGGTCCACTTCTAGCCTAGGGATGTCCGGGGATTCCCGGGGTCCTGCCGAGGATCGGACTGAAAGCCTGGACTGGGGAACTTCGGATGATGGATCGGAGGGTGGAGGGAGGATTTCCCGACAAGGGTCGGTACCTAGTGATTGTCCTTGTGTGTTGAGTATCACGGGTGGGAACAAATCACAGCACCGGGGAAAGGTTACGCCTTCTGAGGGTACTTCGGGGGTATCTTCGGGTGGGCCTGAAGCGGAAGAGCCACTAGAATCCAACTCAGAGGAGATACGGGAAACTAGATGGTGGGCGCCCCTATATGAGGGGTATGTTGCATGGATAGATCGCACCCGTTTCATTTTAGAAAGGGATGGGATAGTTGACCATTGGTGGGCTCCCGGGGAGTTCAGTGATGAGGCGTACCTCCAAGAGTTGAGAGTGAGGTGGAACCGAATTAACAGGGGGTTTATTAGGCCCAAAGGTTCTGAAGGATTAGAGGATCCCGTGGAATCAGATGAGCCCCTGTCATGGGTGTTGCCGGGGAGGGCTGGGCAAGCTAAATTGACCCGGACCTGTCGAGCTGAGCGAGCTATTGCAGCGAAGTATAAGAGGTCTCATGGGCTTGAGTACCCTTATGTCCCCGAACCTCTGATGAGGGAGATAGAGGATAATCGAGAGAGGTGGCTCCGTTCTGACATAGAGTACTACATTGTCAATAAGGGAGGGGCCATTAAGGGAGTTCAGGCTGAGCAGAGGGTTTCTCAACTGATGAGGGTTTGGAAGATCGGGCGCAGTATTTACATGCACAAAGTGGTGTACTGTAATGAACGAGGCCTGCCCCGAGAGTATAGTGTGACAGTCACCGATGCAGCGGGATGGGAGGTGAAGAAACCAGAACCTAGACACTATTATTAAGTCCCGAAAGAGAGTGGTCTGCCTTTTCTTTAGCGCTCCCTGCTGGTCAGTGAGTGAAATGTTCTTACATTATTATGAAAGTGTGATAATGTTTGACGTGTTATTTGTGTGTTCTTTTGCAGTGTTTCCTGGCGCAAGGTACACCAAATTTAGGTTCCAGCCGGGACGGTGGGGATTCACCAGGGGGAGTATATAGCCATGCATAATAATGGTATACTACTTTCCTCTCTGTTGGCAGTAAGTCCTGATAAGTACAGGTATGCCAGCAATAGTTATGGAGGTTTTCCCTCACACCCTGGTGAGGTGCCCTATGTATGGGGCTGAGTGGCTGTATGCTCTGAGTCCCTGGATAGTGACATCAGAGATGCGCCTGCCTCCTGAAGTATATAAGGCACAACACTGTCAGTTATTGTTGTGTTTACCAGCAATTGTGTGAAGTAGCTGGTAAAGTGTATGCTCCTGCATAAGGGATTGTAGGAACACTTTTGTGACCCTAGTACAGTAACTAGCGGTACAGGTTGACCAATCAAGTCTGTCTAAGCCACTCTGTGTCCAGGGACCTGGCACAGGGGTGATCTCCCTAGGAGAAGAGGAAATCTCACTTCAATACGGGAGGGCGTACCTGGCAAAGGGACAGCACGAAGAGATGTGCGGCTAGAGCCGGCAGCTGCATGGGGCAGTCTGCTACATCCTAAACTACAATAAAGATGGCCTTGTTAATGAAAACCCCACTGTGTGAGTGTGAGATTACTCTACAGTGGCAGTCACCACAGAGAAGGAGTTCCTCACCAGGACCATCTCCCTGCGGAAGCAAAGATCCTGATGAGGTGGAGGCGCTGCACATGATGTAAGTTGGACTCGCATCCACTACCTCAGCTACCTGTCCTGATGACATCCCCTAATACCATCAAGCGGGAGACTCAGGAGTCCTGTTACTTGCAGGTGCACCACCATACACGATTACGTAATGGGGACCGGTTAGACCACACAGGCTAATGTGAGATTGGGTGGGTCAGACAATGGGGTCCAGCCGTTACACTGTATTGCCAGGGATTTATACATAGACGTATGACATCACCAGGGGGTGCCAAACGCTCGCTCTGACGTCATCAAGTGGGTGTCAATGTCCTGGTTATGTGGCAGAATGGGGAGGGGTGAGTATCAGGGGGGTGGTATATATTTTGACTGTTTTCTTGTGTTTGGTAGCCTTCACCTTGAGAAAGGAAGTATTAGACTGCCGAAACGTTTGCCTTTATGGCATATTTAACCTCCTTTTGAGTTTGACCGTGTGCCTGCTTCTTCTTCTTTGTACTGGAACATTTGGGACTACAGGAGTTCCCCAGGACCAGCGCACCGGCAGCTAAGTAACCCACCTCTATTACCCTTGATATTGAGTGCGTGTCTCATCCTCTGTGTATGTCCCTATGGATATACATACATACAGGGACACTGGGGGCTATGCACTAAGCTTCTTCTCTTTGCGTTCTGAATTGGCAAAAAAGCAGGTTCGTTAAAAAGTGAAGCCGGGGACGCGATGCACTAAGGCCTTGAGGCCATTTTTTAACGTACCTGCTCAAAATAGCTCAGAACAGCCACAGCGTACGTGATGCTTTTCCCCCCCTGTTAGCGTTCTTAACCTTTACGCACGCTAGCTGATAGAAAAAAAAGCCGCATGTAACATTTGCATGGAGATTCTGAATCTCCATGCAAGGCTGTTACAGGCGATCTTACACGAAAAAAATACATTTTAATAATAGTGTACATGAGCAAGGGGTGTCCGGAGCTGAACCGCATTGGTTTCAGGTCCGAGGACCCCGTACTTCAGGAGTTACAGGCCCCGTTATGAGGTGCCGGTATCCTCTGCACTTTAAAGTTCCCGCGTCACGTGACCGGGACATTTAAATTCTGCAGGGGATACCGGCACCCCATAAAGGGGCCTATATCTCCTGAAGTAGGGGGTGCCCGAGGCTGAAACCAATGCGGTTCAGCTCAGGAGACCCCCTGCACATCTAAACTAGTATGAAAACACATATAACAATAAATAAAAATTAATTACCGTAGCGGCTATCCGCTAAGGTAATGAAGCTGCATTAATGTATTTTTAATAATAGTGTGCCGGAGCAGGGGGTCCCCTGAGCTGAGCCGCATTGATTTCTGCCTCACAGACCCCCTGCTTCCCGAGTTACAGGCCCGGTATGGGGCATCGGGTGCCAGTGTCGCCGCCATATTTATAGCGTCCAAGACGCGACGTGGGCTCTATAAAGATGGCGTCCACACTGGCACCGATGCCCCAAACCGGGGCCTGTAACTCGGGAAGCAGGGGGTCTCTGAGACAGAAATCAATGCGGTTCAGCTCAGGGGACCCCCTGCTCCCGCACACTATTATTAAAATTTACATTAATGCAGCTTCATTACCTTAGCGGATAGCCGCTAAGGTAATGAAGGAGTTAAGGCACAATAGCACGTTTATTGGGGACAATTGCCCCCAATAAACAACACACATCCCCCCCGCCCGCTAACACATACAGTACTGTAATGGGCAAAATTACTATTATCCACATATGGATAATAATGCATTTGCCCATTTTAAATACATATAAATTACAATAAATACAGTCAATATATATGACACTTACCTTTTACAGGCACCCACGATGAAGGCCGTCTTCATCCTCATCTTCATCCTGCCCATGCCCCGCCGATGCTGCAAAACATGCACAACAATCACAATAGCCAATGTAATGTCCCCTAACCCCTTAATCACCATAGCGGTTATTACCCGCTACAGTCATTAAGGGGTTAACCCACCTTCACCCACCACTCGGGAGGCCTACATACCCTCCCCCACTAACCCCCCACCCCATGAGGCCTAACCACCATCACCCACTACCCAGCCGGGAGGCCTACCCACATACCCTGTGCCCCCCATAAATACATGATTTATCCTTTTACATACAGGGTTCATACCTCAGGCCCACGCGAGTCCCCGGTGGACCTGACGGGTCACCTCACAGACCTACAGGTTACCAGCATCTTGTTTCATAGGTTCTGGAGGCCTGTTGATTGGTCCCGCCAGGCGCCATGGCCCACCAGGTGGTCTCCGCGAGTCACCGTGGGCCACAATTTTGGTCCCCACGGGAGGCCTGCAGATGTCTGGGGGCCCCAGGTCAAACCCACAGGTGTCTGAGGGGCCTCGGGTGGTTCCCACGGGGTCTGGGGACCCACGGGTGCTCACTACGGGTCCGTGGTGCCCCCACGGATGTGGGGCCACCGGTTCTTCCCCGCACACTACGGGTCCGCGGTGCCCCCACAGATGTGGGGCCACCGGTTCTTCCCCGCAGGTGTCCCCCGTTGACCACGCAGCCTGGTACCCGTGAGATATCCGAGGATATCTCAGGGTATTATACAATTATGCAATTGTGTGATATTTCATATACATTTGTGTAGCTGCTGGTTTGTTGGGTTATATTTACAATCGATGCTGGATTTATTGTAACATGCAATGTGGTGATTTTAAAAATTCATGTTTTGATTTATGCATGTTTTATGTGTTTCATAATGGGCAAATAATCTATTATCCATCTGGATAATAGTTATTTGGCACATTATTGTACTGTATGTGTTGGGGGGGGGGGGTGGGATGTATTGAATGTATAGGTCCGGTTTATTTTTTTTACATTCAGGGATGGTTCCTTTGGTCCTTTGGTCTGCGTGAGACCTCTGGAGACCACCTGAGGTATCCTCGGGTATCTCACGGGTACCAGGCTGCATGGTCCACAGGGGACACCTGCGGGGAAGAACCAGTGGCCCCACATCTGTGGGGGCACCGCAGACCCATAGTGCCCAACCGTGGGTCCCCAGACCCCCGTGGGAACCACCCGAGGCCCCTCAGACACCTGTGGGTCTGACCCGGGGCTCCTAGACATCCGTGGGCCTACCGTGGGGACCCAAGTGTGGCCCACGGTGACCCGCAGAGACAACCTGGTGGGCCATGGCACCTGGACCCACCAACAGGCCTCCAGAACCTTTATGAAACAAGTTGCTGGTAACCTGTAGGTCTGTGAGGTGACCCGTCAGGCCTGCCGGGGACTCACATGGGCCTGGGGTATGAACCCTGTATGTAAAAGAATAATTCATGTATTTATAGGGGGGCACAGGAGGTGGGTTATGTATTTAATAAATAGAATGATGTTTATTGTGGGGCTGTGTATTGTTTTTATTGTGGGTACTGGGGGTGTGGGGTGGGGGTATTGGCCCCAAGGGTATGTGGGTAGGCCTCCCGGCTGGGTAGTGAGTGAGGGTGGGTGAGGGATGTAGGCCTCTCGAGTGGTGGGTGAGGGTGGGTTAACCCCTTAATGACTGTAGCGGTTAATAACCGCTATGGTGATTAAGGGGTTAGGGGACATTAAATTGGCTATTGTGATTGTTGTGCGTGTTTTGCAGAAGCGGAGGGGCATGGGCAGGATCAAGTTGAGGATGAAGATGGCCTTCATCGTGGGTGCCTGTAAAAGGTAAGTGTAATATATATTGACTGTATTTATTGTAATTTATATGTATTTAAAATGGGCAAATGCATTATTATCCATATGTGGATAATAGTAATTTTGCCCATTACTGTATAGTATGTGTTAGGGGGGTGTATTTAGTTATAAATATTGTTTATTATTTTTGGAGGTGCAACATTGGTACCGCAGGCCCGCGGTACCCCGGGACTCCCACGGGGACCCCGGGATGGCCGCTGGGACCCCCGCACTCCCGCGGGGACCCCCGCTTGGTGAGCCGGGGACCCCCGCACGACCCCCAGGCTCCCTCGGGGACCCCCATGGGGTCAGCCGGGGACACCCGCCAGCCTGTTGTATGGGTTTTGCGCATGCAAAAATGAAAAGCAATAATTTTTTCTAAGTCCAGCTTTTTTTGCGTCTACTCTGACCTGACGTGTTCTGATCAACGCAACTTTCGCGTACGCTAAGGTTGCGTTGCTTAGTGCATCCCACTTAAGGGCAGAATTTAACGCAAACAGGGTTGCGAACGAGCAAAGTTCGACTTAGAAAAAAATCCGGAAAAAAGTCATTTTTAGAGCGCAAAGTGCCTGTTTGCGTTGCTTAGTGCATCGGGTTGAGCGCAAAAGCACGTTCTAAGAGCACTTTGCGCTCTAAAAGTGACTTATCGGAGCTTAGTGCATAAGCCCCACTGAATGTTTGTATTGTATTTTTTGATGTAATGTCATTGTTTTTTATGCTCATTTATTGCCCCTGTATGTAATGTTTAGCTATATTTGGTAAACATATAGGGATAATAAATGATTGTATTGCAAATGTTTCTTTATGTTCTTTTGATGTTTTTAACATTTATTTTGCAGCTTGGGTTAGGAATTGGTGTGCGTTATGTAATTTATATTTATTTACATGTAATTTTTCATGGTTTTGCAATAGTTTATTTCAGGGGCTTGCTTTTTAATAATGGCTTATTTTTGGTAGTTAGATTTGTGTGATGGTGGTTACTTTGAAGTTGAATTTTTGTCTCAATGGTTTGGATTTAGGAATTGAATAGTGAATTGTATAATTGATTTGTATTGTATTGTAATTGATTTTTTAAATTGATTAATGTAACTACTATGTAACTACTATGTAACTATGTAATTAATTTATTGATGTTAAATTTATTTATATTTACTTGCTTAGATTGTATTTGATTTTGTGGATGGCATTGTATGTTGTTGTTCATAGTTTATTTTATTTTGAACATTGATTTTGCATAGATTAATTAACAGATTAATTGCATCATGTACACACTAAAATGCAATTGTTTGATAGACATTTGGGATACAGTATATTTATTTGTGTAGGTGCTGGTGTGTTGGGAGATGAGATAATTTTTTTAATTTTCTAATGCAATGAGTTGTTTTGCAGATTGAGATTTAATGTTTTTTTTTATGCACGCTTGTGTAATCCTTAACCATTTATTTGTATATTGGTGTTGTGTATGTATGTGTGTATATATATATATGTAATATATATATATATATATATATATATATATATATGTATATATATATATATATATACAGTATATATATATGTATGTAATATATAAATATATATATCTATATATATAAAATCGAATGGTTAGTGCTATCTGCGGTGAATCTGATTGGTCCTCAGCCTCTGGATAATCAGATTGGTGGGTCTGACGTCACCCAACTGCCACTCTCTTCCCCCTCGGCGCCACACACACACACACACACACACACACACACACACACACACACACACACACACACACACACACACACACACACACACACACACACACACACACACACACACACACACACACCTCTCTCTCCGGCGCTCATCTCTCCCTCCCGGTGCTCATCTCTCCTTCCCTCCCGGCGCTCATCTCTCCTTCCTGGCGCTCATCTCTCCCTCCCTCCCGGCGTTCATCTCTCCCTCCCTCCCGGCGCTCATCTCTCCCCTCCCGGCGCTCATCTCTCCCTCCATCCGTTCATCTCTCCCTCCCTCCCCTCATCTCTCCCTCCGCTCATCTCTCCCTCCCTCCGCTCCCCTCTCCCTCCGCTCACCTCTCCCTCCCCTCTTCCTCCGCTCACCTCACCCTCCCTCCGCTAAACTCTCCCTCCGCTCACCTCTCCCTCCGCTCACCTCTCCCTCCCGGCGCTCCGCTCCGCAGGCTGCAGCTGCCACGCGGCGCCTAAGATGGCGGCGCCCGGAAGGACCCCCTTCGTCCCTCGCGGCGCCTAAGATGGCAGCGCCCGGAAGGACCCCCTTCTTCCCTTGCGGCGCCAAGTGAGAAGATGGCGGCGCCCGTAAGTAGAGGTAGGTGTCGCGTGTGTGTCGCTCTAGGTGACGTGTGTGTGTGTGTGTGACACTGTGTGTGTGTGTGTGTGTGTGTGTGTGTGGGACACTGTGTGTGTGTGGGACACTGTGTGTGTGTGTGTGTGTGTGTGTGTGTGTGTGTGTGTGTGTGTGTGTGTGTGTGTGTGTGTGTGTGTATATATATGTATATATGTAGAGGTATCAGTACCGTGTTAGCCGAGCTTCAATAATCAAAAAATAAATAGATGATACCGTTCTGTGGCTAACGAAAAGCTTTTATTTGTGCGAGCTTTCGAGATACACTGATCTCTTCTTCCGGCGATGTTACAATGAATGAAGCAAGCAAAAGCTATACTATAAACAGTGTCTATTGGAATGTTATCTGTGCTGGTCCTTCCCCCGATGTGGATGTGTTTTATGGCTGGAGGTGTCAAAAGGTTCCTGAAAGCAAGTGATGAAAGAGTGTGTATGTGTATCAGTGTGAATAAAAATGAATGGAGAGCCCACAGTATATACAGTGCTTTACAAAAGGCGTGTGTGGAGTGGGAGTGGATATAAATGGTGTGGGTGGGTGTGGAAATGGAAAGGCAGTTTTAAAATGTACCGGCAGGATGCTATTTTGTTTCTACCTGCCTTTGTAATGCATTAAGGAACAAATGTTATGTATAGATGAAAGACCCCAGAGTCTTACAGTGTCGCTCAATCAGGACCCACTAAATATAAATGTGTTATTAAGAGCGTCTCCCGTCACAGGCGTTTAAAACGCCTGTGACGGGAGACGCGCTTAATAACACATTTATATTTCGTGGATCCTGATTGAGCAGAACAAGTTGAGCAAAATAAACTGAGATTTATTCCCTTGATAGGCAAACACACGACAACTGCAGAATAAACTTAATAATTGCACGTACGGGTATAGGAACAGGAGATAATGTCCAGAAAGGTGCAAAGCACCAGAAGATTGTCTTTTAAAATGTAGTCCTTTTGCAAGGGCACAAATTGCCATCCCCAATCCTTCTGTGAATATACAAAGTCTTTTCTGGTCCATTGGGGTTAATCAAATAACCCCCAGCAATCACAGTGTCCTAACGCTCACATTTCCACACCCACCCACACCATTTATATCCACTCCCACTCCAGACACACCTTTTGTAAAGCACTGTATATACTGTGGGCTCTCCATTCATTTTTACTCACACTGATACACATACTCACTCTTTCATCACTTGCTTTCAGGAACCTTTTGACACCTCCAGCCATAAAACACATCCACACCGGGGGATGGACCAGCACAGATAACATTCCAATAGATACTGTTTATAGTATAGCTTTTGCTTGCTTCATTCATTGTAACATCGCCGGAAGAAGAGATCAGTGTATCTCGAAAGCTCGCACAAATAAAAGCATTTCGTTAGCCACAGAACGGTATCATCTATTTATTTTTTGATATATATATATATATATATATATATATATATATATATATATATTATACCCACTGTACAAATGAATGGGTGAAGGGTTGGTATCTGGCCAGGGTGGGTTACCACCTTAATTACTGTTGCGGTTAATAACTGCTATGGTAATTAAGGGGTTAGGGGACATTACATTGGCTTTTGTAAAATTCTTTTGTATGTTTTGTAGCACCGGAGGGGGACATGGGCAGGATGAGGATGAAGACGGCCTTCATCGTGGGTGCATGGAAAAGGTATGTGCAATATGTATTTACTGTATTTATTATGATTCATGCCTTGTAAATGGGCAAATGCATTATTATCCATATGTGGATAATAATAATTTTTCCCATTACTGTATTTTATGTGTTAGGAGGCGGGGGGGAGTATTTATTTAAAAATATTGTTTATTTTTTGGGGCACACCATTGGTACCGCAGGCCCGTGTGGACCCCCGGATGCCCACGGGGACCCCGGGACACCCGCAGGGATCACCCGGTGACATCTGTGGGGTCAGCCGGGGACACTTGCCGGCCTGTTGTATGGATGGTGTGCCTGCAAAAAGGTAAACAAAGAAATTTTTCTAAGTTCTGATCTTTTTGCGTCTGCCTTGGGCTGGCGTGTTTTTCAAGCGCGTTTTGAAAGAACGATCTCTTAGCGTAGCTTAGAGAATCGCACAGACTGGCAGAAATCAACGTACTGTATTTAGCTGATCGTACGTGCTTGGTGGGACTTAGAAAAATGTCTTGAAAAAAAGCCAGTTTAAGAGCGCAAAGTGCCTGTTATTAGCGCTGCTCTGTGAATCGCGCTGAGCGCAATATCACGTTCTAAAAGCACTTTGCGCTCTTAAAGCCACTTTACGAAGCTTAGTGCATAGTCCCCTCTGCCCTACAGAGTTTACAATCTAAAGGGAATAATGGGAGATTGACAGAAGGCAATAGGAGTAAATGCAGTTCAGAACATATTTGACAGAGCAGAAAAATAAATCTGGCCTAAATCAACCAACTGCTTTGCTTTAAACTTGTTTGATTGAATAGTATGTGTTATCTTGATACATACAAATTAATGAGAGAAGGCTGCTTAAAGTATACAAAAAAACATTTGTAACCTCTTTTAAAATGCAAGGAGGATCTCGATGATCTTTGAAATGCAACATAATGAGAATAATTAAATACAAGAAAAACAAAACCAGCTGTTGCAAAAATTGGTTCCCTAAGCATTGGCAATAATTATTGCAGCTAAAAATATGGTGTAATACAGTAGCATAGCATTTTTTTTCTTCTAATTTTCAGAGTTTGTTAAACCCTTTAGTGCCTATGTGGCTTGTTATGCATTGTTTTGCTTTGCATGCCACTTTCGCACTGAATAGATTTAACAGATTTAATACTTTGTCAGTAATAGACTGAAAACATTTTATCACAAACTCCCAGCAGTAGAGATGGCAAATGCATTGCAGCAACTAAGTTTGAACCACTTTCCTTTATTCATCCCCATATGTTTTTGTACACTCACAGTATCTTGTTATTAGAGATGTTGAAAACGTTCACATGTAAAATGCGTCCCTTTTGAGATGTGAAAAAAAAAAGTGGTGACAAAGTAATTCGCCAATGTTAATGTGTATTGCAATTTCATATAATATGCTAATTTGCTTAAGTGTCAGAAATCGCTACATTTGAATGCAAAATTCTCTAAAATCGTTGAACACGGTTTGCTCACTGTCTGGCATTTTGTTGCTAAAAGCTTACTGTACTTATTTGTGTATATAAAAGAGAAATACTGTAAGACCGCCCATCCCATATGTTTATTCATAAACAGTAATGAAGGTAAGTTTAAGCAAGGTGCTAGGAGGGAAAGAAGGCTTATAATAACAGTGTTGATCCAAGAAGGATCAGAAAGGTTCCCTCTATTAGTAGCACTCTATGCTGGATTATAATAGGCGGACTACAATGGTCCAATAGATAATTGCTGTTATTAGGTCTATTGACCCATAGAAACCGGGAAGATCAGAAAATAATGACATTTTCTTAATTCAAATATTTGTTAAAAACACACAGAAATTCATTCATACTTTAAAATAACCCCATGGTGAAGTGGCTGTATAGGTAGCCCTTAATGATGGATATATCTTAGTATCTTAGGTTCGGACTGCTATCTATAAACATCTATTCCAAATAGATCCAATTAGTATTCAGGTCAGCAGTTTAATCCTGGCATCAAATGTTAGAACTAGTGGATTAAAACCCAAAGAGCTATTGGAGAAATGTATTATATTTCTCAATGGGAATGATCAAAATATAGTTCTAAGTGGGGAGATTGACTCTGTGGAAATTAATTTTCTGGATTTGAATTTAAAAGCAGTTGATCATCGCATTGTTACCAAAACATTTTTTTTAAAAGTTGATGCTAATTCTTATTTAGATTACACGAGCAATCATTCAGCCAAATGGCTCAACAATATACCTTATGGGCAATTCCTGAGGATTCGAAGGAATTGCTCTGAGCCTAGGGACTGTGATGATCAATCTGAGGTTTTAAGACAGAGATTTCTAGATAAAGGATACAACACAGAGGTGATAGAAAATTCTCTAACTAGAAGAAAACTTAGACCCAGGGACACATTGCTAAGGCCAAAAACTAGGATTGCATCCAGCGACGATAACCAAACAGACTTCTGTAAACAGGAATCCAAAATACGAAAAATAATTTATAAGCACTGGGATGTACTACTAATGGATCCCTTTTTAAAAAACAAGCTAACTGACAGACCCAAGGTAGTTTTTAGAAAGGCGAAAAATGTAAAAAGTATTTTGGCGTCCAGTGTTTTAAAAGGATCTAAAATTCTAACTGAGAATAGTGGGAACTTTTTAAAGAAACCAATTGGGAATTACTGCTGTGGGAAATGTGTCATGTGTAAATATATGTCCCAAGACAAGATTTGTATAGATCCTAATACAGGGCTACAACATACAATCAGGCAATTTATTACATGCCAAACAAAATTTATAGTCTATTCTATTGATTGCCCATGTAGGAAGTGCTATATTGGGAAAACCATTCGACCTTTAAAGGTGCGAATAGGTGAACATGTAAATGCCAAGCGCAATGCAGAAAAAGGACATAAAATACATAATTTAGCACACCATTTTTTGGAATATCATAATGGAGAAACAGAAGGGTTAAGTTTTAGAGGCCTTGAGGTGGTACTAAAAGATATTAGGAAGGGTGACAGAGAACTCAAATTACTATAGAGAGAACAGTTTTGGATCTATACACTAAAAAGCAAAATACCAGGTGGATTAAACAATTAACTTAATTTTTAGGGTTTTTTATATATTTTATTATTCTCTAATACATTTTAATAATTTTAAAATTTTAAAAGTAAACAAAATGAAATAATATAAAACTATTATGATCATTTTAATAACAGTAACAACTCTTTGATCTAATAAGGTACCTAGGGATCTATAAATTATAACCTAAATAATTGTCAATCTTATGGTCCTTTATAATATGATGATGAGGTGGGAAGGGTAAGAGGGATTTTTGAGGACACCAATTTAGCTAAGCAGCAAAGATAGTAAGTTTTGAATTAATAAGTATTGAGGTGTGTTTAAATGAATTACGTATGTCATTGATGTTTTAATAGAATATGACCTTAGAAGATCTATATATCTCTAGAAATATGTCTAAATGTGGTTATGTATTTTTAATGATATATTTTTAATGGAATGTCATAAATGTTTTAGAGGTTTTGTGGTAATTTTACCATTGGAGTATGCTTTTAATATGGTCATACGTGTTTTAAGCATTACGGGTAATTAGGGGGTGTTAGTCTATGTAAGGCTTCCTCCCGGCATGCCCCTTCACCTCCTGATGAAGCGCAAATTCAGCGCGAAACGCATAGAGGGTTTGCAAGGTTCACACGTCCAAGTGTGGTGTGATACCTGGTTGTTGGAAGTACCCCTAACCTAGACGGTTCCTAGGGTTTCATGCAATGAGTGTTCAGCCCTAGCTAAGCTCGACACTCTTGCGAGACTGCCCGCCTAGCCTCTAGTTACTCACTGGGTTCGCTTCCGGTTTCCTGTTTCCGGCGGTGATCTGTAGTGCACTGGGGAGGAGGTCTTTGCAGTGGCAGCGTCGGATCGGTTTGGGGTTTCCAACGCACATGCAGGAGCACTTGATTGTAAGTCTATGTATGTAACGTGTGCTATTAAAAGTGGATTGTTTGCCTAACATCTTGTCCTCTCTGCGCTCCTACTTTGTATGTATTTTGCCTCATTGTCTAAATCCTGTCCGTCAGTCAAAAAACTCGTCATAACGCTATTCTGGTAACGCTATTATAATATGTATCCAAATTTAATACGATATGGATCAGGAGTATTATACTCTTACTGTGTAGAGTCGGGAGCTGGTCTCATATATACCGAACAATAGCTGTCCAAAAACCTCTATTAACATATAAAAGAGAAATAAGACCGCTCATCTTATATGTTTATTCATAAATAGTAATGAAGGTAAGTTTAAGCAGGTGCTTGGAGGGAAAGAAGCTTATAATAACAGTGTTGATCCAAGAAGGATCAGAAAGGTTCCCTCTATTAGTAGCTCTCTATGCTGGATTATACCAGCATTAGACGGACTACAATGGTCCAACAGATAATTGCTGTTATTAGGTCTATTGACCCATAGAAACCGGGAAATCAGCCCTATCTCAAGATAAATTTATATACTGTATTAATCCACTAGTTCTAACATTTGATGCCAGGATTAAACTGCTGACCTGAATACTAATTGGATCTATTTGGAATAGATGTTTATAGATAGCAGTCCGAACCTAAGATACTAAGATATATCCATCTTTAAGGGCTACCTATACAGCCACTTCACCATGGGGTTATTTTAAAGTATGAATATATTTATGTGTGTTTTTAACAAATATTTGAATTAAGAAAATGTCATTATTTTCTGATCTTCCTGTTTTCTATGGGTCAATAGACCTAATAACAGCAATTATCTGTCGGACCATTGTAGTCCGCCTATTATAATCCAGCATAGAGTGCTACTAATAGAGGGAACCTTTCTGATCCTTCTTGGATCAACACTGTTATTATGTACTTATTTGGAGACAGGATTAGCGCTTTGTAGCTTGGTGAAATGTTTCACAGGGAATTAAATTTGGGGAAAAAATATTTCAATAATGATGAATGCATTTTGGACAGTTTTGCATATCTCTACTATTTATCACAGATATCGTGGTTTGATGCTTATTTATAGTTGCATTTAATTCCTATGGACTGATTTAACATACAATCCTAATGTTATACAGTAAGTCAATATACAGTAGATAATAGACAGGTAATAAAGTGAAGTAAATAAAGTGTGCGTTTTGTGCCACTTTTGGGTTTCATCTAGTGTAACAAATATGGATATATTTGAGAGCAAAGAAAGTACCTGCACTAACACTGGTAAAGGGGCCAAGTCCCTCCCCCCTACCAGTTCATGATGGTTCTATTGTTAGAAATGTCCTCAGGTGGGAAAATAAAAGGGTGTGGTCAGATGTGGTAGGTCTCTTACCTCATACAGTAGCCTTCCAGTGAAGCAGATATTTTACGTAATTGGTGGGCAAAATACAACCTGTGGGCAACATCCGGCCTATCAAATGATTTTAAACGGCCCACCACAGATAGGACCTCCTCTCTCCACATCCGCTCCCCGGGCACTTCCTGTGGTGTGGGGCCTTCACCAGCAGCAGTGGAGAGAGAGCACCCAGGTGGTCCCTAACATGGAAGTCGGGCTAAACCTCTGCAATCACCGCTTCAGTGGACTCTCTCCATCACCGCCACCATGAATGGACCCACACCACAGGTAGGGCCCCATGGAGGGGGAAGGAAGGAGGTCTGGAGGAGAGAGAAGTGGGGAGAGGAAGAGAGAAATGAGGGAATAAGAAGAGAGACAGAAGGGGGAGATGAGAGACAGAAGAGGGTAAAAGACTGAGACAGAAGGGGGGTGAAGTGGGAGAAGAGTGAGAGAAGGGGGAAGCAAGAGTGCAGGTGGGAGGAGAGAGAAAAGGGGAGAGGATTAAAAGAGTAAAAGGGGACAGAGAGAGAAGGGGGAAAGTGAGAAATATGGGGGTTAAAGAGAAGAGGGAGAGAGTGAGAAAGGAGGGAGAGGAAGAATGAGAGAGAAGGGGCAAGTGAAAAGAGAAAGGAGGGAGAATGAGAGAGGAGGAAGAATGGGAGGAGTTAAGAGAGGGCATGAAAGGGAGATGCAGGTGAGAAGAAGAGTATGTAGGGGAGAAGTTGAAGGGTTGCATGCTGGGAGAAGCTGGTGAGGATGGGAGCTTGTGGGGGAGAAGCTGGTGAGGAACTACATTAAGTGTGTGGCCCTCGAAGCTTACCAAAGCTTGTGAAGTGGCCCACCAGCCAAAATAATTGAGATGCCACAAGATTAAAAAGAGGCTAGCTGCATGGTTCAAATAGAAAGTTCCAGTATCTGTTTCTGTCTCCTTTTTTTGTGGTGCTTCTGCACCAGTTATTCCTCCCTTGAGCTGCAAAATCTAAATCTATTTTTTTTAACCTTTTCACTGGTAATAATTCCCTGATCCCAATTAATTTCAATATTATGTCATTGTTAAAAATTCCTTAAAATGCTGGCATGTGTGGGCATTTGTTAACGGTCTAATTTTTTGGATTGAATCTTCCACCTTCATGAATATTCTGCTTAAATAAGCAGTTCCACCTAGATTTCTTTTTGTTTCTTATAGATGGAAAGCAGGGGGTCTCCAGAGTTGAACCACATTAATGTCAGCCACGGGGACCCCCAGCTTACAAGATACTTACCGCCATAGGTACTACAGGTAATATTTTCGACTGGGTGTAGACTATGGTGGCATAAATCTCCCGCGGCACAGAAGTCAATAGGAAGCCATAACATCATCCATCATGGCTTCTTATTGGCCTGTGTGATGCAGGCAATTTAATCTTCTATGTGCTACCATGGAGCATTGGTAGCACCTATGAAGGTAAGTATCTTGAGAATCACGGGGTCCCTGGAGCTGCAATTAAAAGTTGTTATGCCCCGGATGCCCCCTGCTTCCCACCTAAGGGGAAAAAAAATATATTTTTAATCAAATTAATAATTAAATAAAATAAAAAAGAGTCAGAAATAGGACTGTCCGGCTGTCTGGTTCTTCCCGACGTCCTGGTCTGCAGTACCAATGCACTTCCACCAGGACTGCTGCTGCTCTTGCCAGTTCTCTCAAAGAACTTTCCAGAGTGCACCTGTCTTCTATCTTTCGGCCTGCCTATATAAAGCTCCAATTCCTGTCTTTCAGTTCCTGTTTATACTGGTTCCTCTGGCACCTCCTTGGTTCCTGTTTTCACTGTACCCTGTTGCTGTGCTGCTGTTGCCTTGTTCCCGTTCACTTGCCCCAGTCGTGCTCCCTTGCCCTAGTCTGCTCTTGCCTTCTCACAGCCGACCCCTGCCTGTGACACAACTACGATCCACACAACCTGCCTCCGACTTCTGGCTGTGACCCCGACTACGATTATTGCCTCTTGCCCTGGACCCCTGCCTGTGATCCCCAAATGATCCTTTCCTGTGCCCTGCTGTTCCTGCCACTGGGATCCACTCCTGCCATATGTCTCTGCATGACACTGGCATGGAGCTTGGTAATTTGATTTCAGTGAAACTAATAGCACAAATCCCTGCGTTATAGTAAGGGATAATTGAGGGTATAGATAACCACATCGACAATCAATGCATTTTTTGGCAAATGTTTGTTTTTATTTAATTAAATGTATTTAACCGCTACGGTAATTAAGAGGTTACTGGCAGTTTAATGGTTAGGCATTGGCCCTTACATATTTGGGCAGAAGAGGATGCCTTCATCCTGACAGGGGTAAGTAAAACATGTATCACTTTCATTTGTTATTTATTTTACTGTATGCATTTACTATATTTGCCCATTCCTTTGTACGGGATAGGGGGTGTTGGGGGTATAGGGGATGGGTGAAGGGGTTAGTTGCCCTGGGGTGTGTTGTTAGACCTCTTGGGTGGGTGGTGGGAATCGCAAAGGTAATGAAAGGGTAATGAGATAGGGCTCTAAATAGGAAGCCTGTATCTGGCTGATAAGTCCAGCAGGGAGCTGGTTAATTGCAGCTATAGATAATTAGCCACTTGGCTCATTAGTCTGGTAGAGAAGCCTTCTGCTTAAACTGCAAGAGATATCTCTAGCAGATGTGAGGTGTTTGCTGACAGAGGGATGCCAGGGAACCAGATCCTCTATTCCAGGACACAGGAGTCACTGGAATTCGCCAGAGGGTGTACCCCACAGACACCAACCCAGACTCGGACTGAGGGAAAGAACCCCTGATAACAGGTACCTCTTAGGACTGGGTCAGAGGCTGGAAAGTGGCCTAGCCTCCCAGCTCTTCAGCTAGTGACTGGGAGAGTGAAATAACCCCTACAGGGGTATAGGCTGTTTTGCGTGCTGCCTTAAAACGGTATTGTTTTTATGCTACAAGCTTAATAAAAGCCAAGGTTTATTTTCCCCAATATACTATATGTTTCTCTGTTCATACCTCTGCACTCGTCTCCTAAATAAGGTGTCAGAATTTGGGATAATATGTGACCCTTAAATTTCAAAGGGGCCCCTGAGACCTACCGAGAAATTTTGTTTGCCTACAGGTTCTGCAATAGCTTGAGTAACAAAACCAAGAACAAAAGAACAACGTGCAGAAGTGTCCAGAAATAAAAAAAGACAGAAAAGCTACACTGCCCTGGAGAAAGCCACAGTCTGACTGGGGGCGACAGAAGGTGACCCATACAAGTTAATGACTCTTTGACCAAAGTCTACCCCACCATGTGGGCAAATCAAAACAACAAAAAAATGGGGGTTTAAAATGACCGCTTAGAAAAATAAAAGTCCACAGAGACGCCTGCGAGAGTTATGAACTCTGCAAGTAAAGTTTACCCACCTGTAGGACTACAAGCTGGGGTTCTAGCATATCCAGAGAAAATCTCTGCAATAGCGCCTCCCAAGGTCAGGGGAAAGAATACTGATGCAGCGGCCGTTATTCGAACGGATCACGAATTGGAAAATGATTTAATCCCCTAATTCTCCCCGGTTTTGGCGCGTTATTATTTTTGAAATGACCGCGATGCATTAGCTTCCCAAAGCAGGGATCCCTGCTGTGTGAATGCTACCGGTGTCTGCCTTTGTGTAATAGAAGCGCAGAAAGAGAGTCTGAATCAGTCCCTCTAACTGCGCGCCTCTCACAGGCGATCGCAGGGGTTTTATTAAAATTCTAAAATTACAGTTTTGTAGCAGGGGGTCTCCTGAGCTGAACAAAGTTGATTTCAGGTCCGGGGACACCCTACGTCCCGAGTTACAGGCCCCGTTATGGGGTGCCGGTACACCCGCCATGTTAAAATCCTGTGGGATCGAATCAAAACAATGCAGAGGGATACCGGCACCCCATAACAGGGCCTGTATCTCGGGAAGTAGGGGATCTCCAAGACTGAAATAAACTCCCTGCTCCCCCACACTAGTATCAAACCCCTTCCCCCCCTCCAAATAAAAAATAATTACCTTAGC
The DNA here is from genome assembly GCF_040206685.1 of Ascaphus truei. Classification (NCBI taxonomy): domain Eukaryota; kingdom Metazoa; phylum Chordata; class Amphibia; order Anura; family Ascaphidae; genus Ascaphus; species Ascaphus truei. Next base: position 131,233,885 of record NC_134484.1, on the reverse strand, counting down.
GGGTAACTGCTAAGGTAATGAAGCTGCTTACATTTTATTTTTATTCATAGTGTGCGTGAACAGGGGGTCTCCTGAGCTGAACAAAGTTGAGTTCAGGTCCGGGGACCCCCTACTTCCCGAGTTACAGGCCCAGTTATGGGGTGCTGGTATCCCCGCCATGTTAAAATTGTCGCTCACGTGAGTGCGGGACTAGAGGGATACGGGCACCCCATAACTGGGCCTGTAACTCGGGAAGCACAGTAGGGGGTCCCTGGACCTGAAATCAACTTTGTTCATTTCAGGAGACCCCCTGCTCACGCACACAAAAAATAAAAATTAAAAATGTAAGCAGCTTCATTACCTTAGCAATGCCCGCTAAGGCAATGAAGGGGTTAAGGCACAGGTGCCAACCCTGTGTGTAAAAAAACTAAAACATGGCCTACACAGTACAGTACATTTAAATAAATCACCCCTCCCCCCCGTACCACCAAACACACATATATTACATTAATGGGCCAAATAAATATTATCCAGATATGGAAAATAGATTATTTGGCCCATTATTAAACACATTAACTACGGTAGCATAATAAAATAAATACAGTTCTACTGTACTTACTACCACCGCAATACAGTACTAGTACATTCTGACACATACACTACAGTACTGTATGCCAAGCAATGCTCTAAATAAAATAAAATAAATAAATTACCATAAATTAATCCATTCACAAATCAATTACAATACAATCCAAATCAATTACTGTACACAATTCACTATTCAAATCCTAGAAACAAAACAATTAAACAGAAATAAATTACCATCAATCAATCCATTCACAAATCAATTACAATACAATCCAAATCAATTACACAATTCACTATTCAAATCCTAGAAACATAACAAGGAATCAGAAGTAAATTACCATAAATCAACTAAATCTAACCAACAATAAGCCCCTATTAAAAAGCAAGCCCCCCCTGAAATAAACCATAGCAAACACATTTGCACACTAAGCTGCAAAATACAGTTAAAAATGCATCAAAAAAAAGCAAGCAAACATGAGCAATACAAGCTTTTATTTGCTCTGTATTATGTATATCCATAGGGACATACATAAATACAGAGGCAATAAATGGACATAAAAAAAAATCAATCACATTAAAAAAAAATTCAGAACCTGTACAAGCTAAATAAAATACATTTATTTTGTAAACTTACCATTACTTGTCCCACTCACCGACTCCCGTTGATACTGCTTACTCTCAAACGAATCCCCGTGGTGACGTCACCAATCAGGAAGCGCTCCACACGGAGGAGAGTGCTAGCGCCCAGCTGATGCCCAGATTTGCCTTGCTGAAGCACTGCAGGGATCAGCAGCTCCCGGTCCACTCGTGCTCAGGGGAGCAAGGACCAGCAGAGTTTGTGAATCTTCCCCAATAGGAACCTGATCCATCGAGGACAGCATTTTCACCCCTGCGAGGACACCTAATCCGGTCTCTGGAGGCGTTGGGTAACATATCCCGAAACTGCTTGTTATTACTGCAATTGATGTACGCACATTACTCACCCTTTTATTGTTTATGTGAATAATATTTTTTAATGCACCATGAGCGTTGTGCGCTGTGTCTTTTTTGTATTTATCTGTTAGCTCCAGGGGGTCCCTGAGCCCCCCCTCATCGCAGCTGCAGACGCTCAATTCTAGGTTAAGTTATTTAATTCACTTTATTTTCACCTTATCACGTCACGTTCTAATTAGTTGCGCACTGTTATCTCTTCTTTTTTCACCTGTTATGGGGTGCCGGTATCCCTCTGCATTGTTTTGATTTGATCCCACAGGATTTTAACATTGCGGGTGTACCGGCACCCCATAACGGGGCCTGTAACTCGGGACGTAGGGTGTCCCCGGACCTGAAATCAACTTTGTTCCGCTCAGGAGACCCCCTGCTACAAAACTGTAATTTTAGAATTTTAATAAAACCCCCGCGATCGCCTGTGAGAGGCGCGCAGTTAGAGGGACTGATTCCGACTCTCTTTCTGCGCTTCTATTACACAAAGGCAGACACCGGTAGCATTCACACAGCAGGGGTCCCTGCTTTTGGAAGCTAATGCGTCACGGTCATTTCATTAAACACAGCAAGCCTTGTCCCCGTTGTGATCACGGTTTCCCGCATTAATTGCCGCGTGAAGTGTTCGAATAACGGCAGCTGCTTCAGTACATCTTACACCGCCAAAATGGAGTGCAAAATGTGTTGTTCCTGTAATGTACCCGACCACATAGAAGTGTCCCTCCGGTCCCACGAGAATACTGATAAGGATGAAGATGTCTCTTTTGTGGGCCCAGAAATGGGACGCACCCTCAAAACACCGCTAAGATGGTGTAGCTGCCTGAACCATATACGCACTGAAAAGACTGGTCTCTATGATTGGCGGAAGCAAGAGCAGGAGAAGCTGATCAATAAATATTTACGTCAGAAAATGCAACTGCAAGAAAAGCATGATGGATGCAGTGAAATAGGTGTCGTTTCAAGCAAAGGAGACCACAGTATCCCTAATGGGACAGACTCGTCAAAAGCAAAAAGGCAAAAAAAAGAAAAAGAAATTGGGTTCTCCGCTTACCATGGAAGGTTCAGACACATCCAAAGATCTCGCAGAAAAAAAGGGGGCCTTGATGCCCTGCAGCCTACAGAAAATTGAGGATTTGTCCCGGGTATGTATTATGTATGTAAGTATGACAAGTCCCCAGAGGGCTCAAAGCACAGGCCGTGTACCACGAAAAAGTGTTTCTCCAGTCCTGATGGGGAGAAACACTCAACCATCATACCAGGGAAGCAGAGCCAAACTAATTGAGTAACGATCCCTTGGCCAACCCTGAAGATGCACTGCTAGCAGACCAGGAACAATTGTTTAAAGAATTTCTGGGCAAGCAGGCCAGATAATTTGCCCCACTACAGCACCATCTGTTCCAGCAGCGTGAAAAAAAGATGCTTTGGGGACCGCGAACGCTGAACATTTCCATGGACGAAAAACAACAGCAACTAATGACAGCTTGGAGACGGCGAACGCTGAACTTACCGTCATGGACGAAAAGCAGGAGGAAGCTCAAAGGGAGGCCTTCCATCTCGGTATAGAGCTGGAACACTCTCAAAAGGAGTTCTGCAGTTCTCAGTATGAAGCTCAAAGTCTCTCGGGAACAGATTTGCAGTCTGTGCGGAGCTGGCAGTCTACCAGAAAGAGTTTCACAATTTAAGTACTGAGCATGAGGTCTTTTGGAAACAGGTTCAGGCTCTCAGTACAGAGCTGGAGGTCTCACGCCAGGAGGTCAGCGGTCTCTTGACAGACTTTGAGATCTTCCAGAATGAGGTTCACACTCTCCTATACTATCAGCAGTCACCGCACAGAACTGGAAATCTGTCAAAAGGAATTTCATAGTCTCCCGGAGTCTCTCAAAATTATTTCTGCAGTCTTAGTATGGATCTTGAAGTTTCTCTGAAGGAGCTTTACACCCTCAACTTAGAGCTTGATGTCTCATGCCAGGAGAGCTGGAATGTCAACTAAGAAGTGTATAAATGGAAGGAAGACTATGAGGCGGCCCTGAGGGTTATAGAGACAGTGGAAAGAAAGAATAGAAACCTGCTTAGACGGTTTCATATCTGGCTTATAAGCCAGTAAAGAAGTTAAGAAGAAGCAAGAACTACAATGAGAAAAATTGGAAGTACAGTTAGCACTGGAAGAAGTAGAGGACGCTCTTCACCAGGAAAAGAGCAATTCTAGTCAGCGATTGGAACTCTCTCAGATCAGACTGAAAGAAAATAAGTTTTAGCCCCCACAGGTGAAAAGGCTGTTTTGTTTTTGTGCTGCCTTAAAACAGTATTGTATGATGCTACAGGCTTAATAAAATCCAAGATTTATTTTCCCTCAGGAAAATTGGCTTAGCTGCCATCTAAGAAAGGTTGGAGAGAGAAAGGTATATGTGCAAATGCTCAGCAGGGCTCACCATACAGGCTGCCTTCAAAGGAACAAAAACTCATCAGCTGTATCGCCAGAATAAAGCAACCTGCCTTCTCCAGTCAATATGGAGAATGCAACGACAAAGAATTATGAACATTTAAAGGCAATGTGTAGTTTTACTCCAGTCAAATGTTAGGAAGGGTCTGCAGCAAAGATGCTACAGGAAAATTAAGGAAACTTCTTGTATGATTCAATCAAGATATAGATTCTATGTCACAACCAAGCAAGCTGTGCGTTGATAGAAACACACCTACAATGCTATCTCACGGCTACAATCGGCCTTTGACAAAATTCAGTAAAGAAGAGCCGAATTACGACTGTGAAGCACAATACAGTACAAATCCAGTCATGCTACCATGCCCACATGGCCCAATCTAGAATCCTCACTATGAAAATAGCCACTATAAGGATTCCATTTTTAGCTAGAATGAGTCAAAACTGTATCTGTAATCATGCCCCTAAAAATTCAACGCTAGTTCTCTACTAGTCTTTGCAAGGGAAAAGTCACACGACTACAGGTTTGCCAACTACGAAAAAGAGAGAGGTGACGGGTAACTGTTAGGTGTGAGGAGAACAACAACCAAATGTATGTACTGGAATTTAAGTATCCTGAGCCAAACGTAAATTACCTCTCTACTGATAAGGGGGTCTGACCTAGCCTCCCAGCCCTTCAGAATAGGAGCGTAAGTAAGCCCCTACAGGGTGATAGGCTGTTTTGTTTGTTTTGTGTGCTGCCTTAAAACGGTAATGTTGGAATCTACGGGCTGAACAAAAGCAAAGGTTTATGTTCGTCAATATATGTCTTCCTGGTCATACCTATGCACTCGTTTTGTACACTGGGGCCAATTCGCTAAACTCCAATAAGTGGCTTTAAGAGCGCAAAGTGCCCTTTAAGTCCGATAAAGGCTGCAGTGCGATTCACTAAGCAGTGATAACAGTGCTTTATCGGCCTTAAAAGGCATTTTTTCTGCCCTTCGCGCAAAATGCGCACGATTAGGCGAATGCGCTGATTTTTGCCAGTACTTGAGATTCACTAAGCAGCGCTAAGTGAATCGTGCTTTAAAAACATGCCGGAAAAACGCACCAGCTAAAGGCAGGCGCAAAAGAAGCTGGACTTAGAACATTTTTCTTTGTTTACCTTTTTGCAGGCATACCATTCATACAACAGGCCCGCGTGTGTCCCCCGCTGACCCTACTGGTGTCCGCTGGGGTGTCCGGGGGTCACCGGGGGTGTCTGCAGGCGTCTGGGGGTGTCCACGGGCCTGCGGTACCAATGGTGTGCCCCCAAAAAATAAACAATATTTGTGAAAAAAAATATATCCCCCTCGCATCCTCCCCCTGCCCCCTAACACATACACTACAGTAATGGGCAAAATTACTATTATCCACATATGGATAATAATGCATTTGCCCATTAAAAATACATTAATCACAATAAATAAAATAAATACATTTTGTACTCACCCTTGCCAGGCACCCACGATGAAGGCCATCCTCATCTTCATCATCGTCCATGCCCTCTGGTGCTGAAAAACATACAGAAGAATAAAAAGAGACAATATAATGTCCCCTAACCCCTTAATCACCTTAGTGGTTATTAAGGCGTTAACCCACCCTCACCCACCACTCACTCGGGAGGCCTAAACACCCTCCCCCACTACCCACCCATGAGGCCTAACCACCCTTGGGGACAATAACCCCTTCCCACACCCCCACTACCCACAAGAAAAACAATACACCGCCCCACAAGAAACATTACTATGTTTAATAAACAATACATTACCCACCCCTGTGCCCCCCCATAAAACATGATTTATTATTTGACATACAGGGTTAATACCCCAGGCCCACGGGAGTCCCCAGTGGTCCTGAAGGGTGTCCGCAGGCCCACAGTGTACCAGTACTCCAGGGTCTGGGGGCCTCTGGGTCATCCCAGCCAGGCGCCGTGGGCCTCCAAGTGGTCCCCGCGAGTCACCGTGGGCTCCAAATGGGGTCCACGGGTGGGCCCGCAGGTGTCTGGGGGGCCCCTGGTAAGCCCCACAGGTGTCTGGGGCCCTCGGGTGGTCCATGCGGGTCCGCAGGGCCCCCACAGCTGTGGGGCCCCCGATTCTTCCCATTATGTGTCCCCCATTTTTGGGTCCACATGTGGTACCCATGGGTGTAAGGGGATCCTCAGGTGGTCTCCAGAGGTTCCCGCAGACCTATGGTACCAACCCTGTATGTCAAAAAAATAAAACATGGAACTACATTTAAATAAATTTAAAAAAAACATCCCCCAACGAACACATACAGTACAGTAATGGGCAAAATAACTATTATCCAGATATGGATAATAGATTATTTGTCCATTATGAAACACATTAACTAGCATAATAAAATAAATACAGTTCTACTTAACTCAGCAATATGAATCCCCCCGCCAGCAAACCCCTCTGTCCTCCGTTGCCACAAAAATACATTGCAAATACTTAACCCCTTAATCACCTTATCGGTTAATAACCGCTAAAGTAATTAAGGGGTTAAGCCACCCTGCCCTGATACCCACCTTTCACCCATTACTTTGTAGAGTGGCATCAGCATGCAAAAAAAAAAATATATATACAGCTAAACCCCGTTATAACGCGCCTCGCTATACCGCGATTCGGTTATAACGCGGTTTTTTTTTTTGCACACTGCACACACTGCACACACTCACTGCACACACACTGCACACTGCACACACACTGCTCATTGCACACACTGACACACTGCACACACACTGCACACACACTGCACACACACTGCACACTGCACACACACTGCTCATTGCTCACACTGCACACACTGACACACTACACACACACTGCACACTGCACACACTGCTCATTGCTCACACTGCACACACTGCACACACTCACTGCACACACACTGCTCATTGCTCACACTGCACACACACTGCACACTGCTCATTGCACACACTGACACACTGCACACACACTGCACACACACTGCACACACACTGCACACTGCACACACACTGACACACTGCACACACACTGCACACACACTGCACACTGCACACACACTGCTCATTGCTCACACTGCACACACTGACACACTGCACACTGCACACTGCACACACACTGCTCATTGCTCACACTGCACACACACTGCTCACACTGACACACACTGCACACTGCATACACACGGCTCATTGCTCACACTGCACACACTGACACACTGCTCATTGCTCACACTGCACACACACTGCTCACACTGACACACACTGCACACTGCACACACACTGCTCATTGCTCACACTGCACACACTGACACACTGCTCATTGCTCACACTGCACACACACTGCTCACACTGACACACACTGCACACTGCACACACACTGCTCATTGCTCACACTGCTCACACTGACACACTGCTCATTGCTCACACTGCACACACACTGCTCACACTGACACACTGCACACTGCACACACACTGCTCATTGCTCACACTGCACACACTGACACACTGCTCATTGCTCACACTGCACACACACTGCTCACACAGACACACACTGCACACTGCACACACACTGCTCATTGCTCACACTGCACACACTGACACACTGCTCATTGCTCACACTGCACACACACTGCTCACACTGACACACACTGCACACTGCACACACACTGCTCATTGCTCACACTGAACACACTGACACACTGCTCATTGCTCACACTGCACACACACTGCACACACTGACACACTGCTCACACTGCACACACACTGCTCATTGCTCACACTGCACACACTGACACACTGGTCATTGCTCACACTGCACACACTGACACACTGCTCATTGCTCACACTGCACACTGCACACACACTGCTCACACTGACACACACACACACACACACACACACACACACACACACACACACACACACACACACACACACACACACACACACACACACTACACATATACATAAATCAGCCTTACCTTACCTTGGGGATGATTTTTGAGGCATGTGGCTGCAGGGTGGGGGGGGGGGGGGCGTGCCGGTGGGGGTGGTGCTGCGGTGGAGGGGGATGATGGCTGCTGCGGGGGCCCCCGATGCTGCGGGGGCTGGTGGGATGGCCCGGTGCAGCGCGGGGGGGCATGGGGGGAGGGCAGGACGACTCTGCGCTACGGCAGGGCCAGGGGGCCCTGTATTGCGGCGCGAGGGCCCTGTGCTGCGGTGGGGGGGAGCCGGACCGGAGGGGAATCCCCCCTCCCATCTCCTGTCACGCGGTGACAGGGGAAGCGGAAGCCGGAGGGGCATCCCCCCTCCCATCTCCTGTACCGCGGTGGCAGGGGAAGCCGGAACCGGAGGGGAATCCCCCCTCCCATCACGCAGTGACAGGGGAAGCGGAAGCCGGAGGGGCATCCCCCCTCCCATCTCCTGTCCCGCGGTGACAGGGGAAGCTGAAGCCGGAGGGGAATCCCCCCTCCCATCTCCTGTCACGCGGTGACAGGGGGAAGCCAGGACCGCGGGGTAAATACTGTATGCACTGATGCGGCGGCCATTTTTTTTTTTTAAATTAGCGCGACCCCGTTAGTAACGCGGTGGTCTCGGGGTGGACCCCGAGGACCGCGTTATAACGGGGTTTAGCTGTATATATATATATAGTAATTGAAAGATTCAACAGTGCCTGGGTGTGTACTAGCCCCACAGTAGACTCCTGACAACAAACAGACCGCAACAAATGTTAGCACAGATGACCCGTATAAAACAATTGTAAAGATGTATTATTATAAAATACATATAGGAACTCAGATGGTGGTCATAAGTATTGATGGTGAGTGTGTGTAAAATATAAAAAAAAGTAAAAATTATATATGTATAATTGTTATGTGTTAAAAAATATATTGAATAAAAAATGATGAATGATGAACTTATTGCAAAAAAAACTGAAAAATATGATTATCAAAATATAATATGATTAAGTGAAATGTATTAACCAAAAAATGAAAATGTTAAAAAAATAAAAAATAAAAAAACCGTGTACAAAATGAACTAAAAAAATATATGTATTTTCCACAAAAAAAGTTGATGATTTTGTATGGAGATTACAAAGTCCGGGCTGCTTCTCCCTTGGGGCTACCAACCTCCCAGCAAATTCTATTGGAGAAACAAGAGAAAAAGCGCCCGATCCATGTGTAAGATCTGGTAACAAAATTTTAATAAAAAATCACAAGACAAATGCACACTCACAATTTGTCAATGCAAAATAAGCATTGTATGGGTAAACCCATGCCCCAACAAGTAGCTGCTCGCCGAATGTTTTCTTCAGTACATCAGACTTCACTGCTACCGGTGCATCACAGTCAGATGTCCCTCCGGAAATTCAGGTATACAGTCTGTTGTTCCAGCATTAGATGCTGTGTGTGGCTCAGGGAACTTCCTCCCTCTCCTGGCAGCAGACGCACGAGCTATTTCACCAAACGTAGCTCCTTGAAACCACGTGCCCTACGCGTTTCTTCCGATTTACGGATTTCATCAGGGGATAACGTGCATTCTAATTGGGCTACTATTTAAAGGAGTTTCCATCCAATTGTAAAATTCAAGTAAAATATTTTAGGGCAATATTGGGCGTATTTTACTTGAATTTTGCTGATTCTGATGTACTGAAGAAAACATTCGGCGAGCAGGTACTTGTTGGCGCATGGGTTTACCCATACAATGCTTAGGCCCGGGCCATAGAGGCATGAACAGCGCGGAGGCGCGCTGACGCTGATGCTCGCCTGCTGCAGTCTCCGCGATTGCATGGCCTTGCAGGCGAGCCAGCGTGCTGATGGTAGGCAGATTTACGGGGTCAAGTCGGGGTCGAAGTCCCGACGTCCACGTCATGCGCCGTGCAGCGGAACAACGTGCTCACGTGACATGGAAGCGCCGAAGTGACCGTGAAGGCGCCAACCTCAGGGCTCGAGGAGGGAAAACATTGAGGGTGGGTGAAATCAGTGTCCAGTGCGCTTCCAGTGTCTCCCAGTGTCCTCCCAGTGCGCTCCCAGTGTCTCCCAGTGCGCTCCCAGTGTGCTCCCAGTGTCCTCCCAGTGTCCTCCCAGTGCGCTCCCAGTGTCTCCCAGTGTCTCCCAGTGCGCTCCCAGTGTCATACCAGTGTCTCCCAGTGCGCTCCCAGTGTCCTCCCAGTGTCTTCCAGTGTCCTCCCAGTGTCCTCCCAGTGTCTCCCAGTGTCTCCCAGTGCGCTCCCAGTGTCCTCCCAGTGTCCTCCCAGTGTCCTCCCAGTGTCTCCCAGTGCGCTCCCAGTGTCCTCCCAGTGTCCTCCCAGTGTCTCCCAGTGTCCTCCCAGTGCGCTCCCAGTGTCTCCCAGTGTCCTCCCAGTGCGCTCCCAGTGTGCTCCCAGTGTCCTCCCAGTGTCCTCCCAGTGCGCTCCCAGTGTCTCCCAGTGTCTCCCAGTGCGCTCCCAGTGTCATACCAGTGTCTCCCAGTGCGCTCCCAGTGTCCTCCCAGTGTCTTCCAGTGTCCTCCCAGTGTCTCCCAGTGTCTCCCAGTGCGCTCCCAGTGTCCTCCCAGTGTCCTCCCAGTGTCCTCCCAGTGTCTCCCAGTGCGCTCCCAGTGTCCTCCCAGTGTCCTCCCAGTGTCTCCCAGTGTCCTCCCAGTGTCCTCCCAGTGTGCTCCCAGTGTCCTCCCAGTGTCCTCCCAGTGTGCTCCCAGTGCGCTCCCAGTGCGCTCCCATTGTGCTCCCAGTGCGCTCCCAGTGCGCTCCCAGTGTGCTCCCAGTGCGCTCCCAGTGTCCTCCCAGTGCGCTCCCAGTGCGCTCCCAGTGTCCTCCCAGTGTGCTCCCAGTGTCATACCAGTGTCCTCCCAGTGTCCTCCCAGTGCGCTCCCAGTGCGCTCCCAGTGTCCTCCCAGTGCGCTCCCAGTGCGCTCCCAGTGCGCTCCCAGTGCGCTCCCAGTGTCCTCCCAGTGTGCTCCCAGTGCGCTCCCAGTGCGCTCCCAGTGTCCTCCCAGTGTCCTCCCAGTGTCTGTTTGTTTTGTCCTGACCCTGTGCATGAAGTAGCTCGATTTAACACACCCCCCCCCCTTGTATTAAGGCAGGGTGCGAGGCCAGGCACACAGTGCAGTGAAGATTTTGGAGATTTGAAGAAAAAAGGGCAAGCAAACAGCAAAAGAGATTATCTGAGGAAAGCATATATCTCAAACCAAAAATCGACATTAAGCATGTCTTTGTCAAAGGAGATGTGTATTTTTTTCCTAATGGAGAGTGTCTATTTGAAAACTGCTTTTTGGGGTGGCAGAACAACAAACGTACATGAAATTAATCGGCAGCGTGCGACACTTGGTGAATTTGCCACATTATACCCATTTCTACGTGCACACGATCAAAAATTCTACGAATATATGAGAATGTCAATAAAAACTTTCGACTACATCTTGAAACATATTGAGGAAGCTATAACTCCATTACAGACAAATTTCTGCAAAGTTATTCGTGCCGAAGAAAGATTGATGATCACTTTGCGGTAATTATTTGTGTGTGTGTGTTTTTGTGTACATTTATTTCTATATATCTCTATCGCGAGAGACCGAGATAACGAGAAGGAAAGAGAGAGACCGAGACACCGAGAACAAAAGAGACCGACCTAGACACCAAGACCGAGACAGACCGAGAGAGACCGAGAGAGATGCATACAATGGTTTGTCACAATGTGTAATAACTCTTGCACTGTTTTATTTTATATTTTCCAGATTTCTGTCGACTAGGGCATCGTTCCGTTCCTTGTCGTTTTCATTCAAGATGGGGAAAAGCACCGTTGCGTCAATTGTACATGCCACATGTACCGGAATATATCATGCATTGCAGCCAGACCATATGCCATTTCCAAATGTTGATTTGCTTGAAAAGGTTTCTAAAGAATTTGAGTTGAAATGGAATTTTCCAAATTGTGTGGGCTGTGAAGATGGAAAACATATAAGAATCAAACACCCTACAAATTCAGGTTCAATGTTTTATAACTACAAACATTTTCACTCCATTGTTTTACAAGCAGTTGCTGATGCGAAATGTCGTTTTCTAGCCATTGATGTGGGCGCGTATGGCAAACAAAGTGATGGTGGAGTATTTAGAGCATCATCACTATATAAGTTAATTGAACAAAATAAATTGGTGCTTCCTGACGCGAAAGCTTTGCCATCCAGTTCCAGAGATAAATTACCACATGTCCTACTAGCAGATGAGGCCTACCCATTGCTGAAATACTTAATGAAGCCTTATTGTAGGAAAGGATTAACAAAAGAGGGTGACATCTTTAATTACAGACTGTCGAGGGCCAGGCGGTGTGTAGAGTGCGCATTTGGTATAATGTCAGCAAAATGGCACATACTATTGAAAGCGATAGAAACTTCGGTGCCAAATGCAAAAAGTATAGTGAAATGTGTAGCTATACTACATAATGTGGTAATCGATTTGGAAGGAGCAAATGAGGGTGTAATGAATGATAGTACAGCAGTACTTCCTACTTCATTCCGCAGAAATAAAGCTAACAGTGCACCAGGCAAAATTGCTAAATGCATTCGAGATACATTTAGAGATTATTTCAATGCGGAGGGAGCTGTACCATGGCAAAATGATATGTAAAAATTTCACCAGAAGAGCTATAAAACATGTAACAGTAATAAAGTTTATTATTTGGATAATAATGTTTGTTCTTTCTATTACAAAAAATTATCAATAAAACTTTTTTAGATCCTACATGAATTGGGTCATTGGTTCAGCGTGCCAGTTCGCGAGTTTGGAACATTGGAAGTGAGTCTGTGCGTGCACACAGTGTCAGTCAGTCTGCGTACACACAGTGTCAGTCAGTCTGTGCGTACACACAGTGTGTGTGAGTCTGTGCGTGCACAGTGTGTGTGAGTCTGTGCGTGCACACACTGTGTGAGTCTGTGCGTGCACAGTGTGTGTGAGTGTGCGTGCACAGTGTGTGTGAGTCTGTGCGTGCACACACTGTGTGAGTCTGTGCGTACACACACTGTGTGAGTCTGTGCGTGCACAGTGTGTGTGTCTGTGCGTGCACAGTGTGAGTGAGTCTGTGCATGCACACACTGTGTGAGTCTGTGCGTACACACACTGTGTGAGTCTGTGCGTGCACACACAGTGTGTGAGTCTGTGCATGCACACACAGTGTGAGACTGTGCGTACAGTGTGTGTGAGTCTGTGCGTACACTGTGTGTGAGTGTGTGCGTGCAGTGTGTGAGTCTGTGCGTGCACACACAGTGTGTGAGATTGCGTACAGTGTGTGTGAGTCTCTGCGTGCACACACTGTGTGTGAGTCTGTGCGTACACAGTGTGTGAGTCTGTGCGTGTACACAGTGTGTGTGAGTCTGTGCGTGCACACACTGTGTGAGTCTGTGCGTGCACAGTGTGTGTGAGTCTGCGTGCACACACAGTGTGTGAGACTGTGCGTACAGTGTGTGTGAGTCTGTGCGTGCACACACAGTGTGTGAGTCTGTGCGTGCACACACTGTGTGAGTCTGTGCGTGCACACAGTGTGTGTGAGTCTGTGCGTGCACACAGTGTGTGTGAGTCTGTGCGTACACTGTGTGTGAGTCTGTGCGTGCACAGTGTGTGTGTCTGTGCGTACACACACTGTGTGAGTCTGTGCGTGCACACAGTGTGTGTGTCTGTGCGTACACACACTGTGTGAGTCTGTGCGTGCACACAGTGTGTGTGAGTCTGTGCGTGCACACAGTGTGTGTGAGTCTGTGCGTGCACACAGTGTGTGTGAGTCTGTGCGTACACTGTGTGTGAGTCTGTGCGTGCACAGTGTGTGTGTCTGTGCGTACACACACAGTGTGTGAGACTGTGCGTGCACACAGTATCAGTGAGTGTGTGCGTACGCACACTTTTTTGTGATAGGAAGCATGTGAGACAGTCAGAAAATATGTTTTAAATATAACCTTTTTACATTTTTTATTAATTTATTAAAAAGTGTCTAATCTAAATCCCTACATGGAAAATACACCGACAAAAAAGTTAAATGAAGAAGTATAAATATTTATTCAACAACATAGTTTACATAACTATTTTTTAAACTTTATTTCAAACTGTAAACTTTTTTTTTGGAAATAAATGTCTACTTATTCGCCTCAAAATCCGCCACCGCATCAAAAACAAGTTCTTGAATATTTTGACGCAGACGAAGCTTTGTCAATTTGTCCAAGGGCAGAATATAAGGAACCAGACTTTTAAAAAACTCCAGTTCTTCGTTGCTTGTCATCATTGCTTGCATTAAGCCGAATTTATTTTCTTCGACTTGGCGCATCTTCCGCTTCAAGTCTGTGCTGGGACGCTGCTTTTTCGGTGCAGGTTCCAGCATGGAAACAGAAGCAACAGGCTCCGAGCTCGGGTCATCTTCAACGAACGACAACTCCACAAAGGTCTCTTCCTGGCTTTCGGGATCTTCCAAATTCGAAGACGTTTTGGCTGGCAGCATCTGTTCTTTTAGAAAGCTCATCAGCTCAAAATATGGCCACGTGGAAGGTCCTTCCCTGATGCTTGGTCCAGGGTCCCCTGAACGCGGTGGGTTGCACTTTTTCAGCTCCCGCCGGTAGCCATCCCGAAGGTTCTTCCACTTCGCCTTTGCAATTGTTGCTAGGAAAAAAAAATAACATAAAAATAAATACATTTTAATAGAAAATTTAATTGTAATAACATGCATTTTTAATACTATGGATACTAGCGATTTATGACACGTATAAAGGCGTATGGGTATGCTTTTGGAGGGAAAGGCAAATACGCATGTATACGCATACCTGGGGGTAAAATACACGTATACAGGCGTATGGGTATGCTTTTGGAGGGAAAGGCAAATACGCATGTATACGCATACCTGGGGGTAAAATACACGTATACAGGCGTATGGGTATGCTTTTGGAGGGAAAGGCAAATACGCATGTATACGCATACCTGGGGGTAAAATACACGTATACAGGCGTATGGGTATGCTTTTGGAGGGAAAGGCAAGTACACATGTATACGCATACCTGGGGGTAAAATACACGTATACAGGCGTATGGGTATGCTTTTGGAGGGAAAGGCAAATACGCATGTATACGCATACCTGGGGGTAAAATACACGTATACAGGCGTATGGGTATGCTTTTGGAGGGAAAGGCAAATACGCATGTATACGCATACCTGGGGGTAAAATACACGTATACAGGCGTATGGGTATGCTTTTGGAGGGAAAGGCAAGTACACATGTATAAGCATAAAAGGGGGGACAAATACTTACGTGATGTGTTCAGTAGCTGCGCTATCTCTTTCCAGAGCTTATCGTGGACATTTCTGTCGTGATAAGTTCTGGAACGTTGGTTCCACAATGGATCTCTGAGGGAGACCTCATTGATCAAATCCTCAATAAGTGCTAGATCCATCACAAAAAACAAATCACAGCACACAAGTCAGCACACAATTCAAAGCACACAAGCACACAATTCACAGCACACAAGCACACAAGCCACAGCACAAAAGTCAACACACAGTTCACAGCACACAAGTCAGCACACAATTCACAGCACACAAGCACACAATTCACAGCACACAAGCACACAAGCCACAGCACACAAGTCAACACACAGTTCACAGCACACAAGTCAGCACACAATTCACAGCACACAAGCACACAATTCACAGCACACAAGCACAGAATTCACAGCACACAAGCACACAATTCACAGCACACAAGAACACAAGTCACAGCACACAAGCACACAAGTCACAGCACACAAGGCACAGCAGAAATCAAGGCAAAAAGCACACAGAAAAAGAATAAAACAAATTTAACTTACATGTTGCCATTTCTCAGCTTCACTTACCTGTGATTGGTTGCTGGCCGCCCACGTGACATCCTCAGCGCCGTCTGGAACAGAAGTTCCATCGGCTGAAAATCCTGTCTGCTCCGCTCGCCTGCTGACGCTCGCGTGAGCCCCTTCTAAAGACATCCACATGGAGGATGCAGGGGCTCAGCGCTGAGCGTCAGCCCTCCTTCGCGCGGCCTGTCCTTCTATGGACTCGGCCTTATTTTGCATTGACAAATTGTGAGTGTGCTCTTGTCTGTGATTTTTTATTAAAATTTTATTACCAGATTTTACACATGGATCGGGCGCTTTTTCTCTTGTTTCTCCTATATATATATATAGATATATATATATCTATATAGATATATATATATATCTATATATATATATATATAGATATATATATATATATATGCATGATTAACCAATTTACAAAGAAATGGTTAAGGATATACATGCACAAATAAAAATCTCACATCTCCAAATGAAAACATCCCAGCCAAATTTTAAAAAGAATTGCACATTGCAAAATAAAAAAAATTCTCATCTCCAAAAAAAACACAGCACCTATCCAAATCAATATCTATCAAATGGCAATAAAAGCATTGAATTTTGCAATGTGTACATGATGCAAATAATCTGTGCATCATGTACACTATGCCAAGCAATGCTCAAAATCAAAGAAACTATTCCAAACAATCATTAAATAAAAACAAAGCAAGTAAACAGAAAAAAATTACAATCAATCAATTCATCCAATCTAAAATCAAGTATAATCCAATCAAAATCAATTACACAATTCACTATTCAAATCTTAAATCCAAACCATTCTGAAAAATATTCTATTTCAAAGTAACCACCAAACAAAATCTAACTTCCAAAAATAAACCACTTAAATAAACTATTGCAACCACCCTAAAAAATTACCTCGACTTAAATAAAATTTACATTACACCCACATTTGTACACCAAGCAGCAAATTACATTTAAAAGCCATCAAAACAAGCCAAACAAACATTTTCAAAACAAGCTTTTATTATCCCTGTATGTATGTCCATCTAGACATATATACATACATACAGGGGCAATAAATGAGCATAAAAAACAATTTAATAAAATTAAAAATAAACATACAAAACAAGCTTTATTATCCCTGTATGTATGTATATCCATAGGGACATACATAAATACAGGGGCATTAAATGGACATTTAAAAAAAAAAAAAAACCTTTAAAAAAAAAAGCAAAACCTGTAAAACTAAAATAAAATAAATTTATTTTGTTTACTTACCATTAGATGACCCACTCACCGACTCCCGGGGAACCGCATGCTCTGGAACCAATCCACGCACACACAGGAAACATGTATTCACTAAAACATTAACGTGCATAAAATGACTATTTTTATAAACAAATTTGGAGTGTGTTATCTTCAAACAATTTTACTAGCATCACTTTCACATCACTTTTGCTTGAGCTGCTCGCTGCTCACACATGTAGCTAATCCAACTATTAGAATATCTAACAGGTCTAAAGTGTGCTTCAAAAGGAATATTAAGCTGTTAACCAGGTAGTGGAAGTGGTCTGCTTTTAAAGCAAGTCAAGGGGGAAGGGGCTAGTACAGGTATGAGAACTCATTTGGTGCTACAGATGTAGCGTGATTCAATTTTGTAATGTCGCACTTGGAGCAGGGGGAGCACAGCCTTAGTTTTGCCATGATGGCGGACAAGCCCAATCACAGTCCAGAGCAAAGATGCTACAAAAAATGAAGGAAACTGCTGGTGTGATTCAAACCAGATATAGGTTCCACATCACAACCAAGCAAGCTGTGCATTGCTACAGTATAAGCACACCCGCAATGCCATCTCAGTACTACGATCAGCTTTCCACACAATTCGGGAAAGAAGAACCGAATTAGGACTGAGAAGCGCAATATCAATACAGTCATGCTACTGTGGCCCCATGGCCCATGCCAGAGTCCTGACAATGAAAATAGCTGCTAGAAAGATTCAGTCTTTGGCTAGAACGAAGCAGAACTGTTTTGATGAGCTCACCTCTACAGCTACATCATTCGTTGACAAATAAAAGAGGCCATGGGCTCAATAAAAAGAGATACAAACTCTGCCAACCTTGAACAACCCCCCCCCCCCTCACCCCCCTGAGTATGGATACAGAACCCAATGCAGGTGGTCGACCTATACTCAGGGAAGAAAAGATTGCCAGAAGCATGGGAAAACTCCTGACCAAATATTCTGAAGAAAGACTGTGCTTGGGAAAAGTCCTAATCAATTGACTGAAGAGTGCTGATCTCAAGCATCTTCTTGTGGAGATATTAGTAACTTGGAGAAAGGGCTCCAATCACAGTGTGACTTGGGGTTCTCGTCCTCCATCCATTCTCATTCGAGCTGCAGATGTATCTCGAGTGAGTGGAAAGCTGGGCTTCGGCCTTGGTATGCCCGAGCTTCCCACAAACAGGGAAGGTAGGTAACAGGGACTATTCCTGTTGAAGAAACTGCCTCTAAATCCAACAGGGAGCTGGTTAAGTGCAGCCAGGCAATTGACCGGGCTCTATCTGCCTAATTAGGACTTTGAGAAGAAGCATGAAGTGAGAAACAGAGAAAGAGATTTTCCTCAGAAAATAAGGGTGCTGACATGGGGAGAGGAGACTTGAATATACTGGAGGACTGTGTGTTGACAGCAAGAAACAAGGGGACAGACTCTTTTCCTGGATACAGAGGAACCAGGAATCTGTCAGAGCCTGGACCCTCAAGAACACCAAGACACCTGGACATCACTGACCTGAAGGGATACCTGCTTTAAGGTACTGCTGAGACTTTGGGTGATAGATGGGTACGTGGCTTTTCCCCCCTAGCCTTGTAGAGAGCGACTGGGGAAGTAAGTTAGCCCTTACAAAGGGATAGGTGTTTGGTTTGTATATTTTTGTTTGCTGTGCTGTTTAAAGGGGCATGCTAAATAAAGCCATATGTTAATTTCACCCTAAACTGTCTCCATTTGCATACTTCTGCACACATCTCTTACCTTATGAGGAACTATACAACTCTGATGACAAATACAAACATGCAGTCTACTAAACAGGAAACATTTAAAGACTTTTTAATAATAGTGAGCAGGATCAGGTTTTCTCACTAAACTTTATTGACTATCAGGGACAGTTACATAATAGCATCTTTTCTTTCCAAGCACACAAACATATTCCAGTCGATCCATATAAACATTCCTACCTATTTGCCATTCACGCATCAAGTGCTCTCTATGCTCCTCAGCATGCGCAGGTATACCCGCTCAAAATGTAGCCATAAAAGTGCCTGATACAGCAATTCCTTTCGATTCACCTCAGCCACATGCTTCAGTGGTTCAGGCCAATAAGGGTAGTCGTACCCATGTGTCTTTCTAAACCTGGTTAGTAAGACATGGTCAGCTCTACTAGACCTAATTAGGCTACGTGTGTATGCTGCACCCAGAAGAACCCAGCATAAAGGTTCCTCAATGGGAGTTGTTAAGTCCGAAATGTCCTCCACTACACCTTGAGTGTAATAGATACGGTCATCCACATTGTCCAGCCTTTTGTGCAATATAATATTTTCTTGCTCCTCGATAAGCTTACACAGAGGAAGATAGAATGGCCTAAAAAGGTCAAGTTGTGCGCCTTGCACTACACCAATGGAGATATGGGGAACCAATAAATTGTGAATGTGTGGTGACGGAACAAAAAACTGCAATAAGAGTGCGGAGGTGGTGCTGGCAGGGATGGGGTTAATAATAAGCAAAGAAAAGAAAGAAAGCTCCCTAATAGCCGCACAAGAGAACACCTATACCTATATTAAAAATTACTATTTATTAATAAATGATTAAAATATATTTATTGCAGCAAAAAACTAACGTGAACCAAAGTGATAAATTAAAAACGGAGGAGGTAACTGTATGCCTAGTTCAAACTAACAGTGTATGCTAGGAATAACTATTTTAGAATGTCCCACAGCTATATGATTATACTAACAGTGGTAGTTATACCAATACAGTTCTATATAGTTTGAGGACTACACCTAAATGGAGAGTATAGCTTAATATAGTGTGTGTGCTCAGAATAATATAGTATATTTGTTGAGCCAGCTAATGCGAGTATAAGGATATATACACACACATATGTACCAGACCAACAGGTTCAAAGGTAAATGAGCGCTGTGTGACTCGTGAACATGAAAAAGAAAATAAATATAATAGTGCAGATGGTACAACAATGGTGGTCTGAATGTATTTACTCTCTGCAATAGTTGTACTCACAGATGACAATGTCAGAGTTAGGTGTATCAGAGACCCTTCTCTCTCTGATGGGAGCCCTTTAATGGATTCCTGAAGAAGCCACAGCGAAACGCGTAGAATCGATCCGCTGCGGGAGGTGATTGAGCTGGGGAGATCATTGGAGACAAGTGCTGGCAAACCATTAGGAGACGGACACACTAGGCAGCTTGTTCCGCCCTGACCCAAGACGACACAGGACGTGACGCGGGTACTCGTGACGTATGCGGAAGGGCTCCGCCGCTCCTGGAGATACCGGCATTCTCCAACTACAGCTGTCCTCTCCCTCGAACACAATTGTTATTCAAAATACCCCTGGGAGAAAATTTGACTACCTACACCATAAGCTTCCTGTATCAAGACACCACTCTGAGGGGGAATCCATTAAAGGGCTCCCATCAGAGAGAGAAGGGTCTCTGATACGCCTAACTCTGACATTGTCATCTGTGAGTACAACTATTGCAGAGAGTAAATACATTCAGACCACCATTGTTGTACCATCTGCACTATTATATTTATTTTCTTTTTCATGTTCACGAGTCACACAGCGCTCCGCTCAAATTTGAAAACCTGCACAAGACCCATCTGGACCTGGACAGTCCGCCTCAAGGGTGTAGAGCTGCTTTTTTATTTCCGTATTACACATTATTATTCATATTTATCTTATATTGGTGAAGGTCACTAAACACAGTTTGTTATATCCATTGTAAATTGAACATCACTGTCACTTATATTATATAATTATTCACTATTCACCTAGTTTGAGAAGCGCCCGGTTTTTATTTTTATTTTTTCAAAGGTAAATGAACCTAGAGGTCTGTTATGTTTAGCAAAACAGCTATTTCAAGATCACAAAGTATGTGTCTTGTACTCGGAACCATGACAAATAGGAGAGTAGTCAGAGTGTTGTGCTTCCTTTAGAAGGCTCCGAAACACTCTAACTGAGAAAAGGCAACAGACCTCTCCGATATAGCCAGCGCACTAGGTGGTGACGCTTAGCCTGCCCAACATATGTTTCACCGTTGTGGCTTCATCGGGGGCAATTACAGAGTGATTCTCTCAGATCTTTATACACTTAATTCTTACCCCATTGGTTGATTAATGTCAGACAGTGATAGGGCTTCTGCATACAAATCCCTCCCACACTTCAAATTGGGTTACATAATGGTAGGGGTCCCTAATTGGCTGTGACTCATCACATGGCTAATGATACATCCCATTGGTGGGTGGTGGTCATGTGATCTTGGCCCCAGATTATCCTGCCCCTTTATTTGATTATGGGGGAGGAGAGTAGGGGAGGGGAGGTGCATGAAGTCCCATATGTTTTATGGCCGGGAGTAGCGTCGCGTCATCAGAATGCGACCTCCCTCATTGGCAGCAAACAGCATAATGCCAGTAACCTCAGTACAGAGCCAGCCGCGCATCTGATTGGTTATTCACAGTCACATGACTGTTTGGCATCTTAGCCCTGCCTTTTGGTTTGGTTTGCAAGGGATGGTTGTCATAGCTCCCAAGAATGCCATGCGCTGAATGGCCTGAGTTGCGTCGCGTCATCAAGGCGCGACATACCTATTGATAGCATGGGGGAGATCACTGCGAGCAATATTCCCAATGTAGCTGAAGAAAATGTTTTAAACACTCGGAAATGGCTACCATATAGCATGCTGACAATAAAAACATTATTCATTGTGATTGCTTGCTATTGCTGGATGCTTATGGTGTCACATCAGAGTCTTCTTAGTCCTGACTAGGTAAGTCTAATTAAAGGACATATTAGTGATTTCTTGATGTTTGTATTTGCCTGTGTTTGTAAATAAACATTCTTAATCAGCAGTGTGCTTATTATTGACCATTTCTAGAGTCTGACATTAAATTTCAAAGGTAACTAGATTATTCATCAAGATTGATCATTATATTGTCATGGAGTGTAGGAGTGAATACCCCAGACGGAGAATTACAATTTGTTCAGAGGAACAGGGTTGGAGAGTGATGCACCTATTTAAAACGATGCACCTATTTAAAATGAGTATCACATGCAACAAAAAGTTTATCAGAAAGATTGTTTGCAGGAAGGGGGTATTTTTACAGGAAGGCGGTGAAGAGGAACCCCTCATTCAGACCTAATGGTGATAGGGTGGTTAATTGATTTATCCAACGGGACTCCTGCTGTAAAAGAATTTTGTCCCAGTCTCCCCCTCTTGTATTGGCTTTGAGGCAAAAAATGCCTTGAAAGCGTAGGGAATTGATGTCTCCCCCATGATGTCCCCTAACATGGCATGACACAGGTGTGTCTAACTCATTTCTGATAGAACCAATGTGTTCCAATATGCGTCTGCGGAACTGGCGGCCCGTCTTCCCTACATACTGTATCCCGAATGTACACGTAATTAGGTATACTTCTTGTATGGTTTTGCAATTTATGAAACTCTTCATCTGAAATGTTTTGTTGTTGTTGGTACTTTTAAAACATTTACTGGTGTGGATATAGGTACATGCTTTGCATGTTCCGCACTTGTAGGTGCCCTGTGTTTTTGGTGGAAGCCATGTTTGAAATTGGGATTTAGTTTGGAAATGGCTGTGGACCAACGTGTCATTCAAGTTCTTTGATCTTTTGGGTACCATTGTTGGATATGGTTTTAGTACTTCACGAAGGTCTTTGTCCTCCAAAAGGATGTGCCATAAATTGCAAAAATTGCATAAACTGCAAAACCATACAAGTAGTATACCTAATTACGTGTAAATTCGGGATACAGTATGTAGGGAAGACGGGCCGCCAGTTCCGCAGACGCATATTGGAACACATTGGTTCTATCAGAAATGAGTTAGACACACCTGTGTCATGCCATGTTAGGGGACATCATGGGGGAGACATCAATTCCCTACGCTTTCAAGGCATTTTTTGCCTCAAAGCCAATACAAGAGGGGGAGACTGGGACAAAATTCTTTTACAGCAAGAGTCCCGTTGGATATATCAATTATCCACCCTATCACCATTAGGTCTGAATGAGGGGTTCCTCTTCACCCCCTTCCTGTAAAAATACCCCCTTCCTGCAAACAATCTTTCTGATAAACTTTTTGTTGCATGTGATACTCATTTTAAATAGGTGCATCATTTTAAATAGGTGCATCACTCTCCAATCCTGTTCCTCTGAACAAATTGTAATTCTCCGTCTGGGGTATTCACTCCTACACTCCATGACAATATAATGATCAATCTTGATGAATAATCTAGTTACCTTTGAAATTTAATGTCAGACTCTAGAAATGGTCAATAATAAGCACACAGCTGATTAAGAATGTTTATTTACAAACACAGGCAAATACAAACATCAAGCAATCACTAATATGTCCTTTAATTAGACTTACCTAGTCAGGACTAAGAAGACTCTGATGTGACACCATAAGCATCCAACAATAGCAAGCAATCACAATGAATAGTGTTTTTATTGTCAGCATGCTATATGGTAGGCATTTACGAGTGTTTAAAACATTTTCTTCAGCTACATTGGGAATATTGCTCGCAGTGATCTCCCCATGCTATCAATAGGTATGTCGCGCCTTGATGAAGCGATGCAACTTCAGGCCATTCAGCGCATGGCATTCTTGGGAGCTATGACAACCATCCCTTGCAAACCAAACCAAAAGGCAGGGCTAAGATGCCGAACAGTCAAGTGACTGTGAATAACCAATTGGATGCGCGGCTGGCTCTATACTGAGGTTACTGGCATTATGCTGTTTGCTGCCAATGAGGGAGGTTGCATTCTGATGACGCGACGCTACTCCCGGCCATAAAACATATGGGACTTCATGAACCTCCCCTCCCCTACTCTCCTCCCCCATAATCAAATAAAGGGGCAGGATAAACTGGGGCCAAGATCACATGACCACCACCCACCAATGGGATGTATCATTAGCCATGTGATGAGTCACAGCCAATTAGGGACCCCTACCATTATGTAACCCAATTTGAAGTGTGGGAGGGATTTGTATGCAGAAGCCCTATCACTGTCTGACATTAATCAACCAATGGGGTAAGAATTAAGTGTATAAAGATCTGAGAGAATCACTCTGTAATTGCCCCCGATGAAGCCACAACGGTGAAACATATGTTGGGCAGGCTAAGCGTCACCACCTAGTGCGCTGGCTATATCGGAGAGGTCTGTTGCCTTTTCTCAGTTAGAGTGTTTCGGAGCCTTCTAAAGGAAGCACAACACTCTGACTACTCTCCTATTTGTCATGGTTCCGAGTACAAGACAAATACTTTGTGATCTTGAAATAGCTGTTTTGCTAAACATAACAGACCTCTAGGTTCATTTACCTTTGAACCTGTTGGTCTGGTACATATGTGTGTGTATATATCCGTATATTAGCATTAGCTGGCTCAACAAATATACTATATTATTCTGAGCACACACACTATATTAAGCTATACTCTCCATTTAGGTGTAGTCCTCAAACTATATAGAACTGTTTTGGTATAACTACCATAATATAATATATATATATAATCATATAGCAGTGGGACATTCTAAAATAGTTATTCCTAGCATACACTGTTAGTTTGAACTAGGCATACAGTTACCTCCTTCGTTTTTAATTTATCACTTTGGTTCACGTTAGTTTTTTGCTGCAATAAATATATTTTAATCATTTATTAATAAATAGTAATTTTTAATATAGGTATAGGTGTTCTCTTGTGCGGCTATTAGGGAGCTTTCTTTCTTTTCTTTGCTCCTCGATAAGCTTTCCCGACTCCCACCAATGTTCCACTTGGTTGCCCCTCACACTAATCATATAGGTCATATAGGTCATATTGAGTTGAGGTACATACCCCTGGA
This sequence comes from Ascaphus truei, assembly GCF_040206685.1. NCBI lineage: Eukaryota > Metazoa > Chordata > Amphibia > Anura > Ascaphidae > Ascaphus > Ascaphus truei. The sequence goes on along the minus strand of NC_134484.1, from coordinate 131,208,895 downwards.
ACATTCTATCCCACTAATTTAATACTGGGCTTATCAATGTCCTCAGAAAACCCTAGCTGGAATCCACACTTTGAAGAAATTGCAGCTATGGGAGCGGACGCTGCGCGAGGGCTGAGCAGCTTACCTTCTCCATTACTAGTATGCGATCCGCTCTGAGAAGTAGCACAGACACGGCATCCTCCGCAACCTCCATAGTAGCAATAGCAGGTGACATCAGTGGCGCGGTCTCAACAGAGACATCCACTGGCACCTTTACAGAAGAACTTCGTGCCCCTAAGTATCCATTACCTAGGGCAGAAACAGGAACCCCAGCACCTCACAATCCTGTGGGCTGCACTCCGTTATCAGAGAAAACAGAATGACAGCAGCCTCCACAATTGGAGAAATAGGAGCAGCAGGTACCGGAACAACAGGAACCTCAGTGAGATGAGAATCGGAACATCAGGTACTGTACCATCTCGTAGGTTTCGTAGGGGTATAGTCGGCAAACTTCTCTAGGCAGACAAACAATACTCTACATCCAAGGAGAAGAGAGACAGCTCAGCAGGAAATATGTCCTCTGAATCATCGAAGATCTGAATCATTCCAGCTTTGAAAGAGCAATTCAGAAAAAGATCAGAAGAACAGCAATTCCGTGAAGAAGCAGAACTCACCAGCCAAAAATTGAATAAAAAAACTTTTATTTAAACTACATGAACGAGTTTAACATCCACAGGAGCTCTTTTGTCTGTGGATGTCAAACTCTTTCATGTACTGTAGTTCAAATAAAAGTTTTTTTAATCCAATTTTTGGCTGGTGAGTTCTGCCTCTTCAAGGAATTGCTGTTCTTCTGATCTTGTTCTGAAATGGAGTCTACGTGGATCGGAGAGATGCTGTCAAGGGACGTAGCATATCTTCAGTGTATTTGTGTAGCCATGAGGAACGGGAACTGTGAATTCTAGTGAGTATTATTGCATACTCTACACCGACCATACTAACTGGACACGGGTTACCAGTGGGAATTGCAGCTGACTTGCCGGGGAGACTATAATTCTCATCTCAGGCTTCCTTTGTCAGGTACTTGCGGACACATACCCTGTTAGTTACACCAATACCACCTCTTATATATAGTGCCTTCTACCCTATAACACTCCTTGTTGCTGCATTCGTTTTGAATCAATCATACAGTATATATTACACAATCAGTTGGACCCTAGAGCTTGCAGCAGGTTTGTTTCATGTTCTTTGAAAGAGCAACCCTGGATCGGAGGCAGATTCCGCAGAGAGTAAATGAATCACTCCGTTGGTGGAATTATCCCTTCATACTCCTCCTTTAGGATAACATTAGGTAAGTCGCGAATACTTTGTAGCTCTGGGTCCATATCACTGTCCTAGGCCACGGCAGCAAAAGCACCCTCCCCCTACGTCCATGGAGAGGCATAACAATGGTTCACAGGTCACTGGAACCTCAGAAGTTTCAGTTAAAACGGTTTCTGGAACAACTTCCACAATTGGCTCTGCGGCAGCCCTTGGAAATTGAAGCACAGTTTTCTTGACTTCTTGAAGGAAGGTAGCAACCTCCTTTAACTCCTCTGATTCAGTGGCAGACGAATTTGCCTCCACTGCAATCCCGAAATAGGTCGCATTGCACTTATCACAGCGAGCTGTGGGCAGCATCTCATCTCCTGTCTTCCCACACAGAGGACAGCTTAATTGTAGGAATTACACTCCACGCATATTTAACACCAAGAGTCCTCCTGGCAAAGCATTTCATTGAGCAGATATCCGCGCCATAATTTGAGTGAAATCCCAAAGTATACCATCAGTACTGGCCTTAGTGCTGAGTTGTTTGCACTAAGAACGTTCCTCAGATTGGGTGCAGTTGCTGCTTTCGCAATCCCACACGTGATGGCAATTAACTTGTTTGGCTCCTCCCCTCAGTGAAACGGAAAGGCTGAGGCAGTCCAGGCAAAAGCGTGGACAAAGCTTTCACGACAACAGATAGCAGTCTTGCAAACCTTTGCACGCAACTTGCATGTTGCAATCCCATTTTTGGCGGGAATTGTCTGTGGCATTCACAGTCTTTTGCAACAGTATGATTAAACTGCAGAATTGAACCCACAGGCAAGCAACAAAACAAGAACATTTCCACAGTGGGGAAACACACAAAATCCATAACTTTAAATGTTGCAAAAACTTGGGGGATGCTCCAAAAATTCCAAACACGAGCATATACGCAAAAATACTTCACTCCTAATGCCCATGCACAAAAATACTTATCTTCTCGAGCCCCACGTTAGCTGACAAAATGTAACACCCCTATTCCCCCAGGCTAAAGGAGAAGGGGGTCACACCCAAAAAAATAAACATAGTTCCAATTGTGTCTCTGTCCCTTTAAAGCGGGATTTGTGCTTGATAGAAAGGTGTGGGTGGGTTACTCAGTGGTTACCTTAATATTCTCAGGGCTGAGCATCCGTGCTGGCTCTTGATGAGGAGTATAAATAATAGAACAAGGCACCAGGAACTTTAAACTTGGTTTATTAACAACAGATCTTCTTCACATGCATGCTTACAGCATTCATTGAGAGGCAAGACAGGAACTCCTCCCACAGGAGGCAGGAAACGGTGCACAGCTGTAGAGAAACGGAGGACGGCTTCAGATGGTGACTAAAAAGACTTTATTGTAACAGAGTATACAGCTGACGGATCCTCTGACGCGTTTCAGCCCTCAGGCCTTTGACAACGGCCTGAGGGCTGAAACGCGTCAGAGGATCCGTCAGCTGTATACTCTGTTACAATAAAGTCTTTTTAGTCACCATCTGAAGCCGTCCTCCGTTTCTCTACGGCTGTGCACCGTTTCCTGCCTCCTGTGGGAGGAGTTCCTGTCTTGCTTAACTCTCCAGATTGCATGCCGGGTTGCTGTGTGTCACTCCTGATTACGTCATCACCGCTGGTCATGTGACCGCCCCGTGCGACGCCACAAGTTGCTAGAGGGTTGGCGGTGCCACGATTAGCAGAAGGATCAATGAGGCTCCGCATCGCAAACTTCAAAACCGTGAGTCCCTCTAACTCAATACTATTTGTGCTCATTGCAGAGCCAGTTGCTGATAGAGACTTTACATCATTTATTTGGAAGTTTTGCCGTGACCTACTTTATATTCTATGAACTATCTACACTCAGTGACTATTTACTTCTGGAGCACCTGGTGGGTTAACCTTTGTTTACCCGTGTTTCACTTCATTGAGAGGCACATTGCTTCAGTTACAGATGGATATATTCTGCAATGGTTACAGCCTCACCTTTTGGGAGCCTGTACTGCCAGGTTCCTCTTATCCTAGGGAAACCTATCAATGCTTCCGTACCTACAAAACAATAAAATGAGTACTACTTTACACTTATTTACAAGTGAGAACCCTCCTCAAAACCTCCTGGAATCTGAGGGAAAAACACATGCTTGCCCCTTATATAACCTAGGTAGGTGTAAAACCCCACCCCAGTTACTGAGAAGAGTAAAGATGGACATACTGTACATGTTGCAGAAGGATCACACCATTTCATGTGACCATTCTAGCAGCTTTTAAAAACAGTCAGTACCATACACTATCCTTTAAAATGCAACATAATTGTAACAACTATATAATAAATGGGGCCCGTGAGGATTAACCCCTACACTGCCTGCAGATTTCAGTACTGACTATGGAAAAATCAGTATGGGTGCTACAAAAACAAAACTAAGTAGCAACAAAGTGTCCTAGAAAAATAGCATACAACGCTTTTAAAGTTCTCTAAAAAATAATATCTATAGTTCATTCAAATAGCAACAAAACAACCTAAAATAGCCTATTATAGTAGCTTTGATAACCAACTCAGAGGAGTTTGAGCAGTTCTTGCAAAATTTTGCTAGGTAGCTATTCAGAAAGCCTCGTTGAGTTGGCCAAATCATACGGGGAAGGCTTTTTCCCAAGATTTCTCGCTCCTGCCCAAACTCGCTGAGTGGGAGCTGCAAATCAGCTCCAACTCACATTGTTTCTGAAATCACGCTATTCTAGTAACTCCAATTAGATAATCGGAGCTCTGTAATTGTGAGTTTATCAAAGATTCATCTCGCCAGTGCTAGGGTGGCAAGATGGGATCTGAAAGCAGGACTTAGAAAAAATAATGCATTTTTCCTGTATCGGATTGATGCCGGGAGTCTCCGGAGCTGATACCCATTAATATCAGCTCCGGAGACCCCCAGCTTCCATCCGATGCAATAAAAATACATTTACAGGCATCTTCATTACCTTAGCGGCTAACCGCTAAAGCAATGAAGGGTTTAACTACCAGTGCCCGGTTTATTGTGGGTAGCGGGGGTGGGGAAGGTGACATTTGGCCTGCGATGGGTGTATAGGCCTTGCGGGGGGTTGCGGGAGGAGTTAACCCCTTCATTACCTTATCCGTTACTAATGCTAAGTTAATGAAGGGGTTAACCCCTCTTGATACCCACCTGGTAGGCATAAACAAACAACGGGCCAAATACACCTTCAGCCACCCGCGCTACAATAAACATTACAATACAATACTGTAAGGAATCCACACCTCAGTTTTCGCTTACCTTGCCTTACAGACCTGTGCAGTCCTGGAACACTCCCCCGGATATCTACTGCAGCTGTTTCTGCAGCCCCAGCCTGGGTTCACTCATTAGAGCAATGCTGTCACACGCCCCTTCTGCTATTGGTTCACTGACCGTTAAATACAGCTTTCCCACAATGCTTCTCTGCCGAGCATAATCCTTCCTGGATGTTACATGTGTTTTGCCACAAGCCCTTGGCTTGCTATCTCTCGTTAAGTTTCCATGTTCCTGTTCCATGTTCCATGTTCCTAGTTCATGTCCTGGTTCCTGTCCTGAAGCGGAGGACTCTCCAGTGTTTACTTCAGCTCCCTGTTTCCTGAGGCCTGCAGTCCTTCCATGGCAGAGGCCTGTCTACTGGTTCCAGATATGGATAATAGTGCATTTGCCGATTCAAAATAAAATATTATCCAGCCAGCATAAAGTAAATAAAACTTCTACTTACCCCTGCCAGGATGAAGCCCGTCCTGGTCTTCCTCCCTGTCCTTGTCCTCCATTGGCAGGAACACAACAATCACAAATACAATCTAATGACCACTAATCACATAATACATTTGGGGTAGTAACCACTAAAGTAATTAAGGGGTTAACCCCCCTCCCCCACTACCCACCTGGGCAGCCTAACCACCCACTCTGGGGCAACTACCCCCACCCTCTACCTATTGATTGGCACAGTGGTACATCATGCCCATATAATAGGGGCCTGAAAAGACTACAGCATTCAATGGGCAACCTAAAAAATACAGCAGCACTTAAACAACACAACAATAAAAAAAACAGGCATCTAAACAACACAAAAAGTAAAGAAACCATTCATCTAAACAACACAACAATAAAAGAAATCAAACGCCTAAACACCAGAACAATAAAAGAAATCAAAAGTATAAAAAACACAACAAATAAACAAATCAAACCCTACAAATACATAACAATTAACTCAAAACAAGAAACACAAATACAAAACATTACAATGAATTAAAAGCAACAAATATTTGCCTAAAAATGCATTGCTTGTCACTGTATTTATCTATACACTAAAGGGGCACAGATTAATAAATTGGCAGTTAATGGCCAAGCAAAAATAAATAAAAAATACGATAAAAAACCTGAAAAACATAAATTACATACATTCAATGTTTTTCTTACTTTTAGATGTCTTCACCCTCTGATTCCCAATGTATCAGGAAGCTCACCATCCGCGACACAATCCTCAGCTTCAGGTAAATTGTGTTCTTCTGTTCTTCTTTTCTTCAATCTTCTTTATTTGTAATTCATTGTAATCCATAGGTAGATATTGTCTCGTCATCTTTTTTTTACTTTTTATAACTTCCATTTTATTGGGTTTTGAATACATCGCGTACAATCATATCAAAAGCGCCGTAAATAACAAATCTGGACATAAAACACCTAACAGACAGGGGAAGGGATAGACAACAGGAAGAGGAATTGGGGGAGGGGGGCATTGGAGAGGGGGGGATCACCGAGACTCTCCTATCGTGTAATGGTGGCCTGAGATCACTCTTTGCTCTATCTCCTTAGCCACTGGCACGGGGGTGCCTGCCTTCTTCAGTGTCCTCATGGGTGGGGCCCACTATCGTCCTCTGGTTACTCAGTCTCCGTCCCTCACTGCCCATTACAGGAGAACTCACCTGATCCTATCATAGCCAGACAGTGGCATTGCTCACCCCCTGAATATCCGTCTGTGCCAACCAGGGCAGCCAGACCTTTTGGAAATTTGGGCCAGTGTCGTTAACCAGACTCGTCAACTTTTCCATCTGGCATACAAACCAAATCCTGTTCCGAATTTTTTCTATTGATGGAATTGCATTCTGATTCCACAATGCTGCGGTCTCGCACCTCATAGCCGCTGCAAAATGTGCAATTAATTTGTTCCCCGTTCTTGATACTTCTTTTGTAGGTTTGCCTAACAGGAACAGCCACGGGTCTAGCTGAATTGGGAGGCCCAAGATCCTCTGTACCCAATCTCTGATTTGACTCCAAACTGTACGATTCGTGGCCAGGACCACAGCATGTGTACCAGTTCCCCCCTTTCCCCGCACTGCCTGGGACAGAGTGGTGAAGACCCTGGGATAAATTTAGCCAATCTAACTGGAGTGAGGTACCGCCTCATCAATACTTTATATGAGTTCTCCTTTAATGTCGTGCAGATCAAGCTACTGGCAGCTGCTTTGAAAATGTCTGTCCAGTCCTCGTCTTCTAGTGGCCCTGTCAAATCTGTCTCCCACTGTGTCATGAATCTGGGTCTATGTGTACCGTCCCTGTCCGCTTCGACCACATCTCTGTACAAAGCAGAAATCAGTCCCTGCGTATTTCTCCCCTCTAAGTCTTTCAACCTCCTAATCCCCCTTTGCTGCCAAAGAGTGAAATTCTTGCCCTCTAACCGTGGAGCAAAATCTGTATTACCGTACAAAGGGGCCATCAGAGTGTTTTTTGAGGTCAACGAGCGATTAATTTTGGCCGCCTCCCAAACCGATATCAAGTTGAGCACCGAGGTCAGCGGCTCCTTTAAGTCCTTTAGTCTAGATTTTGGGTACCAAATTAAATCCCTGAGCTCCAGTGGGGCACACATCTCCCTCTCCAATGCCACCCACCTTCTCAGCTCCGGGTCCCTGTGCCATTGTGTAATTTGGCACAATTGCGCCGCTTTATAATAAGACAGCAAGCAAGGCACCGCCAAGCCCCCAGCTTCTCTAGGTCTTTGCATAATTTTCGCTTTTACCCGTGGTCATTTGTTTCTCCAGATAAACTTCGATATTGAGTTTTGCAACTCTTTAATCTCAGATCTCACCACGGGTATTGGAAGGGTTTGGAACAGATACAATAGGCGGGTAGAAGGTTCATCTTCACACTATAAATTCTGCCAATCCAAGAGATTCTGTATGCGGACCAGTCCCCGGGTTCCCTCTTTAAGGCCCTCAACAGACTGGGATAATTTGCTTGGTATAAAGAGGCCATCTGCTTTGTGAGATTCACCACCAGGTATTTTATAGTTTTAGGCTGCCACTTAAACTTGAAGTTAATTTCTATTAATTTCTCTAATTCTTTTGGGATGTTTAGGCTTAGTGCCTCTGATTTTGCCTGATTTATCTTGAAACCAGAGATCCTATTAAATCTCCCCAGTAAGTCGAACAGGTTGGGTAGCGAGGTAAGCGGCTTTCTAATCGTCAGGATAATGTCATCCGCGTAGAAAGCCCCTTTATGTTCTTGTGTGCGGATTTGGATTCCCGTTATATCTGGGTTGCTACATATCTGTGCCGCTAGTGGTTCCATGCATAAGGCGAACAACAAGGGCGATAGCGGACATCCTTGTCTTGTACCACTTTTAATTTTAAACAGCTCTGAGGGGAAGCCATTGGTGGATCACCCTTGCCGCTGGAGCTGTGTATAATGCTTTTATTGCCCTTAGAATTTTACCCCCGAACCCAAAACGCCCCAAGCGTGGCCTCCAGTTACGGCCAGTCTATCCTGTCGAAGGTTTTCTCCGCGTCTAGGCTTAACACTAGGCCCAGGATCTTGTTGGCATTAACAAAGTCGATTATATCTACAATCCTTCTGGTATTGTTGGGGATTTGCCTATCTCTAATAAAGCCAACCTGATCCGGGTGAATAAGCCTGGGCAGGACAGCACTCAATCTATTGGCCAGTAATTTAGAGTACATTTTAACATCCGAATTGATCAGCGATATCGGCCTGTAACTTTTGCAATTTGTGGGATCATTATCCTTCTTATGAATCAAGGAGATTAACGCCTGGAGCATCTGTTCCGTGAAGGGCTCCCCCGCTACGACCCCATTAAATAACCTGAGCATGTGCGGGGCCAAGATTCCAATGAATTTCTTGTAATATAAGTTGGAGAACCCATCCGGTCCAGAGGCTTTAGAGGACTTTAGGTTTATGACAACCTCTGATAATTCCTCCAAAGTGAAATCCTTCTGGAGTGCTTCGCGCTCCAACCTATCCAACCTTGGTAGTGCCGTGTCCGTCAGGAACGCCCGCAACGTACCGCTCGTCTTTGGGTTATGAGTCATCTTCTCCCCATTGTATAACTGTTCATAATAGTTTTTGAACTCTTCCACTATATGTTTGGGGTTTGAGGATGTTTCTCCTGTTTTTGTCCTAATTGCATGTATGTTGTAATTTGGTTGCCTATTTCGAAGTCTGTTGGCTAGCATGGTGTCCAGCTTGTTGGCCTTCTCAAAGAATTTCCTCCGTGTCCAACTCAAGTCTCTCGGCTCGGGAGGTGAGGAGGAGGTTAAGCTCAATCCTTACATCCTTCAGCTCCTTTAAAGTGTCCCCTCTACCTGATCGGCTATGGAGTGTAGAGAGCTCATGTAACCTCTTATATAGCTGTGCCAATTTGGAGTCCCTTTGTTTCTTCCTCCTAGCTGCCATACTTATCAATACTCCTCGCACAGTGGCTTTGTGAGCCTCCCACAGCGTAGTTTGGGATTATACATGGCCAATGTTAATTTGGAAAAACTGCCTTATCTCCTCCTTGACCGACTGCGCTAGGTCCGGTATCTTAATCAGAGATTCATTAAGTTTCCAGTTTAATCCCGGGCTAACCGGTCTAATTTGTGTGCATCTTAGCTCTATTGATGCATGGTCCGACCATGAAATGTCATGTATTTTGGTGTCGGAAATCTTTGGAACCATTCTGCTTGATACAAAGAAGTGGTCATTCCTGCTGTAACTGTCATGAGGGTGTGAGTAGAATGTGTAGCTACGCTTGCCAGGGTGTTGTTCCCTCCAGATGTCTACGAGGCACCCTCTGCTAAGCTCTTCCAGCAGAGCCAAAGCACTCACCCTTCTGTCCCTCTTCTGCGCTGGCGATCTATCTATCCGAGGGTCAATAACTTTGTTGAAATCTCCCGCTAAGAATAGATTACCCTCTGCCCAACGCTGGAGCGTAAGAAAAAACGAGGCGAAGAACTGGGGCTCATTCTCGCATGGAGCATACACACATGCTAACGTCACTCTGCAACAACCCCACTAGAATCAGGAATCTACCCCCCGCGTCTCGCTTCACCTTCTCTATCTGAAAGGGGAGTCTGTTATTAAATAGGATAGCAACCCCTTTCTTTTTTTCTTTGGCCGAGGCGAGGTAGAACTGCCTATACTTTTTGTCTAAATAACCCGGGCTATTCCTTTAGCTAAAATGTGTCTCTTGGAGGAAGAGGACGTCTGCCCCCCTCTGCCTGAATTCTGTGAAGGTGACTCTTCGTTTCTGTGGGCTGTTAAACCCTTTAACATTTTGGGAAATAAACGTTAATGCCATACGTCTGAGTGTAGTGGACCTCTGTGTAAGCTGTGTAACCATATCCTACCCGGACTGTGTGGCCATGCGTGGCACCAGGACCATCTGAGCTGTCTCCTTGTTGCCTCTTCACCTCCTCTGTCTCCTCTGGAGAACACTGGAGTGGGGAACGGGATACACATAGGGGAAAGACAAGAAAAACAAACAACATTGATACATACACAATAACCCGCTCTGGTCTCTCTAGACCTGAGGTTTGATGCCCGGGCGTACCGGCCCTGTCCTGGAACCTCGCTCCTGCCAGTCCAGGCCCATGGGCCAATTGCCGTCCACGGTTCCCCGGGTCTTTGACTGGACTGCAGGATATACCCGCCGCCCTGCCCCACCAGCACATGCTTATGGGTGAGAATGAAGGCACTCCCCCACCCACCGGCAACTCTATAACTGTACTATTCTAACTAATTTTGTTATCTAAAATTCCTAACTCAACTGGCTAACCATTCTAACTATACTGCGTTAACTACTTATATATTCTAGAACTTACTTAACTACTTTGGAGTATACTATGCTCCTCTCCCTATAGTGATGTTTGACTCTCCCTCTCTTTGCTGGTTTCTCCCTCTCTAACCCTGCTCCTTTGCCTCTTCTCTCATCCCCTTCCTAGCCCCATCCTCTCTTCTCTCTTCTTCTCTATTTGGTATAGAAAAACCCTCCCTCCTCCACCTGACCGAACTCCTCTCTCAATCCTTCTGCGTGGGACCCTCCGTGTGAGATGTTCTTTTCGGGCCTTCGTTGTCCGGGTGCCGTCCCCCCCCTCAGTTCCCCAACTCCCCCGCTCTTCCTCTCCCGTAGGCGGAATTCACGCACCCCTGCCGGAGAGAGCCCTCCCCTTCTACCGCTCCACTTCCGGGAGACTGCCGTCGCGTTGCCCGCGTCATCTCGTACTTGCCGGAACTCCGTGAGGCTCCTCCCCCTGACGTCACCCGGGGAGTCTGTCTTCGAGCAGCAATGGGCATAGATAGAGGCAGGTTCAGCAGACACTCCGCTGCTTCGCATCAAAACAGCCTCGCCATGATTTTCTCTGCGCCTTCTCATCTTCCCGGAGTGGGTGCCTCGTTGCAATTTTGGTGCCCATTGCTTGTTGCATACTCGCAATCTATGTCGGCGCCTCCCCGCCTCGCAGAGCCCCTCCTCGTCCAGCAGGGGGATGGAATGCTTGCCGTAGCCTCTCCTCCGTCTCTTCCTCCCCAACATCGAGGGTTAAACATCCCTCAAACTTTGTACAGCGGATCGACAGTACTGGCCCTTTAAGGCTTATTTGGCACTCGGGGCCCGCTCCCCCGCCTTCTCCTTCCACCTCGTGGCCGGCGTGCTCACTGTTTCCCATTCTGTTGATTGGGAAGGACGCATCTCCAGGCCCTTAAGGTAAGTAATTTTCTCAGATATTCCCAGCTTTTAAAGAAATGTTGTCCTCTCCGAGAGGTGTTTAAGAGCATGGGACCGGTCATTTCTCACCACCACTAGGGCGAACGGAAAGGCCCACCTGTACCTAATGTCCTTATACCTCAGCAATTTGGTAATAGGCTGCAGGGTTCTCCGTCTAGCCAGGGTTATTGGGGAGATGTCCTGGAAAATGGGCATATTTACCCCCTCAAAGGACACCAGAGGGTTGCTCTTGTTATCTTACAGATCTCCTCCTCAGTTTTATACTGGTGGAGACGGAGGATCACGTCGTGTGGGGGTTGTTGGGCATCGGCCGGCACCTCAGGGCTCGATGGCATCGGTCCATGACCAGTTCTGCGTCTGTCTTGCCCTGCATTATGGAGTTCATCCACCGACTGATCAATTCCTCCGGGTCCTGGATTTCTTCTGGGATCCCCCTTATGCGCAGGTTGTTGCGCCGGTCCCAGTTCTTGCTATCTTCATGTCGTTCCTCCAGCTCTGCCACTCTTTTTTCAAGCGCCCCCATCCTAGTGCTGGCCTCCAGCTGGCACCTCGTATTTGCCTCCATCTTTTCCTCTAATTCGTTGGTGCGGGTGCCGATACTCAGAATGTCCCTCGTAAGTTTTCAACTTCCCCCTAAAGAAGGACTTGAGGTCCACCAGGAGCTGGGTTATCTCCCTTTTGATGGTCCCTGGTTGCTCTGCTGGGCCCCCTCCATCTCCGGCGCGGAGTCCGTGTCTGAGACCGCCATATTCTCCTCCTCCCGTACTTTGCCTGCCCCCGTGAAATACGAGCGAACATCCACCTTTTGTTTAATTTTTTGCCATGTTGTCGCCATCTCAGCATGGGCTGTGTATTCTACTGGGCTGTTGGTTATATTTTTTATTAAGTTGAGTTTGTATAAATTCCGTTTTATTGTTTATTTTGCCGGCGGGTAGCGGAGCATTCAAATTATGCCTCCATCTCCGCTCCCGTTGCACATGCGCCTCTCTCATCATCTTTTTAAGCTAAAATGAGATGGGACAGGCTTTATATAAGACCTGTGACATCACATTTTAGGTGAGATGGTTTCTGGATGGAAATTCCCATTGAAGTCTATTGAACAGCTGCTACGGGGTAAATAGAGAAAAAAGCACAATAAATTTGACCAAAAAAATAAAACTCTATCAGTCACACTTTGCCTTAATCATGTTACTTTTTCTGTTTATGGATTCTGTTATCAGAAATATAGAGATATCTATTGCTATACAATTGTTGCCATAGGGCACCAAAATCCTATACAGAGATCTTCCTTATTTTTTTTTTAATTAATTAAAGTTTCCTTTCTCCTTTGTGTATTCCAAGTAAGTACCTTACATCATTTAGACAGTACCTTACATCATTTAGACAGTTAACAATCGCACACTTGGTTTGATCATTCTGTTCTATTCTCTGTAGAAAAGGTCCTTAGAGAAACCAAAAACATACATATACAGTATAACCAGATATAGAAGAGCTTTATGAAGAAGCATAGTCTGCTATATTCTGTCTGCATGGTGACCTCAAATTATAAGGTGGGATATTTATTTTATTTTATTTGAGCAGCAAATATTTAAAGATTAGAATAATAATAAGTATATGTTGTAATTTTCTAACACTTCAAGTCTATGTGATGTGTGTATATAAACGCTAATCAGTTAAAGTTTACCTAATAAAAAAAATATGTTGTGTTTTGCAGGGATATCAAGAAACGAAGATCAAATACTGTTGGCATCGGCATTATAATTGGTCGCCATGCGTATCTACTATAGAAATGCCTCTGTGTCTTACACTGATCACCTGCTTTTTAACATAACCAGTGTTTCAAATCAAAGTCAGGGGATCCCAGAAGATGTTAAAATCATCCAAGCTGTGCTGATGTCTTGTATGATCAGTGTGACTGGGGCAGGAAATGCTCTTGTCATCTTGGGTTTTGTGACAGACAAAAACCTTAGAACTACAAGCAATTACTTTCTTCTAAATCTTGCGATCAGTGACTTCTTCACAGGTAATCAGTACAGGTATCACAATGTTACAATGTATATAAAAACAAAAATTGTGACAGAGTAGCAGGGATATACCAATGCAGTTTCAAACCAAATTATAACAAATGTTGCAGGATTACGCTGTAATTCCAGTTTAATTAAGGGACTGTTCCACATTGCCTGTCTAAAAATATTTTGCATTACATAATCATCCAACAGTACATTTGAATTTTGCAACAATATTGATATAAGAACAATTTTGTGTGCTCTCTTAAGAATGGCTATTATTGGGATTTTCTGACAATTGCTTTATACTATTACTCAGCTTGTGTAAAGGCTGGTCATTTAACTCATTTGAACTGCTACTCAAATATACTAACTTCAAAATTCTAGTGTTGAAAATCCCTTTACAAAGTGAGATGGTCCCATTCAATTTACAGTCACTGAGATATGCATGATGACAATGAACAAGGAGAATAAGGAGCATTAGTAATTAATATCAGTGCACTGGCATCACAAATCAAATATAACTACCTCATGATTTCCAAAAATACAGTAAAGTGGGGACACAAATATCATGATTTCAGAACACATTTTATGCCTTCTAATGTGTACTTATACATGCTTTACATTTTGATTTGTACACGTTCTTTAAATCTCACAAGCGCAGTAAATTATGTTTCTGTGACTCCCACTTCCATGACCAAAGTCCTTCACTATTGAAATTCCATTACACTCTTCTCCCATCATTACAAAAAAGCAGAAGAAACTGCAATAATATCATGGGCACAATTTATTAAACCCGACCACTACTCTGTGGTAAGCAACCTACAGGTTTGGTCCAAACTTTTTGTAATAGATACATTTGTGATCTGCATGGAATTGAGTGTGCTTACTGTATGCGTAAAATAAAAACTATATATATATATATATATATACAAGAACAGAGGGCAGTTGGCACACTGTAAACAAATAATTCACTGATGCTTGTCCCATATATGCACATACACAGAAAGATTTTACCAGATGGGGGTCCGGGAAAAACGAGACAGCACACAGCCAGGGAAATCCAAAGATATTGTATTCAAGACAAATACATGGCACTGCATCCAACGTTTCGGTCATTAAAGTGTGACCTTCCTCAGGGTCGTCCCTGAGGAAGGTCATATTTTGATGACCGAAACGTTGGATGCAGTGCCATGTATTTGTCTTGAATACAATATCTCTGGATTTCCTTGGCTGTGTGCTGTCTCCCGGACCCCCATCTGGTAAAATCTTTCTGTGTATATATATATATATATATATATATATTTATATATATATATATATATGTATGTATATATATATATATATATATATATATATATATATATATATATATATAGCAAAGAACAGTAGGCACTCCGTCACGTCAGTCAATAGGGTGGGTGCAAATCCTATACAGTGAAATAGGCAATACGATACTGTGTTGACGAATGTCATAGGCAGCACTCCAAAGGTTGGTCAAAAAGTATATTGTAATTAACAAGACATCATTCCAACGTTTCTGTCCGCATGCGGGACCTTTATCAAGGTGATGTGGTCACCTTGATAAAGGTCCCGCACTCGGACGAAACGTTGGAATGATGTCTTGTTAATTTCAATATATTTTTTGACCAACCTTTGGAGTGCTGCCTTTGATATTCGTGAACACGGTATCGTATTGCCTATATATATATATATATATATATATATATATATATATATATATATATATATTGGTCGACAAATCACCAAAAAATCTACTTGCCGAACAAAAAAATCTACTCGTCACCTAGTACCACACCTGTGCTGCTTGGGCCAATAGGAGCTCACCATGATGTTAAATCCACTCGCCCGGGACGTGCAAGTGTGTGTGTGTGTACAGTATATATATATATATATACTGTATATATATATATATATATATATATATATATATATATATATATATATATATATATATATATATATATATATATATATATATATATATATCAAACACACAGAGTTGGTGCCGCAATCAAAACCATCCCCTATAAATCAAAATAAATCACTAGGCCAGATGTAGGGGTTAAATTTACCCTCTGGCCATACTAACAACCCAATATGATATATGAACACAAAAAGAAAAAAAAGAGGGTTTGTTGAAAGCACACGAAAAATCTGTGAAAGTACAAAATGGATTTTATTAGCAATACAAAACACAAAAATAATATTAAAATATACCTAAACACATACTAAATGAACACTGCTGAACGAAAGAATACACAATAAAAATGTAGGGACCCAAAATATGTAACATGCAAAATACATGGGTATGATAATGCAAATCCAGGGGAAAATAATTTCCCCTGGAAATGCAATGGAGATCGGCCGATCAGCAACACATGATAATACAAATGACTGGAAAAAAACAATATCTACACAAACCCAAGTAAACACAGAAAAAAGAGCAACAATTAAAATATAATGAATGAATACCCTAGATGCTGTGTAGCCAAAAGGTGGTGGCTAAACCCTGGCAGTTATAATAAAGAGCCAGAGAAAGACAGAAAATAAATGTCTACAATATGCAGTGTTGGGGTCCGGTCAAAGACTAAAATGTAAACAATGAGTCAACAGAGAAAACAGGGGAGAAAAACATGAGAAAATAACTCCCTAATGCCACAGCTAGGTGTAACTGATATAAGCTGTGGCAGACATCCAGAGGAGAAGGGGAGTGAGTGGTATAGATACTCCAACGGCCGTTTCGCTCCCGGAAGAAGCCTTGCGGCGAAACGGCCGTTGGAGTATCTATACCACTCACTTTCCGTGTCCAACCGCTGCACCATGCTGACCATCTCCTGTTTGGAGCTTTACTGCTGATGCTGTTTTGTCTGGTCTCTGTGACTGCTGTATGATTGCTGCCTGATGCTAACAGTGAGCGGGATGCCGGGGCTTGCATTGCCTTTTACTTACCTCTGCCTTGGACTCCCCTTCTCCTCTGGATGTCTTGTGCAGCGTCATAGCAAGTATCTGGACATTTCCTTGCTCCACGGTAGCCTTTGGGACACTATTATTTTTGTCTGCCACAGCTTATATCAGTTACACCTAGCTGTGGCATTAGGGAGTTATTTTCTCATGTTTTTCTCCCCTGTTTTCTCTGCTGACTCATTGTTTACATTTTAGTCTTTGAGGGGACCCCACCTCATCATATTTTAGACATTTATTTTCTGTCTTTCTTTGGCTCTTTATTGTAACTGCTAGGGGTTAGCCACCACCTTCTGGCTACACAGCATCTAGGGTATTCATTCATTATATTTTCATTGTGCTCTTTTTTTCTGTGTTTACTTGAGTTTGTGTAGATATAGGTTTTTTTTCAGTCATTTGTATTATCATGTGTTGCTGATCGGCCGATCTCCATTGCATTTCCAGGGGAAATTATTTCCCCCTGGATTTGCATTATCATACTCATGTATTTTGCATGTTACATATTTTGGGTCCCTACATTTTTATTGTGTATTCTTTGGTTCAGCAGTATTCATTTAGTATGTGTTTAGGTATATTTTAATATTATTTTTGTGTTTTGTATTGCTAATAAAATCCATTTAGTACTTTCACATATTTTTCGTGTGCTTTCAACAAACCCTCTTTTTTCCTTTTTGTGTTCATACATACATACATACATACATACATATATATATATATATATATATATATATATATATATATATATATATATATATACTATGGCCGCTTCATAGATGATATTATTATCATTTGGGATGGTGAAGAGTCGGTTTTTTCAAGTATTCTAAGTTCCTTCAACAGTAATCAATTTGGACTTAAATTTACTTTTGAAATTGATGCTGTGTCTACAGTCTTTCTTGACTTAGTCCTTACTTCAGATTCAAACTCAAATATTATTACAGTAGGAAGGATCCGAAGATTCCAGCGGTGCACAGCTTGTAGAGATGAGAGACCAGCAAGGTGTAGATTAAAAATGAAATTTTATTGAAAAAACATATGGTATGGGGGACACACTCTGACGCGTTTCGGACCTGCGTGGTCCTTAATCATAGAGCTGATTCGCGTCTCCATTACCCCCTGTCTTATAGTGTAAAACCCCTCCCCCTTGCGTCATTGCGCTGTGTGTTTTGGCGCGAGAAATCGATAACTAGTCTATACCTAACAGCTGTGTATGCGCGCGTGTTGGAGGGTGCAGTGAATATTAATTAGCCATGTGCTGTTCTCTACTATCTCAGAACATCCAGGGGGAGCATATAGTGGATTGAGAAAACAAAACAAGATACACAAATATAAGTGCAGACGTAATGCAATCAGTGAATAAATGTGGCAGTGTCTTGGCTCATATAGCTGTTCTACTCACAGGACTAAAGTGTATATATAAGCAGTTGGCAAATAGGGTTGCCACCCTTGATGGTATAAAGGCACCGGACCCCCTATCGATACTCCGTCAGCATATACCGCATGTATAAAGAGAGAGAAAAAATGTGCTAATATAATAAAAGCATTGGTCACAAATTGTGAGTAGAGATGTCCCGAGCAGCTCACCGCCACCCTGGGTCATCAGGCTTAATGCCACGGCACTGTATCCACGATCGGAGCCTCCCTCTGTGCGCCCGTCTGATCCTCTGACGTCACGGCTGCAGGTTTGGTTCAGCTACGGGTCGTCTCCAAGACCAAAATAGGTCTGCTGGTTTCCTCTACGCGTTTCGCCCAGCTACCAGAAACTGTTCTCGGCTTCGTCAGGAGTGTATCTTGTTTTGTTTTCTCAACCCACTATATGCTCCCCCTGGATGTTCTGAGATACTTCTAAACTTTGGAACCCGTGAAACAGGTCCCACCAGTGAGGTTTGAGCTGGGGGTTTTTTTGGTCATCACATCTATTTAATTTTATCATTTACACCATTATTATTTATTCACTTCTTATTAAGCTGTTTGCGCCTTTTTGTTCACCTGTTTACACAAGTACTGTTCTCTACTATCAACACACGCACGCTGTGGGTTGCTAAGTGACCGCAGTAAACACTGCCTACGTCATGACATTGCGTGTATCAGCGTAACCCCGTCCAGCGTGTGGGAAAGTGCAGTGAATATAAATTAGCCATGTGCTATTGCCTCTCGTAAACACACGATGTGGGTTGCTGGGTGACCGCAATAGAACACTGCCTACGTCATAACGCTGCATGTCTCAGCGCAACCCCGATCGATCATAATGAATTACTGTCTGAATAGATCATATGCAACCTCCTCATGTGTCCCAAATCATATCTAAGCAACCATAAGAAGTGAATAAATAATAATGGTGTAAATGATAAAATTAAATAGATGTGATGACCAAAAAACCCCCCAGCTCAAACCTCACTGGTGGGACCTGTTTCACGGGTTCCAAAGTTTAGAAGTATCTCAGAACATCCAGGGGGAGCATATAGTGGGTTGAGAAAACAAAACAAGATACACTCCTGACGAAGCCGAGAACAGTTTCTGGTAGCTGGGCGAAACGCGTAGAGGAAACCAGCAGACCTATTTTGGTCTTGGAGATGACCCGTAGCTGAACCAAACCTGCAGCCGTGACGTCAGAGGATCAGACGGGCGCACAGAGGGAGGCTCCGATCGTGGATACAGTGCCGTGGCATTAAGCCTGATGACCCAGGGTGGCGGTGAGCTGCTCGGGACATCTCTACTCACAATTTGTGACCAATGCTTTTATTATATTAGCACATTTTTTCTCTCTCTTTATACATGCGGTATATGCTGACGGAGTATCGATAGGGGGTCCGGTGCCTTTATACCATCAAGGGTGGCAACCCTATTTGCCAACTGCTTATATATACACTTTAGTCCTGTGAGTAGAACAGCTATATGAGCCAAGACACTGCCACATTTATTCACTGATTGCATTACGTCTGCACTTATATTTGTGTATCTTGTTTTGTTTTCTCAACCCACTATATGCTCCCCCTGGATGTTCTGAGATACTTCTAAACTTTGGAACCCGTGAAACAGGTCCCACCAGTGAGGTTTGAGCTGGGGGTTTTTTTGGTCATCACATCTATTTAATTTTATCATTTACACCATTATTATTTATTCACTTCTTATTAAGCTGTTTGCGCCTTTTTGTTCACCTGTTTACACAAGTACTGTTCTCTACTATCAACACACGCACGCTGTGGGTTGCTAAGTGACTGCAGTAAACACTGCCTACGTCATGACATTGCGTGTATCAGCGTAACCCCGTCCAGCGTGTGGGAAAGTGCAGTGAATATAAATTAGCCATGTGCTATTGCCTCTCGTAAACACACGATGTGGGTTGCTGGGTGACCGCAATAGAACACTGCCTACGTCATAACGCTGCGTGTCTCAGCGCAACCCCGATCGATCATAATGAATTACTGTCTGAATAGATCATATGCAACCTCCTCATGTGTCCCAAATCATATCTAAGCAACCATAAAAGATGTATAAGGAAACATAATTCACCTCATTTCACTCTATTGTTCTAATGTTGCAGAAAAATGACATGACATAAGGTGACCCCATGAGGGATGGGGGGGGGGGGGGGGGAAGGAAAAGGAATAAGACAGTGAATGAGACAAGGGGGAGAAAAACAAAATCATGTGAACATCACCAATAAGTAAATCACATACATATCAAACACAACAATAAACAATACATAAAAAAAGTTAAAAATACTATATTGCGAATCTTATATCCGCCGTGGAGCTATTCAGGTACCATATGATATCATATCTTATGATAAAGACATATATTGTTGGCTTTAAAATTATTATCATCATACGAGTTTTAATTAACTCTTTATCTTTCCTGTACTCTGAATATTGGACTAGTTTTCTGCTTATTGGGATATATATTCTTTTATGTGTACATGTGCATACTGTGAACTGTATCACTGCGAGACACTTGGGGGTAAATACATTTAGCTCGAGGCACAAAAAACATTTATTGAACACTCCGGTCAGGGATAATTGAATACCCCAAACTACTCAAAAATTATATTTGGTTATACCATTAGTTTATTTTAATTTAGGAAGTGTTTCAATTCCCTGTCCTGGTTTATGCCCCATGGAGCCATTGTCCCAAGGGCATAAATCCAGAACATTTCTCGACGGTTTAATAGTGCCTCCCTATTTCCTCCTCTAGGATGTATGGAGATCTTTTCAATAGCACTGTATGTAAGGGTTTTAATTGATCCCTGTTTGCATGTATTAAAGTGACGCGCTACTGGGAAACGTTCATCTTTATTTCTGATACTTACATACCCTTACATACAGTGCTATTGAAAAGATCTCCATACATCCTAGAGGAGGAAATACCCGGTGCAACAAGTGCAAGGCCCTGAGGAAGGTCCCTCTACGAGGACCGAAACGTTGGCGGCCCTGTGTTCACAATACACATCTTTTGTATTACTGCTGCAGTGTGCTGTCTTTTTGTCATCAGCATTCTCCTGGTTACTACAAGTCTATATGCTCTATATGGGACAAGCATCTGCCTTCTTACAAACGTGAGTGCAAATCTCCATACCAATGGCATATATATATATATATATATATATATATATATATATCAAAGAAAAAACGCTGCTGCGCTAAGCGGAATAACAGACCACAAGGGTGGTGATAACACACAGAGTAAATGTCCACATATATAAACCACTGATACTGGTATAAAAAATTGCTAGGGATGATACATACAAATGCAAACAACATAAACACTGAACGGGGAGGGTATGGGGAAGGAAAGGGGAAGGACGGGGTTAAAAAGCCCCAAGAGATAATAAAAATAAATATAAAACTAAAATAAAAGTATGGAGGTGTCTTTCAACAACTGTTGGGTGCCGCTGCCAGTCTTCAGGAAAAAAACACCTTCCTCTTAATCTGTAGAACGAAAAGAAGACAGCATGGTTGTCTTCTTTTCGTTCTATATATATATATATATATATATATATATATATATATATATATATATACGCACAAATATATACATACACGTGTGTGTGTATACATATGTAGCCATGCATAATAATGACTGCGTACATCTTCCCTGTTGGCAGTAAGCCCTGGTAAGTACAGGCCTGCCAACAGTAGTTATGGAGGTTTTCCCTCACACCCTGGTGTGGTGCCCTGTGTAAGGAAGGGAGTGGCTGTATGCTCTGAGTCCCTGGATAGTGACATCAGAGCTGCGCCTGCCACTGAGGTATAAAGGGCACAACACTGTCAGTTAGTGTTGTGTTAGTCAGCAGTTGTGTGAAGCAGCTGGTAAAATGTATGCTCATGCATAAGGGATTGGAGGAATACTTTTGTGACCCTAGTGCTGTAACTAGCGGTAGCAGAGTGACCAATCAAGTCTGTCTAAGCCACACTGTGTCCAGGGACCTGGCGCAGTGGTGATCTCCCTAGGAGAAAGGGAATCCCACTTCAATACGGGAGGGCGTACCTGGCAAAGGGACAGCACGGAGAGATGTGCGGCTAGAGCCGGCAGCTGCATGGGGCAGTCTGCTACATCCCAACCTACAATAAAGATGTTGTGTTCAAAGATATTCCCGCTGTGTGAGTGTGAGATTACTCTGCAGTGGCAGTCACCATCGAGAAGGAGTTCCTCACCAGGACAATCTCCCTGCGGATGCATAGATCCTGATGAGGTGGAGGCGCTGCACGTGAAGTAAGTTGGACTCGTAACCACTACCTCAGATACCTGTCCTGATGATATCCTCTATAACAGCAAGCGGGAGACTCAGGAGTCCTGTTACTAGCAGGTGCACCACCACACACGACCTTGTAATGGGGACCGGTTAGACCACACGGGCCAATGTGAGATTGGGTGGGTCAGACAAGGGGGGTCCAGCCGTTACATTTGGAGGCGCTGCTGAGAGACCTGTTAACAGGACAGGCTTTTGCTAGGCACACGCTAGGAAACAGAGAGAGTGTCTGCTGCCACTTTGTGCTGCGTGGGACGGAACCAGGGGTAGTCGGGGAGCTGCTGGAGCTGCAGGCCGCACAGACGCCTTGGGATCCGTAAGGGGTTAGTGAGTCTGGAGCCGGGGGATATTGCTGTTCTAGTCACCTTGAGGTAGCGCTAGCGGGGGACGCCTGAAGGGGTAAACTGGTAACTTAGGGCAGGAATTCTGGAAGGGTCCGCACTAGGCTAGCCAACAGTAGGTCGACGCCCAAAGTACTGCATGGAACAGCCAGAGTACTCTAGTCTCCATTCCAGATCACTTGACCAAGGAGCACAGACTGGAGGAACGTGTTACAGTAGACACAGAAAGAGTGAGCCTAGCCTGAGGTAGTGCAAACACGAGTCAGATCTACGTTAGGTACATAAGGTGGTGCACAAGGCATGTTTATTGTACGGATGTGGTAGCTGCCCCGCAGAGCGGAGCTCCATGTACAAGAACCCTGTGTTCAACGAACAAGAGAGACCTGTTGGAATGGAGGATCTGCACAGAG
Source organism: Ascaphus truei (assembly GCF_040206685.1). NCBI lineage: Eukaryota > Metazoa > Chordata > Amphibia > Anura > Ascaphidae > Ascaphus > Ascaphus truei. Next base: position 131,186,091 of record NC_134484.1, on the reverse strand, counting down.
CAGAAGGTCCAGGATGGCAGGGAGAGAGAACCGTCAGAATGGAGGATCTGCACAGAGTAGAAGGTCCAGGATGGCGGGGAGAGAGAACCGCAAGAATGGAGGATCTGCACAGAGTAGAAGGTCCAGGATTGCGGTCAGAGGAAGAACACGCATATGAACTGTGCGTGGACAAAGAACAAGCTACAGAGGAGACTTTTGTGAGCTTGTTGTGGAATGGCGTGACAGCCGTGGCTGCGCCGTGTTTATCATGTTTTTGTTCTCGGGATGATACCCCTGAGAATAATGAGCATGACAGTGTTATCCGATGGGTGGAACGAAATGGACTTTGTTATACCCCAATTAACAAACAGCCAGACGCTACCTCAAATGTGATGAAGAAAGATAATACGACCCAAAATGGCGGTTCCCGCGTTCCCGGGACACCGCGTGGGCCAGCTGCAGAAAGTCTTGCAACTTTGCAGTTTGCTAATTGTTGGCCAGGATTGGCGCCAACGAGAAAACTCCACCCCGATGGGGAGTTTGGCGCGAAAGCTGGAGCCGCGCCCTCATGGACTATGACTCACTCGGCCCCAGTGCTGGGTCAGCCTACAAGTCTACGAGACATCCCCCTAGTTTCAACCAGTGGGAGTGGTTTGCAGTTCCTCCGGATGTCGACAGAGAAAGTAGGAGGAGGGGTTGCTAAATCAGCCCATGCCCTTCAGTTGCGAGGAGCCATTGACCAGTACAGACCTCTGAAACGAGTGCCTCCGCTGGTGAATATGGCTGCAGTTGCTGATAAAGTGGACCAGAGTCCGTTGATCTCTACTCATCCCTACTCGGCTCCAGGAGGCTTCCTGGTCATCCGTGTGGAGGGTGTGGAGACTGTGGCGTGTCTTTGCCTGCAGTGCAGACTGCCGGGCGGAGCCGTGGGCAGCGAGGCCCGATGCCCCCACTGTGGACTGCAGTACATGTGGCCCATGACCACTTTTGTACCGGTACAAGCGGTGGGAGTAGCAGGAAATGTCCCGATGCCGATCGATGAGCAGCCGGGAGCATTGTGGAATGAGAGTGCAGGTCCCGCGGAGTCGGAGTCAGGTTCGGTGCTCCCGACGAAGAAACCCAGCCATCGGAGAGGTGATCACCGAGGAGCCCATCGCCGGTCCCCTACTGGGATGCCTCGGCCGAAGTGCCAAGTGGAATCCTCGGACGAGGAGTGTGCTAGGCTGTCGAGTAAGATAGTCATAAAGAGGGACTGCCATACTATTGGTACGCCCTGGAGAGATGCCATTCCCCGTGGTGTGGAGACATGGAGTCGAGTGTCTCCAGTACCGCGACCACCCGATCGCCGGAGTCCCACTGCCGTGGTGACTAGTGGATCGGAAGGAGGTCGATCCACCCCGACCCTGCGAGGTACTAAGATGACACCGTGCCTGTCGCAGACCCAGGGGGTGGAGGAGAAGGAAGAGCGAGTCCAGAGCCAGACTGGATCGCGCAGCAGACGGGCGTTGCCGGATGTCCTCGTGGAGGAAGAGATCCCGATTGGGGATCCAACCCAAGATGGCGTCGCAGCACGTGCGTGTGCGGAGGAGAGTCCGGACGAGCAGAGCGGCATCGAATGGGAAATGACAGCGCCTCTGTGGTCGAGCAGCAGAAGCCGATCCCCTACTACCAGGGAGAGCGGGCGTTCAAGTTGCAGAACAAGAAGCCCAGCTGCTGGAGTCAAGAACGGACTTTGTGGCGAAGTTAAGACAGGTATTGCTGGAGAGCAGGTCGTAACCCTGTCAATGCCTACTGTCCGGTCCCGTCCCCCAACCCCGGCCACTCCCAAAGTAAGTCCCAAGGCCCTAGTTAAAGCTCCTGTCCCTGTCACTTCGTCAGGTGGGTCCACTTCTAGTTTGGGGGTGTCAAGGGATTCCCGGGGTCCTATCCAGGAACGGACTGGAAGCCTGGACTGGGGAACGTCCGATAGTGGATCGGAGGGTGGAGGGAGGATTACTCGACATGGGTCGATGGCCAGCGAGAGTTATAGCGCGCTGGGTATTGAGGGTGGACACTGGTCACAGAGTAAGAGCCAGGTGGGGCGATCTGAGGGTACGTCCGGGGTATCTTCGGGTGGGCCTGATGAGGAGTCAATAGAGGAGTCTATAGAACCTAGCTCCGAAGAACGGAAGGAGACTAGGTGGTGGGCCCCGTTGTACGAGGGGTATGTCGCTTTGTTCGACCGCACCCGATTTATCCTAGAAAGGGAGGGGTGGTTGATCACTGGTGGGCTGCCGGTGACTTTGATGACGAGGCATACCTTAGGGCCCTAAGGGTAAGGTGGGATCGCATCCAGGCAGGCCTTATTATCCCAAAGGGGTCCGCAGGGTTGGATGACCCGGTAGAGACCGATGAGCCCCTGTCATGGGTGCTTCCCGGGGCGGCTGGCGAAAGTAAGTTGACCAGGGCTTGCCGAGCTGAACGGGCTGTTGCGGCAAAATACAGAAGGTCGCATGGGCTTGATTACCCGTATGTCCCGGAACCTCTAATGAGAGAGATAGAGGAGAATAGGGAGAGATGGCTTAAAAACGATATCCAGCACTATATCGTAGATAAAGGGGGAGCCATTAAAGGAATTCAGGCCGAGCAGAGGGTGTCCCAACTTATGCGGGTCTGGAAGATAGGACGCAGTGTGTACATGCACAAAGTGGTGTATTGCAATGAGCGAGGGGTACCACGGGAATACAGCGTGACTGTGCATGATGCCGCGGGGCGGGAGGTGAAGAAGCCAGATCCTCGACATTATTATTGAGTGCCAAATTAGAGTGGTCTGCTTTTTCGTTAGCGCTCCCTGCTGGTCAGTGAGTGAGATGGGCTTGCATTATTATGTCAATGTGATAATGTTTGCCATGTTATTTGTGTGTTCTTTTGCAGTGTTTCCTGGCGCAAGGTACACCAAATTTAGGTCCCAGCCGGGACGGTGGGTATTAACCAGCGGGAGTATGTAGCCATGCATAATAATGACTGCGTACATCTTCCCTGTTGGCAGTAAGCCCTGGTAAGTACAGGCCTGCCAACAGTAGTTATTGAGGTTTTCCCTCACACCCTGGTGTGGTGCCCTGTGTAAGGAAGGGAGTGGCTGTATGCTCTGAATCCCTGGATAGTGACATCAGAGCTGCGCCTGCCACTGAGGTATAAAGGGCACAACACTGTCAGTTAGTGTTGTGTTAGTCAGCAGTTGTGTGAAGCAGCTGGTAAAATGTATGCTCATGCATAAGGGATTGGAGGAATACTTTTGTGACCCTAGTGCTGTAACTAGCGGTAGCAGAGTGACCAATCAAGTCTGTCTAAGCCACCCTGTGTCCAGGGACCTGGCGCAGTGGTGATCTCCCTAGGAGAAAGGGAATCCCACTTCAATACGGGAGGGCGTACCTGGCAAAGGGACAGCACGGAGAGATGTGCGGCTAGAGCCGGCAGCTGCATGGGGCAGTCTGCTACATCCCAACCTACAATAAAGATGTCGTGTTCAAAGATATTCCCGCTGTGTGAGTGTGAGATTACTCTGCAGTGGCAGTCACCATCGAGAAGGAGTTCCTCACCAGGACAATCTCCCTGCGGAAGCATAGATCCTGATGAGGTGGAGGCGCTGCACGTGAAGTAAGTTGGACTCGTAACCACTACCTCAGATACCTGTCCTGATGATATCCTCTATAACAGCAAGCGGGAGACTCAGGAGTCCTGTTACTAGCAGGTGCACCACCATACACGACCTTGTAATGGGGACCGGTTAGACCACACGGGCCAATGTGAGATTGGGTGGGTCAGACAAGGGGGGTCCAGCCGTTACACATATATATATATATACCTATGCCTAGGTGGTATACAAATCATAACCTTTCTGCACAATCTTTTGCAACAGACAAAAATGTAAAACATATTCTTGCCTCTCATTGAATTGAGTGTGCAAAGATGTAAGCTTGTGAGCACAATTTTTGTTGTTCGTTTCACTGTTATCAAAAACGATACTTTTTGTATTGGATATTTCAAATTTTGGCCAAATTGTTAAACTAAAAGACCATTTTATTTAATAGACATCTATACATGTATATTTAGGCACTGTACCGTGTATAAAGTTTAGCTGGATGTGCATTGAGCTCTGTCTGGGTTTCATGTTCGTCTTTGGTTTTAAAAGTTCAAATTATTTGTAATAATTATATGTCAAATAATAATTAGTATTGGAGGAAGAAGCACACTTAACTTTATACTTCAGTTTCTTCATTCATCTGTTTGAAAATGGTGCCAAGAACTGATATTGTATATGAAATGTATAATAAATATGTGTGTGCCTACAATAGTTATGATGTGGTGCAGGATTACCACAGTGTCCTGTCTCGGAGGACCAGCAATATACAGTATGAAGTATTTTCTAAGTGTGTGGCTCCAACAAATGTTATCTAGGATTTAACTAAATATTTTCAATGTGTGTGACTTTCTTCTTTAATGCTATTGAAACCTTTTAAGAACTAGACCACTAGATTATATGTCACTTTATTATACACTAATACCTACTGTAAATATAATACAGAAAAATCATGCAAAATGTAAATACCGGGCCTCATCAAAACAAATTCAGGATTGAATTCAAAATGTTTGAATAATTTTTATATAACCATTACACATATACAGCAACAGGTATACATTACATTAAAATTTAACCATAGAGTATTAAAGATTTAAAACAAAATGTTTTAATATAAATTATATATATATTTTGTTTTTAGGTACATTCACTCTCCCACTTTTCTTGGAAAATTATATTATCAATGGAGAATGGGTCCTCGGAAAAAATGTTTGCAAAATATGGCTATCAATAAACTGTACCTTGTTTCAGTGTACAATCTACAACATTGTTTTAATCAGTTACGATCGTTTCCTAGCGGTCACCAAAGCGGTAAGTTTTTCACAGTTTTTTTATAAGCTTTCATATGATCTATAGGATGTATTAACACATGATTAAGAACAGTTTATAAAATCAAAGGAACAGTGTATGGAGGCTAAAGTATACAGAACACAATGGTTCAGCAGATGTGACGATTAGGGTAATTATTTATTGCTTGGAAGTAGAAGCAATAATAAGTCAATAATGTATCACAGCCAGAAGAGGTACTGATTATGATACTGCTCTACAATAATACTACTATGAGCTGACAATAGTTGGTTGCTTCTGAAGTATAAGCAAACACCAAGTAAAACGTCTGAGTAGTCTAGCAAAACGGCTGTTTTCAGGGCTCACTATATATACGATGAACTGCTCAACCTCAATACCTGAATATATAATGTTATTGACCAAGTTGCATAGGAACACAATAGTTATATCCGACAACAAATTGAAGGGAAAGAGATCCCTTCCAAGGAGTCCCTTTAACTTGCACTCAAAGTATTGATATATAGTATATCTTGCAAATACAAATATTTGATAAAGAGTGCAATTTTATATATAGTTTGCACTCTTGATGTACCACTAATCCAAAATAATAACAATTTTATTCACATCTGACATCAACGTAATTGTGATAAATTTTGTTCCTCCGTGCTGAGGGATTTCCATTCATACTTGTGGATATGTGCTAGGTATTTTCTTTTATTCACCCTGCTTCCCGACTGACACTAGAGCAATCTCTTTAAATCTAGAAGTGAGTGACTGTTTACTCCATATTTTCACGGTCAACTTGTAATATACTGAACATAAAATAAGGGACTTAACAACACATGACAACTTTTTTTCAGCAGTGCTAAAAATCAATTCAAACTAATCAAACGTTATTTCAGATATGTGTACCATATTAAAAATAATACTTGTCTTATTTGAATAGGTTAGATATCGAGATCAGCAGAATAAAATGAAACCGGCTTTTATGAAGATGGCAGCTGTGTGGGTTATAGCCTTTCTGAATTTCAGCCCAGCAATAATTGTTTGGGAATATGTGGTGGGCTACAGCTTGGTACCTGATGGAGAATGCATTCCTGATTTCTCTTACAGTAGCTATCTACTCTATTCTTCCTTTTTTGACTTTTTCACACCAATGACAGCAATAGCCTTTTTTAACCTAAGTATATACTATAATATAAGGAAACGCATTAAAATGAAACCACAGACAATTTCCACAAGCTTGAACGACTCATCACCAAACTATAACAGGGAAGATATTTTTATTGTAGACTCTGCAAATGTGATCTCAAACTATTTACCGTCTATGGCACAACGTGACTCGAAGTGTCTGTCCAATAAAAACAAGCGAAGTGTTATAGACCTCCTGTTATCAATCTGCAAAACCAGTCCTAATCATTTGAGGGAAAAAGTACTTGAAACTACTGAAATAAGTAATAGACTCACGTCCCATGACTCCATTCCAAACTCAGCACTATCCAAGGATAAGAAGGTGGCAAAGTCATTAGCAATTCTTGTTTTTACATTTTGCATATTTTGGGCTCCACATTTTTTCCTTACAATCATAAGCCAGGCATTTTCTGAGGTGTCCATACCAGTAATGGCGTTTAATATTACAAGCTGGCTTTTATTCTTCAACTCCACAATTAACCCATTTATATACCCATTGTGCAATCCTGCATTTAAGAAAACTTTAATGCGATGGCTTTATATTAAAAAACAAAGTTAAAATAATAAAGAAATACATTGCTTAGTCAAACCAACTATTCATTGACAAACATGGAAATTATATCAACAATACGGTATTTTGGAGTAAATATAAGCATAATGGTGCTTAATAGCCCATTGTGAATTCTATATATTGAATCTCTATGTCACGTCTCTTCTCTCTCACATCTCTCTCTCTCTCTCTCTCTGTAACACCTCTTTCTCTCTGTAACACCTCTCTCTCTCTCTCTCTCTCTCTCTCTCTCTCTCTCTCTCTCTCTCTCTCTCTTTCTCTCTCTCTCTCTCTCTCTCTCTCTCTCTCTCTGGCACATCTTTCTTTCTCTGTCGTTCTCTTTCGTTCTCTCTCGTTCTCACAAATAAATCAAATAAGCTTTATTGGCATGACGAAAAAACATCTCTCTCTCTCACTCTCTCATATATTTAGAAATACCGTCCCTGTATAGTATACAACAAGTTCAAGTTGCGTTATTGTTTACACTGTTAGGATATATTTATGTGTTTTGGAATATACTACTAGTATAATAGGTTGGACACCATTTCACTCTATTCAAAGATAAGAAGGTGGCAAAGTCATTAGCAATTCTTTTTTGCACATTTTGTATATGTTCGGTCTCATATTTTGCTTTGGGGACCGCGAACGCTGAACATTGCCATGGACGAAAAACAACAGCAACTAATGACAGCTTGGAGACAGTGAACGCTGAACTTACCGTCATGGACGAGAAGCAGGAGGAAGCTCAAAGGGAGGCCTTCCATCTCAGTATAGAGCTGGAACACTCTCAAAAGGAGTTCTGCAGTTCTCAGTATGAAGCTCAAAGTCTCTCGGGAACAGATTTGCAGTCTGTGCGGAGCTGGCAGTCTACCAGAAAGAGTTTCACAATTTAAGTACTGAGCAGGAGGTCTTTTGGAAACAGGTTCAGGCTCTCAGTACAGAGCTGGAGGTCTCTCGCCAGGAGGTCAGCGGTCTCTTGACCGACTTGGAGATCTTCCAGAATGAGGTTCACACTCTCCTATGCTATCAGCAGTCACCGCACAGAACTGGAAATCTGTCAAAAGGAATTTAACAGTCTCCCGGAGTCTCTCAAAATTATTTCTGCAGTCTTAGTATGGATCTTGAAGTTTCTCAGAAGGAGCTTTACACCCTCAACCTAGAGCTAGTTGTCTCATGCCAGGAGAGCTGGAATCTCAACTAAGAAGAGTATAAATGGAAGGAAGACTATGAGGCGGCCCTGAGGGTTATAGAGACAGTGGAAAGAAAGAATAGAAACCTGCTTAGACGGTTTCATATCTGGCTTATAAGCCAGTAAAGAAGTTAAGAAGAAGCAAGAACTACAATGAGAAAAATTGGAAGTACAGTTAGCACTGGAAGAAGTAGAGGACGCTCTTCACCAGGAAAAGAGCAAATGTAGTCTGCGATTGGAACTCTCTCAGATCAGACTGAAAGAAAATAAGTTTTAGCCCCCACAGGTGAAAAGGCTGTTTTGTTTTTGTGCTGCCTTCAAACAGTATTGTTTGATGCGACAGGCTTGATAAAATCCGAGATGTTTTTTCCCTCAAGAAAAATGGCTAAGCTGCCATCCAAGAAAGGTTGGAGAGAGAAAGGTATATGTGCAAATGCTCAGCAGGGCTCACCATACAGGCTGCCTTCAAAGGAACAAAAACTCATCAGCTGTATCACCAGAATAAAGCAACCTGCCTTCTCCAGTCAATATGGAGAATGCAACGACAAAGAATTATGAACATTTAAAGGCAATGTGTAGTTTTACTCCAGTCAAATGTTAGGAAGGGTCTGCAGCAAAGATGCTACAGGAAAATTAAGGAAACTTCTTGTATGATTCAATCAAGATATAGGTTCTATGTCACAACCAAGCAAGCTATGCATTGATAGAAACACACCTACAATGCTATCTCACGGCTACAATCGGCCTTTGACAAAATTCAGTAAAGATGAGCCGAATTACGACTGTGAAGCACAATACAGTACAAATCCAGTCATGCTACCATGCCCACATGGCCCAATCTAGAATCCTCACTATGAAAATAGCCACTATAAGGATTCCATTTTTAGCTAGAATGAGTCAAAACTGTATCTGTGATCATGCCCCTAAAAATTCAACGCTAGTTCTCTACTAGTCTTTGCAAGGGAAAAGTCACACGACTACAGGTTTGCCAACTACGAAAAAGAGAGAGGTCACGGGTAACTGTTAGGTGTGAGGAGAACAACAACCAAATGTATGTACTGGAATTTAAGTATCCTGAGCCAAACGCAAATTACCTCTCTACTGATAAGGGGGTCTGACCTAGCCTCCCAGCCCTTCAGAATAGGAGCGTAAGTAAGCCCCTACAGGGTGATAGGCTGTTATGTTTGTTTGGTGTGCTGCCTTAAAACGGTAATGTTGGAATCTACGGGCTGAATAAAAGCAAAGGTTTATGTTCGTCAATATGTGTCTTCCTGGTCGTACCTATGCACTCGTTTTGTACACTGGGGCCAATTCGCTAAACTCCAATAAGTGGCTTTAAGAGCGCAAAGTGCTCTTTATGTCCGATATAGGCTGCAGTGCGATTCACTAAGCAGTGATAACAGTGCTTTAACGGCCTTAAAAGGCATTTTTTCTGCCCTTCGCGCAAAATGCGCACGATTAGGCGAATGCGCTGATTTTTGCCAGTACTTGAGATTCACTAAGCAGCGCTAAGTGAATCGTGCTTTAAAAACGCGCTGGAAAAATGCACCAGCTAAAGGCAGGCGCAAAAGAAGCTGGACTTAGAACATTTTTCTTTGTTTACCTTTTTGCAGGCACACCATTCATACAACAGGCCCGCGGGTGTCCCCAGCTGACCCCACAGGTGTCCGCAGGGGTGTCCGGGGGTCACCGGGGGTGTCTGCGGGCATCTTGGAGTGTCCGCGGGCCTGCAGTACCAATGGTGTGCCCCCAAAAAATAAACAATATTTGTGAAAAAAATATACCCCCCCTCGCACCCTCCCCCTGCCCCCTAACACATACACTACAGTAATGGGCAAAATTACTATTATCCACATATGGATAATAATGCATTTGCCCATTAAAAATACATTAATCACAATAAATAAAATAAATACATTTTGTACTCACCCTTGCCAGGCACCCACGATGAAGGCCATCCTCATCTTCATCACCGTCCATGCCCTCCAGTGCTGGAAAACATACAGAAGAATAAAAAGAGACAATATAATGTCCCCTAACCCCTTAATCACCTTAGTGTTTATTAAGGGGTTAACCCACCCTCACCCACCACTCACTCGGGAGGCCTAAACACAGCCCACACCCCACTACCCACCCGTGAGGCCTAACACCCTCACCCACTACCCACCAGGGAGGCCTAACCACCCTTGGGGACAATAACCCATTCCCACACCCCCACTACCCACAAGAAAAACAATACACAGCCCCACAAGAAACATTACTATGTTTAATAAACAATACATAACCCACACCCTGTGCCCCCCCCCATAAAACATGATTTATTATTTGACATACAGGGTTAATACCCCAGGCCCACGGGAGTCCCCAGTGGTCCTGAAGGGTGTCCGCAGGCCCCACAGTGTACCAGTACTCCAGGGTCTGGGGGCCTCTCGGTCGTCCCAGCCAGGCGCCGTGGGCCTCCAAGTGGTCCCTGCGAGTCACCGTGTGCTCCAAATGGGGTCCACGGGTGGACCCACCGGTGTCTGGGGGTTGCCGGGTAAGCCCCACATGTGTCTGGGGCCCTCGGGTGGTCCCTGCGTGTCCGCAGGGCCCCCACAGCTGTGGGGCCCCCAATTCTACCTGTATGTTTCAACCATTTTTGGGTCCGCAGGTGGTACCCATGGGCGTAAGGGGGTCCTCAGGTAGTCTCCAGAGGTCCCCACAGACCTAAGGTACCAACCCTGTATGTCAAAAAAATTAAACATGGAACTACATTTAAATAAATCAAAAGCCCCCCATCCCCCCAACGAACACATACAGTACAGTAATGGGCAAAATAACTATTATCCAGATATGGATAATAGATTATTTGTCCATTATGAAACACATTAACTAGCATAATAAAATAAATACAGTTCTACTTAACTCAGCAATATGAAAGCCCCCCCGCCAGCAAACTCCCTCTGTCCTCCATTGCCACAAAAATACATTGCAAATGCTTAACCCCTTAATCACCTTATCGGTTAATAACCGCTAAAGTAATTAAGGGGTTAAGCCACCCTGCCCCGATACCCACCCTTCACCCATTCCTTTGTAGAGTGGCTTCAGAATGCAAAAAAAAAAATATATATATATATATATATATATATATATATATATATATATAAAAAAAAAATGTATGCATATATATATGCATGATTAACCAATATACAAAGAAATGGTTAAGGAGTTACATGCACAAATAAAAATCTCACATCTCCAAATGAAAACATCCCAGCCAAATTAAAAAAAATAGCACATTGCAAAATAAAAAAAAATTTCATCACCAAAGAAAACACAGCACCTATCCAAATCAATATCTATCAAATGGCAATAAAAGCATTGAATTTTGCAATGTGTACATGATGCAAATAATCCGTGCATCATGTACACTATGCCAAGCAATGCTCAAAATCATAGAAACTATTCCAAACAATCATTAAATAAAAACAAAGCAAGTAAACAGAAAAAAATTACAATCAATCAATTCATCCAATCTAAAATCAATTACAATCCAATCAAAATCAATTACACAATTCACTATTCAAATCTTAAATCCAAACCATTCTGAAAAATATTCTATTTCAAAGTAACCACCATCAAACAAAATCTAACTTCCAAAAATAAACCACTTAAATTAACGAATGCAACCACCCTAAAAAATTACCTCGACTTAAATAAAATTTACATTACACCCACATTTGTACACCAAGCAGCAAATTACATTTAAAAGCCATCAAAACAAGCCAAACAAACATTTGCAAAGCAAGCTTTTATTATCCCTGTATGTATGTCCATCTAGACATATATACATACATACAGGGGCAATAAATGAGCATAAAAAACAATGTAATAACATTAAAAAATAAACATACAAAACAAGCTTTTATTATCCCTGTATGTATGTATATCCATAGGGACATACATAAATACAGGGGCATTAAATGGACATTAAAAAAAACCAAGACATTTAAAAAAAAAAAGAAGCAAAACCTGTAAAACTTAAATAAAATACATTTCTTTTGTTTACTTACCATTAGATGACCCACTCACCGACTCCCGGAGAAAGAGTGGCTCAGTGAGTAAAGACTGACTGACACTGAGATTGCTGCAGGGTTCAATTCCCGGTGTCGGCTCCTTGTGACCTTGGGCAAGTCAGTTTATCTCCCTGTGCCTCAGGCACCAAAAACATAGATTGTAAGCCCTATGGGGCAGGGACCTGTGCCTGCAAAATGTCTCTGTAAAGCGCTGCGTACAATTAGCAGCACTATACAAGAACATGCTATTATTATTATTAACCGCATGCTCTCGAACCAATCCACGCACACACAGGAAACATGTACTGTATTCACTAAAACATTAACGTGCATAAAATGACTATTTTTATAAACAAATTTGGAGTGTGTTATCTTCAAACAATTTTACTAGCATCACTTTCACATCACTTTTGCTTCAACTGCTCGCTGCTCACACATGTAGCTAATCCAACTATTAGAATATCTAACAGGTCTCAAGTGTGCTTCAAAAGGAACATTAAGCTGTTAACCAGGTAGTGGAAGTGGTCTGCTTTTAAAGGAAGTCAAGGGGGAAGGGGCAAGTACAGGTATTAGAACTCATATGCTGCTACAAATGTAGCGTGATTCAATTTTGTAATGTCGCACTTGGAGCAGGGGGAGCACAGCCTTAGTTTTGCCATGATGGCGGACAAGCCCGATCACAGTTCAGAGCAAAGATGCTACAAAAAATGAAGGAAACTGGTGGTGTGATTCAAACCAGATATAGGTTCTACATCACAACCAAGCAAGCTGTGCATTGCTATAAGCGCACCCGCAATGCCATCTCAGTACTACAATCAGCTTTCCACACAATTCAGGAAAGAAGAACCGAATTAGGACTGAGAAGCGCAATATCAATACAGTCATGCTACTGTGGCCCCATGGCCCAAGCCAGAGTCCTGACAATGAAAATAGCCGCTAGAAAGATTCAGTCTTTGGCTAGAACGAAGCAGAACTGTTTTGATGAGCACACCTCTACAGCTACAACATTCGTTGACAAAAAAAAGAGGCCATGGGCTCAATAAAAAAGAGATACAAACTCTGCCCCCCTTGAACACCCCCACCCCCCTGTGTATGGATACAGAACCCACTGCAGGTGGTCGACCTAAACTCAGGGAAGAAAAGATTGCCCGAAGCATGGGAAAACTCCTGACCAAATATTCTGAAGAAAGACTGTGCTTGGGAAAAGTCCTAATCAAGCGACTGAAGAGTGCTGATCTCAAGCATCTTCTTGAGGAGATATTAGTAACTTGGAGAAAGGGCTCCAATCACAGTGTGACTTGGGGGTCTCGGCCTCCACCCATTCTCATTCGAGCTGCAGATGTATCTCGAGTGAGTGGAAAGCTGGGCTTTGGCCTTGGTATGCCCGAGTGTCACATCTGCCGCAACTCCGGTCAGAGACCGCCCCGCTGACGCGTCACACGGCGGACCCATGCACCTACGCACGGCCAGGGCGGTACACGCACGCTCGGAAAGGAGCTGCCGGCGCCTCTCACAGGGAGGGAACTCGGCCGCACGCCCGCGTGACGTCAGCGCTCCGCGACGCGCATCGCGCACGCGCGCGGGTTGGTCGGCAACCAAGGCAATTACCAGTAAAGCCTGACCTGCACGCTGTTTCAGATTACTGCCTCCCGGACACCATTGGAGGACTGGATCACACCCCTGCAAGGTAATTGGATCCTTCCCACTTATATACCTGCTCCTGTCTGGCATTCCTTGCTGAGCATAAACTCCTGTTTATGCATTGTGCTCACCGCTGCTGTTTAGTTGGCTTGAACTTTGCTTGGTCTGACCTGTCTGTTCTCTCCTGTCCTGATCCTGGCTTTTCTTTGGATTCCTACACTCTCCAGCGCTTTGACCCCGGCTTCGCCCTCGACCATTCTACCTTCTATTACCCTGGACCTTGGCTACGGAAATCTACCATCCTCTACTCTCCAACCCCGGAACACGGCAAGTACCCTGACTACCCTGACCTCTCCAACCCCACGACGCGGTACGACTTGGACTACGCATTCCGGACAGGACTGCGTGGTTGTGGGTCGGTGTCTTTCTATCCCCACCTCAGCCCCGCGGTCTTCCATCCTGTTTGTGGTGAGCGCAGCGTGACAATATGCTCAGCCCAACAAACATGGATGCCGCTGAGGTGGCCCGACGCCTAGACACACATGAGGAATGCTTCCGGCAACTTACCGGATCGTTCACACTTAAGGAACAACTAGTCTTCCAACTCAAACAAGACGTGGATACCCTTACTGAGCAAGTTAGACGCCTGACCTTATCTACAACCAACACCGCCCCACTTGCAACCACTCCCGCACTCACGACGCATACCTCTGAGCCAAGACTACCAACGCCCAACCGGTATGCAGGGGATCCCAACGGTTGTCGGGGGTTTCTGAACCAGTGCTCCATACAATTTGAGCTGCTTCCCTCTCACTTCCCTTCTTCACGATCAAAGGTCGCATACATACTCTCCTTGCTGACTGACGCCGCTCTAGCCTGGGCATCTCCTATCTGGGAGCAACGTCCCAGTCTGACTTCAAACCTCGCCCTCTTCATCGCCGAGTTCAGAAGGGTGTTTGACACCCCAGGACGTAAGGTTAGCGCCGCATCTACTCTGCTTAATATTTCCCAGGGAGACCGTACTGTGGCTCGCTATGCCCTGGATTTTCGGACGGGTGCTACGGAGACCATCTGGAACGATGAGGCCCTATCTGCAGTCTTCTGGCAGGGCCTGTCCGAACGTCTGAAGGACGAACTGGCCTCTCTTGATCGCCCCGCTGGATTGGAAAATCTGATAAACCTGTACATCCGTATGGATCAGCGTCTCCAAGAGAGAATGATGGAGAGAAACAAACACCCTCGAGGTATACAATCGTCCTCCTTTTCCACCATAGGCCCTCTACTCTCCACAACTCCCGTTCTAGATGAACCCATGCAGCTGGGAGGGACTAGTCTTTCGCCTATCGAGAGGCAACGGAGAAGACGATCGAGCTGTGCCTCTACTGTGGCAATAACGGACACCTGGTGATCAACTGTCCGCTTAAACCGGGAAACGCCAAAGCCCAGTGAGTATAAGGAGGATCACGCTGGGTACTGCAACCTTTCCCCCTCCTCAACCCTCTACTAGGATTTACCTACCCATCTCCATATTCGGTGAGACCTTCACAGTACAGACACGGGCCTTTCTGGATTCTGGGTCAGGGGGAATCTTCGATGACCAAGAGTTCGCAATCAAGAATAGGATACCGTTGGTACCCAAAGATCGACCGGTAGCCCTTGAAGCCATCGACGGATGACCCTTGCAGCCCGCGTTCATTTCCTTGCAAACTGTGCCCCTTAAGATCTCGACCGGTGACTTCCACTCCGAGACCATAACACTGGATATTATCCACACTCCCTCCACGGACGTTATTCTGGGACTCCCGTGGCTCCGGATCCACAATCCAGTCGTTGACTGGACAGAGTCCACGCCTCTACGTTGGAGTTCCTATTGCTTGGAACATTGCATGTCTGCTCCTAAGGCAGTGGCAGGTCTGGAGGTCACGGATCCTGACAGGATACAGCTGCCGGGGATATATTCCAGTCGATCCATATAACCATTCCTACCTATTTGCCATTCACGCATCAGGTGCTCTCTATGCTCCTCAGCATACGCAGGTATACCCGCTCAAAATGTAACCATAAAAGTGCCTGATACAGCCATTTTTTTCGATTCAACTCAGCCACATGCTTCAGTGATTCAGACCAATAAGGGTAGTCGTACCCATGTGTCTTTCTAAACCTGGTTAGTAAGACATGGTCAGCTCTACTAGAACTACAGTGGCGGACGCCTTTATTCTCCTGCGGCTGCCACCGCGAGTATTTCAAATGTGTGGGCAGACGCGTTTTTTTTTTCTTACTGTCGGTGCTAGTTTCGGCGCCGCAGGCGCTCCATTGTTCAGCGCGCCTGCTCCATTGTTCAGCACGCCTGCTTCATTGTTCAGCGCCATTAGCGCTGAACGGGAATGGGCTGGCGCGCAGCCGAGATGCGGCTGAGTTCGGCGGCTGAAAAAAAAAGCCCCAAACCATTGCGGGTAAGCTGTAGAATAAGCTTAGCCGCAGCAGTAATTAGGCTATGTGTGTATGCTGCACCCAGAAGAACCCAGCATAAAGGTTCCTCAATGGGAGTTGTTAAGTCCGAAATGTCCTACACTACACCTGGAGTGTAATAGATATGGTCATCCACATTGTCCAGCCTTTTGTGCAATATAATATTTTCTTGCTCCTCAATATGCTTTCCCGACTCCCACCAATGTTCCACTTGGTTGCCCGCACACTAATCATATAGGTCATATAGGTCATATTGAGTTGAGGTACATACCCGTGGAAAATTCTATCCCACTAATGTAATACTGGGCTTATCAATGTCCTCAGAAAACCCTAACTTCTCTCGGCAGACACAGAATACTCCACATCCAAGGAGAAGAGAGACAGCTCAGCAGGAAATATGTCCTCTGAATCCTCGAAGATCTGAATCATTCGAGCTTTGAAAGAGCAATTCAGAAAAAGATCAGAAGAACAGCAATTCCTTGAAGAGGCAGAACTCACCAGCCAAAAATTGAATAAAAAAACTTTTATTTAAACTACATGAAAGAGTTTAACATCCACAGGAGCTCTTTTGTCTGTGGATGTCAAACTCTTTCATGTACTGTAGTTTAAATAAAAGTTTTTTAATCCAATTTTTGGCTGGTGAGTTCTGCCTCTTCAAGGAATTGCTGTTCTTCTGATCTTGTTCTGAAATGGAGTCTACGTGGATCGGAGAGATGCTGTCAAGGGACGTAGCATATCTTCAGTGTATTTGTGTGGCCATGAGGAACGGGAACGGTGAATTCTAATGAGTATTATTGCATACTCTACACCGACCATACTAACTGGACACGGGTTACCAGTGGGAACTGCAGCTGACTTGTCGGGGAGACTATAATTCTCATCTCAGGCTTCCTTTGTCAGGTACTTGCGGGCACATACCCTGTTAGTTACCCCAATACCACCTCTTATATATAGTGCCTTCTACCCTATAACACTCCTTGTTGCTGCATTAGTTTTGAATCAATCATATATATATTACACAATCAGTTGAATCCTAGAGTTTGCAGCAGGTTTGTTTCATGTTCTTTGAAAGAGCAACCCTGGATCGGAGGCAGATTCCGCAGAGAGTAAATGAATCACTCCGGTGGTGGAATTATCCCTTCATACTCCTCCTTCATGATAACATTAGGTAAGTCCTGAATACTTTGTAGCTCTGGGTCCATATGACTGTCCTAGGCCACGGCAGCAAAAGCATCCTCCCCCCACGTCCATGGAGAGGCATAACAATGGTTCACAGGTCACTGGAACCTCAGAAGTTTCAGTTAAAACGGTTTCTGGAACAACTTCCACAATTGGCTCTGCGGCAGCCCTTGGAAATTGAAGCACAGTTTTCTTGACTTCTTGAAGGAAGGTAGCAACCTCCTTTAACTCCTCTGATTCAGTGGCAGACGAATTTGCCTCCACTGCAATCCCGAAATAGGTCGCATTGCACTTATCACAGCGAGCTGTGGGCAGCATCTCATCTCCTGTCTTCCCACACAGAGGACAGCTTAATTGTAGGAATTACACTCCACGCATATTTAACACCAAGAGTCCTTCTGGCAAAGCATATCATTGAGCAGATATCCGCGCCATAATTTGAGAGAAATACCAGAGTAACCAACAGTACTGGCCTTAGTGCTGAGTTGTTTGCACTAAGAACGTTCCTCAGATTGGGTGCAGTTGCTGCTTCCGCAATCCCACACGTGATGGCAATTAACTTGTTTGGCTCCTCCCCTCAGTGAAACGGAAAGGCTGAGGCAGTCCAGGAAAAAGCATGGTCAAAGCTTTCATGACAACAGATAGCAGTCTTGCAAACCTTTGCGCACAACTTGCATGTTGCAATCCCATTTTTTGGCGGGAATTGTCTGTGGCATTCACAGGGGGTCATACACTAAGCTCCGATAAGTCAATTTTGAGCTCAACCCGATGCACTAAGCAACGCAAACAGGCACTTTGCGCTCTAAAACTGACTTATTTCTGGAATTTTTTCTAAGTCCAACTTTGCTCGTTAGTAACCCTTTTTGCGTTAAATTCTGCCCTTAAGCGAGATGCACTAAGCAACGCAACCTTAGCATACGTGAAAGGTGTGTTGATCAGAACACGTCAGGTAAAAGTAGACGCAAAAAAAGCTGGACTTAGAAAAAATTATTGCTTTTCATTTTTGCATGCGCAAAACCCATACAACAGGCCGGCGGGTGTCCCCGGCTGACCCCGCGGAGGTCCCCGAAGAAGCTCGGGGGTCGCGTGGGTGTCACCGGCTGACCCCACGGGGGTCTGGGGGTGGGGGTCCCTGGTTCACCAAGTGGGGATCCCCGCAGGAGTGCAGGGGTCCCCACAGGAGTCCGGGGGTCCCCACGGGCCTGCGGTACCAATGTTGCGCCTCCAAAAATAATAAAAAATATTTATAACTAAATACACCCCCTAACACATACTATACAGTAATGGGCAAAATTACTATTATCCACATATGGATAATATTGTATTTGCCCATTTTAAATACATATAAATTACAATAAATACAGTAAAAACATATTACACTTACCTTTTACATGCACCCATGATGAAGGCCGTCTTTATCCTCATCTTCATCCTGCCCATGCCCCTCCGGTGCTGCAAAACATGCACAACAATCACAATAGCCAATGTAATGTCCCCTAACCCCTTAATCACCATAGCGGTTATTAACCGCTACAATCATTAAGGGGTTAACCCACCCTCACCCACCACTCGGGAGGCCTACATACCCTCCCCCACTAACCCCCCCACCCGTGAGGCCTAACCACCCTCACCCACTACCCAGCCGGGAGGCCTACCCACATACCCTTGTGGCCGATACCCCCTCCCCCCACCCCCAGTACCCAGAATAAAAACAATACACTGACCCACAATAAACATCATTCTATTTATTAAATACATAACCCACCCCCTAGGCCCCCCCATAAATACATGATTTATTCTTTTACATAGAGGGTTCATACCCCAGGCCCACGTGAGTCCCCGGTGGGCCTGACGGGTCACCTCACAGACCTACAGGTTACCAGCAACTTGTTTCATACAGGTTCTAGAAGCCTGTTGGTGGGTCCCACCAGGCACCATGGCCCACCAGGTGATCTCCGCGGGTCACTGTGGGCCACAATTGGGTCCACACGGTAGGCCCGCGGATGTCTGGGGGCCCCAGGTCAGACCCACAGGTGTCTGAGGGGCCACGGGTGGTTTCCACGGGGGTCTGGGGACCCACGGGTGGGCACTACGGGTCTGCTGTGCCCTCACAGATGTGGGGCCACTGATTCTTACCCGCACACTACGGGTCCGCGGTGCCCCCACAGATGTGGGACCACTGGTTCTTCCACGCAGCCTGGTACCCGTGAGATACCCGAGGATGCCTCATGTGGTCTCCAGAGGTCTCTCGCAGCCCAAAGGAACAAACCTTGTATGTAAAAAAAATAAACCAGACCTATACATTAAATACATACATCCACCCTCGTGCCCCCCCCAACACATACAGAACAATAATGTGCAAAATAACTATTATCCAGATATGGATAATAGATTATTTGCCCATTATGAAACATATAAAACATGCATAAATCAAAACATGAATTCTTAATCTTAAAATCACCACATTACATGTTAAAATAAATCCTGCAGCAATTGTAAATATAAACCAACAAACCAGCAGCTACACAAATGTATATGAAATGTCACACAATTGCATTGAGTGTGTACATGATGCAATTAATCTGTGCATCATGTAACACTATGCAAAATATATGTAACAATAAAATACACCATGAACAATGTCCTCTAAACACCAATGCCATCCTGAAAATCAAATAGAAACTAAGCAACATCAATACAATTAGCATCAATCAATTAATCCATTTCCTCAAACAATTACAATACAATACAAATCAATTATACAATTCCATATTCAATTCCTAAAGCCAAACCATTGCCAAAAGAATTCTAATTTAAAGTAACCACCTTCATTCTAATCTAACTACCAGAAATAAGCCATTACAAATAACCTGTGACTAAATACAAATTACATTATTCACAACAATGACAAAATAAAGCTGATAAATACATTAGCCATACATGAAAAGAACATAAACATTAGCAAACCAATCAATTATTATCCCTGTATGTCCATCCATATAGATAGATAAACATAACATAAATGGGCAATAATAGAGCATAAAATACAATGCATTTACATACAAAAATCACATAGAATATACCCATTCAGTGTCCGTGAATGTATGTATATACATAGATACATTCACGGGCATTAAATGGGACAGAAAAAATAAAAGACATGAATCAAAAATCCAAAAAACCTGTAAAAGTAAACATAATAAACTTTTCTTTTGTTTACTCACCATTAGATGCCCACCCACCGAAATCCAGGCGACCCGGTAGCACTGGAACCAATCCACAGGTAACCATATAAGCTGTGGCAGACATCCAGAGGAGAAGGGGAGTGAGTGGTATAGATACTCCAACGGCCGTTTCGCTCCCGGAAGAAGCCTTACGGTGAAACGGCCGTTGGTGTATCTATACCACCCAGTTTCCTGTGTCCCACTGTTGCACCGTGCTGACCATCTCCTTGTTTGGAGCTTTACTGCTGATGCTGTTTTGTCCGGTCTCTGTGACTGCTGTATGATTGCTGCCTGATGCTAACAGTGAGCGGGATGCCGGAGGCTTGCATTGCCTTTTACTTACCTCTGCCTTGGACTCCCCTTCTCCTCTGGATGTCTTGTGCAGCGTCATAGCAAGTATCTGGACATTTCCTTGCTCCACGGTAGCCTTTGGGACACTATTATTTTTGTCTGCCACAGCTTATATCAGTTACACCTAGCTGTGGCATTAGGGAGTTATTTTCTCATGTTTTTCTCCCCTGTTTTCTCTGCTGACTCATTGTTTACATTTTAGTCTTTGAGGGGATCCCACCTCTGCATATTTTAGACATTTATTTTCTATCTTTCTCTGGCTCTTTATTATAACTGCCAGGGTTAGCCACCACCTTCTGGCTACACAGCATCTAGGGTATTCATTCATTATATTTTCATTGTGCTCTTTTTTTCTGTGTTTACTTGAGTTTGTGTAGATATAGGTTTTTTTTCAGTCATTTGTATTATCATGTGTTGCTGATCGGCCGATCTCCATTGCATTTCCAGGGGAAATTATTTTCCCCTGGATTTGCATTATCATACCCATGTATTTTGCATGTTACATATTTTGGGTCTCTACATTTTTATTGTGTATTCTTTGGTTCAGCAGTATTCATTTAGTATGTGTTTAGGTATATTTTATTATTATTTTTGTGTTTTGTATTGCTAATAAAATCCATTTAGTACTTTCACATATTTTTCAACAAACCCTCTTTTTTTCCTTTTTGTGTTCATACATACATACATACATACATACATATACAATAGGGGTCTGCGCTCGTGTGTGGAACGCCAGAAGTATAGGATATATAAAATCAATTAAACCGGTAATAAATCATAGATACATCAACATAATATTAATGAATTAATATAATGATATACCAATGCAATATATCCTAAATAATGAGATTAATTAATATACCAAAAATGCACTGTGAATGTCCAATATAAGAAAATAAAAAGCTAAAAACATACAATTATACAAAAAAAATTATTTTTTGTGTGTGGTGCTGTGAACTTTGCCTTAATCTGCTCAATGCAGATAGTCCTCTAGAGTCCAACAAATAAGTCCAATAATTGGGGAGTGACAGTGGCACTATTAGGACCAACAGGCAGCTTCTTAAAAGGGCACAACGACCTCCCTCTCCACCTGCATAGAAAAATATAAGAAAAAAAAAGCGCCAAATCCTAGTGCATTACTGTGCAAAATAGATATATTTAATTCCCAAAAATCTCAATAAAAATGAACTCACAAACATAAAACAATTAAAAGCATTGTATGAGTAATACTCATGCTCCTAGGACCAGGAAACGCTGCTTTGCTGCTGTAGTCCCTCCGTGACTCCACTGGAACAGATTGCTGCCTCCGTTGTTCACTGCCTGCAGGAACTGACGTATCAGGCACTCCACGATGGTCTCTCCCCCGGTATACACCAAACAGTTGATCTTTAGTTCCCACCGGGGACGGTTGAAGTCGCGGACCAGCGGGTAACGTCACGGGAACAGTTCTAATTACCGGACCGGTACAGATACTCAGCAGTTCAATGGCAAGCGTTGCAAAGTCCACTGCACACCTTCCCTACGCGTTTCATCTGATTTACAGACTTCTTCAGGGGATGAACTCTGGGTGTGTGGTGTCTCATATTATATACCTCCCAAATCCAATTAGCTTAATTAGTTAAAAGGCAAAAAACAATGTGTTGGCAATTTAAATTGTACGTGGAACCGATTGAATACACATGTGAACACCTAATGTTGCATCCACATCACTAAATACTTGCCAGCACAAAGAAATATATATACAATACTGATGAATACCAGTTATACTATAGAATTATTAAAACAAATATATAGTTGATGTCCTTGTCTATGTTATTTTGTTGTAATTATACGGACTACAAGGGTGTATCTAGAGATATCAAGAGAATATACTGTAGTTGCCAACACCTCAATATAAATGATATTTAGCAACAGTTTATACATTTTATATGTTAAACAAAAAATTAATATTATTATTCTTATAAAACAAAAATTATTTCATAATCAATGTCCTTATTTGTTTTAGTTAAACATATTGTAAGGGTACATCTCAAGATATCCTAAATGCCCCAATGAACAGAAGAGTTAGATATTTATTCAATACAATATAAAAGTGGCTTAAAGAGGGTAGATCAATTAATGAACAAAAAAGAGCATAATAGTCTCTTATATACCAATTGATTTTTATCTTGGTACATTATTTATATTTTACTTAGTATTATCATGGATAAAGATTGAAACCATAATCCCTTATGAGTGGTTTTACTCTTAATATTGCAGAACCATTTGTGATATTAATTGAGTGTTAGTCAGTGTCCCATAAAGATGGAGGTTAAAGTATCTTTGTGTTTATGTATATAAATCCAATTTGGACTATAAAATAGAACCAGCGTGGAAAAGAGCAGCATTAAACTCCATAAAGAATATAATATGGAGTTAAGAAATATAATAGGAAGTTTAGACCGGGCATGTATCCTAGGTCACTTGAATCGTCAGCCCAGTAAGTTTGCATGGTTCAGCTTACTCCCAACACTCCTCGATGGGAGGGGGGTGGGTGGGGGTGGGGGGGGGGGGAAGGGGGGGGGGGAGTGGGGGAATAGAGGGGGGAGAGGGGGAAAAATGTGATGGTGAAAAAATAGAAATCTATGTGTATGTGATACGTGAAATAACAAATATAAATAAATATTAATAAAGTGTCCTAGTATGGCACTGTGTTATATGTATATGTATGTGCTATCAATAATATAAACCCTTAACTAAATATTTATGTGCTATCATAAATTCTTAACACCATAATGGGTGAATTTATATTAATAATCACCTATGTCAGACGATCACGAAGGGAACATGTGACCATGTTCAACCCAGACACCGACGTAATATAATTCATGGGTTAAAAACACATAGTTTATCCAGACATTACGAATTAAAGCACAATAAAGATCCGTCCTCATTAGTAATCATGGGGGTTGAGGCTATAAATTCTACACTTCTGAGTGGAGACAGGCACAAACTGCTCAATCTGAGAGAAACATACTGGATCTACGAATTAAATACATTGAGTCCAGAAGGCCTAAATGATTGTATTGATGTCAGCACAGTCATCTAATCTGACCTCTGTCTATTTTTTTGGGACGGATTTTTCTCCTGTTTTTTCTTTGCCTTTTTCTTTGCCTTTTTTCTTTTTGCTCCTTGTTACTGTAGGATAGGTACCAATACAAGTCTGGTGACCACGGAGGTCTGGGTTGAACATGGTCACATGTTCCCTTCGTGATCGCCTGACATAGGTGATTATTAATATAAATTCACCCGTTATGGTGTTAAGAATTTATGATAGCACATAAATATTTAGTTAAGGGTTTATATTATTGATAGCACATACATATACATATAACACAGTGCCATACTAGGACACTTTATTAATATTTATTTATATTTGTTATTTCACGTATCACATACACATAGATTTCTATTTTTTCACCATCACATTTTTCCCCCTCTCCCCCCTCTATTCCCCCACTCCCCCCCCCCCTTCCCCCCCCCCCCCACCCCCACCCCCCCCCCCCTCCCATCGAGGAGTGTTGGGAGTAAGCTGAACCATGCAAACTTACTGGGCTGACGATTCAAGTGACCTAGGATACATGCCCGGTCTAAACTTCCTATTATATTTCTTAACTCCATATTATATTCTTTATGGAGTTTAATGCTGCTCTTTTCCACGCTGGTTCTATTTTATAGTCCAAATTGGATTTATATACATAAACACAAAGATACTTTAACCTCCATCTTTATGGGACACTGACTAACACTCAATTAATATCACAAATGGTTCTGCAATATTAAGAGTAAAACCACTCATAAGGGATTATGGTTTCAATCTTTATCCATGATAATACTAAGTAAAATATAAATAATGTACCAAGATAAAAATCAATTGGTATATAAGAGACTATTATGCTCTTTTTTGTTCATTAATTGATCTACCCTCTTTAAGCCACTTTTATATTGTATTGAATAAATATCTAACTCTTCTGTTCATTGGGGCATTTAGGATATCTTGAGATGTACCCTTACAATATGTTTAACTAAAACAAATAAGGACATTGATTATGAAATAATTTTTGTTTTATAAGAATAATAATATTAATTTTTTGTTTAACATATAAAATGTATAAACTGTTGCTAAATATCATTTATATTGAGGTGTTGGCAACTACAGTATATTCTCTTGATATCTCTAGATACACCCTTGTAGTCCGTATAATTACAACAAAATAACATAGACAAGGACATCAACTATATATTTGTTTTAATAATTCTATAGTATAACTGGTATTCATCAGTATTGTATATATATTTCTTTGTGCTGGCAAGTATTTAGTGATGTGGATGCAACATTAGGTGTTCACATGTGTATTCAATCGGTTCCACGTACAATTTAAATTGCCAACACATTGTTTTTTGCCTTTTAACTAATTAAGCTAATTGGATTTGGGAGGTATATAATATGAGACACCACACACCCAGAGTTCATCCCCTGAAGAAGTCTGTAAATCAGATGAAACGCGTAGGGAAGGTGTGCAGTGGACTTTGCAACGCTTGCCATTGAACTGCTGAGTATCTGTACCGGTCCGGTAATTAGAACTGTTCCCGTGACGTTACCCGCTGGTCCGCGACTTCAACCGTCCCCGGTGGGAACTAAAGATCAACTGTTTGGTGTATACCGGGGGAGAGACCATCGTGGAGTGCCTGATACGTCAGTTCCTGCAGGCAGTGAACAACGGAGGCAGCAATCTGTTCCAGTGGAGTCACGGAGGGACTACAGCAGCAAAGCAGCGTTTCCTGGTCCTAGGAGCATGAGTATTACTCATACAATGCTTTTAATTGTTTTATGTTTGTGAGTTCATTTTTATTGAGATTTTTGGGAATTAAATATATCTATTTTGCACAGTAATGCACTAGGATTTGGCGCTTTTTTTTTTTCTTATATTTTTCTATACATACATACATACATATATATATATATATACACAGTATATATACTATGGCCGCTTCATAGATGATATTATCATTTGGGATGGTGAAGAGTCGGTTTTTTCTAGTATTCTAAGTTCCTTCAACAGTAATCAATTTGGACTTAAATTTACTTTTGAAATTGATGCTGTGTCTACAGTCTTTCTTGACTTAGTCCTTACTTCAGATTCAGACTCAAATATTATTAAAACTACGCATTTTAAGTCTGTGTCTGTGAATAGCTACGTTCATGCATCCAGTAACCACCACAAACAATGGGTCAACAACATTCCTCTAGGCCAGTTTCACAGATTACGTAGAAACTGTACCCGGGATGTTGATTTTCGAAGCAAGTCTGATATACTTGGAGAGAAATTCTTGTCCAAGGGTTATGATCTGGTTTCCGACTCCCTCAGCAAAGCTAGCTCTCTAGACAGGTCGGTTCTATTGAACAAATCTAAATCTGATAAAGGTGTACGCTTGAGTTATGATGCTCCAAGAGAATCCACCAAGAGTGATTCATCAACTGTGAGATTCATAACAACATATAACCAGTCTTTTAGATCTATCAATAGGATTCTCAACAACCATTGGAGCATCCTCAAGTGTGATCCCCATCTGGGGTCCATCCTGCCAGAGAGAGCATCCATAGTTTATAGGAAGGCCAGAAACATCAAGAGCATTCTGGCTCCTACTAAACTCAGGTCAGTCAAATCATCCTACCCCCGGAACGTGGGGGTCTTTTGGGCAATCATTAATGTGGACGTAGTCGGTGTATAACTTGTAGACACCTCCTCATCAAATCCCAATTTTGTTCCCCCAGCAGAGGGACTACACATTTAATCACCAGCTTTATTAATTACCAAAACACTTATATAATTTACCTCATACAGTGTGGATGCGGTCAGCAATATGTTGGCCGCACCACCAGGTCCCTCAGCACTCGCTTCCTGGAGCACAGGAGAAATGTTATAAAAGGTTTAAATTCCCACTGTGTCTCTCGGCATTTTAAATCCAGACACAATCAGGATCCCAAGTCCATGACTATCATGGGACTTGAGAGCATTTGTCCTTGTGCTTTGGGAGGCGATTGCTTCAAAGTCCTCTGCATGTGGGAAACGTTCTGGATCCACCAGTTGGGTACCTTGACCCCTGGTAGATTGAACGAATGCCTGGATGCCAGTACGCTGGTCTAGGTGATTCCTGTGGACACGTCTCCTTGGTTCTCTGGTCTCCTCTGCTTTCCTCAGACATCTATTTGTCCGAATCCTTCCTTGATCTTTCTCAGAATTTGGAAGTTGACATCTGCCATTCTCATTTTTTTTTTTTTTTTTTACTTAAATTTTTATTAAACATATTTTTCATACAAAAGAAAAATTAACAAAACATATAACATATAAAAGGGGGGATAGGGGAGTGGGGGGGAAGGGATAGCATTTGTAAAAATATAGCATTGTACACAACAATTCAACTGTCACATTTATCACTCTGTTCCAAGTATTCTAATCTATATATGGGGATATACCTGCATGGCGAAACCAAGGAGCCCAAATCTCAGAGAATTGTGAGGTCGAGCCATTCAGATAGGATGAGAGTTTTTCCATATAAACTATATGCCAGATTTTATTGTTTATTTGTTTTAAGGATGGGGGGGGGGCAGGTTGTTTCCAATTTTTGGCAATTGTACACCGTGTAGCATTTAACATTTGGGTTAGTACTCTAGCTTTTTTTCGGGGAATATTGGCTATTGGCTTGCCTAACAATATATATACTGGGTCATGTGGGACAGTGATTTCTAGGATCTTTTGTATGCCATTCTCATTTTTAATCAAGTATATGGTTCTCATGTTATTTTTCACAATTATTTTTTACATTTATATTTTAGACGCTCGCTGGATGATAAATTATATATCATTCACTTGGGCCCACATCTCTACATCACCTGATGTAGTTATCAGTAATTTTATATCATAGTTCATATTGCTTTGGGTCCAGTTTGATTATCAGGTAATAGATATTTGATTTATCATTCAGCATATTTTATTATTCATATTTTATGTGTGTGCTATATAGAATATATTTTG
Organism: Ascaphus truei; assembly: GCF_040206685.1. Lineage (NCBI taxonomy): Eukaryota > Metazoa > Chordata > Amphibia > Anura > Ascaphidae > Ascaphus > Ascaphus truei. The sequence continues at coordinate 131,158,281 of NC_134484.1, read as the reverse complement.
TAATATAGGTTCATGTATTGTATTCATATATACTTTTGTTTTTTTTATTTCATTTTATTTTTAAACTTTTTCACTTTTTGAGTACCATTTTTATCATTTATCATTCCTTATGTTATCAAGTGCCTTCCTTCTCACTTTGGAATCAATGATTTTATTCATAATTTATAGATTATAGGGAATTCCCCATACTTCATTTAATGTTTTGTATTTCTAGTTTAGGTCGATTAGACTTTTTGGTTATTGCATATTAAGGTATTCCATCATCTTTGTTATCTGTTCATTTCCTGTCTGTGATATCATTCATAGACTAATGATCAGACGTTGGAATTACTCATCCATCAGGTGTTATTCTTTTAATTATATGTTGAACTATCATACTGTATGTATAGCCCATAGTTTACATATTTAACATTTTTTAATATGGCAGATTTTTTATATGGCAGATTTATATATTCGTTTGTGATGTAGTCGATTGTATGTGGTTTCATTATTCAGCATTTAGCTTCACTTTTGTTCCTCTGTTTTCTCCTCCTATCTTTGGTTACTCATAGTCCTATTTAACATTTATGTGGTATTAGATTACTCTAATAGCTCCAATTACTTCAGTAATTCACTCCAGCTGGATCGAGGGGTTGTTACGTTCACCATTAGGGTATATACTGTATACTTAGCCGTACACCCCCTCCACATTGCCCTTTGAAAAAGTCACCCGTGTGTGACGAAACGCGTCAGGGAGCGTCATCACGCAATACGCAGAGACACTACGTCATCGCGGATGCGCAAGAACAGGCCGGTTCGAGCGCCAAAACACCACAGAGGCCTTCCAGCATAAAGACATTTTCTGGGATCTCTGGAACTGCTTGCGGATTTATCTATACACCTTGGACATCTTGATAGATCGTGGTTCCTTCATCCTTGAGATCGAGGGACTTCTGACTAAAGCACAGATACAGGATGGTGGTGATATAATCACGAAATGCTTTTAATTCTTGTACCCTTGTGAGTGCATTTTTTTCCCCCTCCCTCCCCCTTTCCATCAATAAATTTACGGTTTTATACTATGGGGCGTGCGCTCTCTCCTCTCTCTCTTCTGCAGATTCCTTACGGATGTGGTTAATCCCCCTGAGAGCAGCCTGAGACCCCTTCTATCAGCATCAATTATTCCATTGTTGGACATTTTTCCAAAGGACTGGTTTTACCCTTTTTTTTATCTTTATTTGATGTTATATGATTTTGGTTAATCACTGTTTGTTGTTATAATAGGTTGTGTATTCACATTTACTTTATTTATATACACAGGCACTTTTACATGTAGTTTTTATTATTATATACATTAATATATATAATCATTTTCACTATATTCACTTATAATTAATACCTATAAAGCGCTGCTTTATTGTTTTTTCGTTTGTCACATATATATATAATATTACATTACCAGAAAGTGGCAAAAAGGAGACAGCACTCAGGCAGGTAAATTCAGTAAATGGAAACAAAAGAAACAGCGCAAGACGGTGTCTGTGTGAATCCTCCTCTACATGAGTAGCCAGTCGTTGTAGACCCGTGTCAGTAGAAACCCTCCCTCGATCGGGTGGTCTCAGGGGCATCCAAAGTTCATTATTAGAGACTTGCATGGCAGCAGTCCTATAAATAGACAGTGAAGGAGACACCCCAACACTCTGAGTGTGCTCTGAAACCGGCACAGCAATAGCTGGGAGCAGTCACTCTTACAGCAGTGTCCTCAGTTTGTGGTGTTGTCGCTCCTTCGCAATGTGTCGCGCTATGACGTCACAGGGGCAGTCTGTGCGGCCCGATAAGCAGGAATGAGAATAGTTCATACAGTAGAGAGCTAGTGTAAGCAGAGGATATTAAACACCCTAATAGGCATAAGTAAATGGTTAATCCTACGCGTTTCGTAGTATGACACTACTTCATCATTCCCTTATGATGTCTGTTGAAAAAGATTGTGCAGGAAGGTTATGATTTGTATACCACCTAGGCATAGGTGATATATATATATACACACAAACAAATATACACACACACTATATACACACACACACACACACACACACACACTATATACACACACACACACACACACACACACACACACACACACACACACACACACACACACACACACACACACCCCCACACACAAATATATATATACACACACACACACAAATATATATATATATATATATATATACACAAATATATATTTGTGTGTATATATATATATATATATATATATATATATATATATATATATATATATATATATATATATATATATATATGTAACGGTTTTTGTGAACCGGCCTGACCCAGTCCCCATTACAGCGTGATTGTGTCTGGTGGTGCACCTGTTGGCTACAGGACTCCTGAGTCTCCCGCATGATGGTGTATGGGGGTGACCCGTCCAGACAGGCAGCTGAGGTAGTGTGCTGAGTCCTACCTATATCCAGTGCAGCGCCTCCACCTCATCAGGATCCCTGCGTCCGCATGGGGATGGTCCTGGTGAGGAACTCCTCTGTGGTGCCCCTCTTTGTGCAATAACTCCACACTTGCACAAGAGAGTGTTGATAATCAGGAACATCTTTATTGTACGGTGGGCCATGCTGCCCTCCACAATGGGGTGTAATCAGCCCTCCATCGTTCACCGCACTTCCCTTTGAAAGGTAATGTCCTCCTAAATTAGGGATTCCCTATCCCCGCAGGGATATCTTATTCTGTGCCAGGTCCCTGGACACAGTCTCCTTATTCAGCTACTATAACATAACACTTGAACTGCTCCTTATTTTACTCCTCCTTCTACAGAACCTAACTTTGGACACAGTGCTGTGCCTTATGTATCCTTTGGGGGCTGGCACAAATCTGACATCACTAATTATGGAGTCAGAACCTGTGACCACTCCCATCCATACATAGGGCACCTCACCAGGGTGTGAGGGCAAACCTCCATAATTACTGCTGGCATGCCCACAACTTACCAGGCCTTACTGTCAGCAGGAGAGATGACTGCAGCCATTTTACATGCCCGCTACATTCTCCCCCTGGTGAATCCCACCGTCCCCGGCTGGGACCTAAATTTGAAGTACCTTTCTCCAGGAAGCACTGAAAAATGAGAACACACACATTATCAGTGAATACAACATTATTCAACATATCATTACGCAAAAGCCGCCCCGTCCAGCAGCCGCGAGCTCACACAACAATATATATATACTGTACCTCCTAAAAGTAGTGACTAGGGTAAGGCTTTTTGACCTCCCGACCACCCATGTCTTGAACGGTAACATGATAGTGGCGCGGCAATCCCCTCTCAGGTCTATAGGTCACCCTGTGTTT